>NC_036253.1:503361-595959 GCF_002742605.1 Olea europaea var. sylvestris | reverse complement strand
CGAGCACGACCTCGCAGAGCTCTGATTTACAGTGGGTAAAAGTGAAAAATGAAGGTGAGAACAATAGTATTTATAGGTGAAAACGATGGGAGGTCAAAGGTCACTATCTACGATCGTCCACGAAGACACGTGTCACAAATCCAAGCCACTCTCTGCAACGGTCATATCTCGACCTATATCATCAGCCATCACTTCTCGACGAAGGTTCGAGAAATGATATAACCCATGTGCACCCCATCCTAAGAGCTCGATCTCTAGGACGAGTGCACGGGGACCAGTGACTATGCCAATATTGATATACCCCGAGGAGTTTATCCCGAGGACTCAATATATGCCCCACCTCATTTCTCTTCTATGGTCCTCGGGGTCACCCTAAGTCCTCGAGGTATCGTAGTCCTCGAGATACCTCGAGGACACATTTACATTCTCTCAATGTCCTCGGGACTAGTCCTCGAGACATACACCACCAACATGCCTCCTAAGACTTGGGTACCTAACTAACAAACCTAAACACCCAAGGATTCTATATCAACTCTGACACTACTTGTCAAACAATTCCATTACAAGTAGGACACTCTTTATAATAGAAATTCCCTTGGATAAAAACATCCAACCAACACAATCCTACTAGGAGTACACTATCTACTCCTATAAAAGCAGAACCTTGGGCCATTATTCAGGTACGTTTTACATTGTTTTTCAGCACATAGCCTCACGCATATATTTCCCTTTCTGACTTAAGCATCGGAGGGGCGACGAGAACACACCTCGTTGCCTTTGTTTCAGGTATCGGAAGATCACATTCGTGCTCCACATCCGTCATCAAGCTCGGGAAATCTACAGGTACGACTTTTGGTAGCATCAATTATGATCTTTTTATTCATTTTTCTTAACTAGGAACTCTCTTTACAGGTCATGCTACTTCACTTCTCCGAAAGATACACTATGGTGACACATTTATGTAAAAAATTTAATAAACAGTCAGTATGAACTGTAGCGGCACAGATTCTATATCAGAACAAAATTCTCATGATATTTGGAGGAATATACGTAAAAATGGACAGCCTGAGGCCATGGTTTCGGGCAAGGCCGGCCCAGACACAGTCCTCTATACTGGGAGGACCGGATCGCACACTCCCTCGAGAGAAAGAAAGGAAAATGTTAGAAACTTATTTGACTTGTATTGGCTTTTCATGAGAGTTACAAGAACCTTTTTACATTTATATAGACATATTAAAACACTATCTAAAATAGTCTTAAAGTAAATAATAAGGAGCATGCGGATGATGTACAACAATTCTGGAATGAAGAGATTGATTTGTGCGGAGAACTGTGGATCTATTCTAATGAGATTGAACTTTCCTTGCATGACCAATTAACTAATCCCAAAGTATGGCTTGGTGCATTCTCACTTGGTCTATCATTTGTGGCTGCAGATTTGCCTTTTTGGTGCAGTAAATTACTTAACAGATCTCCACTAGTATTGGAATAATGATGGTTGAACAAGTTTAAAGACAGGCAAAAGTTGGACAGAGACAAAATGACTTGATAGCACGTGGTTGGATTTATTTTTTTCAAACTGTCTAATCCTATGTCTTCTGTGTTCCCTTTGTTTTTTAACCTGTCCTTGAGCTTGTTTTTGTAACATAATTGTTAATATTGTGCATATGATCTTGAATATTTGTCTCCTTATTCCTTCTTTATCACCATATTTCTCCTTTGATATTCAAATTTACCATAAGTATGTCGGATTGCAAAACCAATGTTGAGTTGATTATGCTGATTTTGCTCAATACCTCGTGGGCTATGCTCAAGCTGGGCATTGACACCCCTAATCTTTTTGTTTTTAAATGTACCAAGTGATTTCTTTATAGTGGTAATACAAACTTACCAGTACCTACTCGTAATCAAATGGAAGATTGGATAGAATAACACCAAAAGAATGAAATGCAAAAAGATCGAGACAAGAGCTGAACTCCTTGTCATTAAGACGAAATTGCCTCGCACAGGTGCTAACAGTGGATTGGCAAAAGTCTCTTAAGATACAATGATCAACTTCAAGTGACTGCAGGACTACAAATCACGAGAAACGGCAAACCGTAAGTGTTTCTGAACTCTTTCGAATGGACAAACAAAAGCTAATTTTATGCAAATTTTTGGTAATGATTTTAATGCTATATGATTAGGGATGGCAATGGGACGAGTTTGGGACATTTTCCCTCCCCGTTACCCATTTAAGACGGGGCGGGATGGGACGGGATGAGGCAGGTTGGGCCCGTTTACGTGCCCATTTAGTTTTATGTTTTTTAGTTTTTGATAATTCATTTTATTGCCCCCATTTATTCAAGGGAGATAATAATATAGTTATTAAATTCTTTAATTAATTTATTTATTTTTAAAAGTTAAATTATTTGAATATATTTGATAAACTAAGATTTTTATTGTTTAATATATTCCTCAGATAATCTTTATTGCTATTTTCTATTAAATTTAATGAAATTTCTTGGAATTTTTTTTATTTAAAGTATTGAATTCTTAAAAAAAAAAAAAAATTAAACGGGGCGGGGCAGGGCCTCCATTGCCCGTACCCGACCGGATTACTCGATTAAGTGGGTAATCGCCATCCAGTTCAGGGCAGGGTCCCACAAGTATCGGGTTTGACGAGTATTTTTGTCATCCCTATATATGATATGCTATGAATGCATAAAATAGATATAAATGATTTCTACACATAGGGGTCCAATTTGTAGAGGTATATGAAGTGACACAATCTAAAAATCAACCTGTTTCACGAAGAGTCGCACAGGTCAGTCTGCTTCTCACTTACCGTCAGCCTTTCACTCAAGCACTCAGAGCAGTGACTTTGCCGGTTACTTAGCTCAAGCGACAGTGTTTTCTACTGAATTTTCAATTTTAATTTCAAAATTCATGTTTTTCAACCTTACTTCATTCACTAATTTCTCAATCATTTGAAGTAGTATTTGATGTCCAAATACACCAAATTCATCTACTTGATGAGTAGAACACAATCAACTCATTTTCACCCAATTTGAGTAGTAGATCACATCCAAATATTTGGTTAAAATTTGATAAAAACCAACTTTTATAACTATTTTTCAGCAAGTTTCCACATGAATTGAAATGACTAATATGCATATGAAATGCAGACTCTAACAAAAAAAATAAAAAAGTACAGACGAAAAGCTATAGCATTAGGAGAGGTGGTTTTTGGCTTTGAACTTTCACTAGTATAATACAAACGAATTGACTAAGCTAATCGATGAACGTGCTGTCTTGATTTGTTAAATTGTGGTGTAAATCAAAATAATTGTATCGACACCATAACTTCCCTAACACTTTTGGTTCCCATGGTTATGTTTATTTTGAACCTAAACAACTCTTGATTTGGTAAGTGCTTTAAGAAAGTTTAAGCCTCAATTCTCGTAGAAGTGGCCTCACTTTATACTTACATATGTGATCTCCTATAGTATAATATCATACTTCTCTTGGCTTCTTCTAAGATATAGGAATCATTAAGGTATAACTTATCTTTATACACTGAACGATCTAGCCCTTTTATTCTATAGGAATGGGGAATGGATATAAGAGCTCCTTTGAATCATTCATAACTTTATTGTCCTACTGAACCTGTTGACCTATGGTTGATTGTAACCTTAAAATTTTAATTATAACAAACAAGTTAATCTCGTTTGCTAACAAGTTGAATTCAAGTGATTATAGTTTTCCAAAGCTTATGATGAAAAATTGATCGATGGTCGTTAAAAGATCAAAATCTATCATACAAATCGAACTCATGAAGGAGGTAAAGTTTGAAGTCATGTATTCAAGAACTTAAGAGCCAAACTTCGGAGCAAGATCAAAGACTTGATTTCTTAGATAAAGTGTAAAAGTATTGACGCTTTGATATTTGACAATGAATGCTTAAGCTCAAAATCTTTCTATGTTTTAGAAACAATTTTTGTGCATTAAAAGTCATTTTAGTGCAATGTTTAAATATAAAAATGACTTTTAAAATAATATTGAATTTGAATTTTTTTTTCTTTTTGAAAAGTTAGTTAAAAATACTTGATCGGTCGAAAGGGTGAGTCAATTAAAGGTGGTCGATCGGCCAAAAGTGGAGGTCGATCGAAAATTTTCAACAATCCAATATTTGACCGTTCTAACCTCTGATTTTACTGAACAGATGGCTATATTGGTCATCTAGATAAAAGACTGTCATCCGGACAAGTCATCCAAATCTACATTTTTTTTGGCATTTTGAACTTTATAAATATCCCTACTTCTTGCATTCGTTACAATATTCCTAGAGAATATTAAAGTGAGAAACAGTCAAAGTTTTCTTATCAAACATTTGAGCCTCATTCATTGCTATTTATTTTAAGTGTTAGCCAATTTCTCTCTTGTGATATTACTTATTAAGAGAGAAGTTTCAAATTGTAAAATTGTTACTCTTTAAATTTGTGGGTTATATTGATGTTCTATAAAACTCAATATTGTATAAGGATCGGTGCTTTTGTTTTAAGTCACCAGAAGCGTTATAAAGGGTTGAATTGCACGATAAGTCAATCAATACAGTAAAAAGACCTTGTTGGTATTGGAGAGCTTGCTAATGGAGGACGTAGATCATTGGTTGGGATTGAACCTCCATAATTACATTGTTTGCATACTCTCTTCCCTTTTACTTATTGCTTTCATACTTGTGCATTTTTGTTTGATTGACTTATTGACTCTCAACTTGCACAAATTTGAATAAATCTTCAAAAAAGTTTTAATAACCAATTAACCCTTCTTAATTAGCTATTCTTGGGATTTTAGAACCAAGATCTTTGAGATCTCCAATCAGTAAGGTTGTGTTACCATTAAGATGATTCTAGTCATTAGGCTTTTTAAGCCCATTCCACTCGATATATATTATACTTGATCTTTTGTTTAAAGTTTCTTAGTGGATTCACAAGTTTAGACTTGAACTTAGATTTCATCAACTAGTTTAAAGTTCGATTCATCTATGTTTTTCACTCCAAATCATATAAAATGATGATTATGTCACGTGAAAGTCAATGCACTTTCATATTTTGTCTTTATCAACTACAAGTAATGAAAATTCATTTTCATTTGTTATAAATAAAAAAATGTAACCTCATTATGTCTTACGATTAATACAACTTTAATGTGATCATTCAATTTTTTACAATAGTCAACACATACAGCCAAATACAATTTATTTGAGTCAAATGAATGAAACACACAACTATTCAATGAACCGTCTTTATATTGGCACTATACTTGCCAATAACGATGTTCCTCCATGTTTATTTTTCATTTGTGTGATACAAGTGTATTCACTTTCAATTCTGAATATCAAACTATAAGGTTATTAGATCCACAAGAGGAACATTAACGATATAACGAGGATATTCATTTTGAATAGTACATCACTTGCATAGCATTTGCTTATACACATATTATTTTTGGTAAGTATAAACTTATTCGATATAAGGACTAATTTGGAACCATTCTTGCTAAGTAAAGAATCTGAAATTAAGTTCTTGTGAATATTCGGCACATGAAGTACATTGTTAAGGGTGAGTTTCGTGCTCGATGTCGTCTTCAATACAATTTTGCCTTGTCTTTCAACCTTTGAACTTGAAGAGTTTCCCATGAATAATTTCTCACAATTTGTAGGAGTTTAGGATGAGAACATTGCCTTATTAGTACAGATGTGACGAGTAATAGCCATGTCCACCTACCATTCCAAGGGATTTCCAATATTGTTACACTCTTAATCAATTGCTGACAAGTTAATATCATATATTCCACCAAATAACGTATCAAATTTAGTGATATTCGCTTAAGCTCACAACTTTGGTTTGCGACATTCATTGGAGCGATATCTAGCCTTTCTACAGTTGTAATTGTGCTTGAACTTCTTTGCATTCTTATGTTCTTGCTTGAGGGATTCGATGAAATGCTCTCTCTTTTGTTCTTAGCATTGATTTCCACTACATTAGCCTTTATTTGTGATATATGACTTCTTTTTCGCTTGTCTGATGTTCACGAAATAATTCTTTCGATTTAAAACTATTGCAAGTGTACGGATTGTAACAAGTAATAAAGTGGATTTTTAAAAGTCCGAATATCATCTCTCAGAGATTGAGTAGTTCAATTCTATATAATCTAGCCTTAACCGAATCTAATTGAGTGAAAATATGGTCCAAATGCAAAAAAACCCTAATTTCAATTAAAAACCCTAATTTCTCAATTAGAAACCCTAATTTCGAAATTTCTCTAATTAAACGACTCAAACACTCGAGTAAATGAAATTATGCAAATTCAAAAACTAATTTATGGAAATGAATCAAAATAAAGTCACTAGAATCACGAATCCCCAATTGAAGTTATGAAAACCCTAATTTCATAAAATCAATGACCCGATGGAAATTTGCCAATTCAATGTTCCTAATTCTATCCAATATATTCTCTCGATATATATTAGACCTATTCTTGCACACCACCAGCCTATATCTCTATGGATGACGCAAATAAACAAAAATGCATGTGATTTTGTGAACAATTAAAGAATTGCATAAAGAATAGGGGTATATATCTATCTCCTATCGGATCCTATGTTGATTTACACCTTATCGAACCTATTCCACTTCTCTCGAATGTAAGAAATAAGTCATCAACACTCACACAATCATTGGCCACTAATTGCGGAAGAAAATCAATGCATATAAACCAATCAAATTATCCAAACGAGTCTTTATATTAAATTCATGAAATATGGAATTAAAATAACAAACAATGGTTCATCGATCACCTAATGAATTAAAAACCTAGCCTAGAATATTCATAATTATAGAAAAAATAAGAAATTAATAAATAGAAAGAATAGCACCCGTATGAAAATTTCTTGAAATCTTGAATAAAGCCTTGAAAACCCGCTTGAATTCTTGTGGAATCGGCTTCAAGATCGTGTTTCTTGCCTCCAAAAGTTATATTTTTCTTCTCCCTGGACGTTCTACCCTATTTCAGATGAATTTTGGCTTTTATATCATGTCCTCACGAAGCCCCGAAAGAGTTTTAATTAAAAACGCAAATTTAGAATTTTCTTCGACTTTTAAAGCCATGTGACCACACGGTGTTAAACCATGCAATCGCATGGTTCAAGTAATCTAACTCAATGAAATCCCTGCAACCCTATGTGCGGTCGCATGACATAGTTCTGTGCGGCCGCATGGTTCAAGTAATCTAACTTAATGAAATCCCCGCAACCTTATGTGCGGCCGCATGGCATAGTTCTGTGCGGCCGCATGGTTGTAACTTTACAACCTTGCTATTTTGGTCCCTGAACTTCGTTTTCTCTTTTCTTGATCTCTTTTCTTTATTTCCTTTTTTCCATCATCAAATATTAACTCCTAATTGATGTTTGGGTCAACCAATTCCTTGATCACTTGCTCGGCTCATCTTTTGATTAATTGTAATTTAGTCCTTCATCTTTCACTTTTCTTCAATTCAGTCCAATATTACTTCTTTCTTCCTCCGATTGTCTTGTATCATCCTCAATCTCATACTTGGCATATTTTCATTCTCGTTCTATACTTTAGCTCAACTTTCCAATATTTGCACCTTTGGTCCCCGAACTATCGCTTTGTTTCGTTTTGGTCCTTTTTCGGTTCTTTTCTTCTGAATTCCATCTTTTCCATAGAAACACCTACATTGCATGAATTTAACGAGATTAAGTCACAATTCAACTACTTTGTCCATGTTTAAGTCATATTTGTGAGCTAAATAAGTGTGTAAAAACACACTTATCATCTGACTTTTTGTTGTCCTCTTGAATTCTCAATTGGATGATAAGTGAGTTCTTCAATATTCATCTCCTTACACTTCTGCTTGAGATAATTTTTGAAATCCTTCCACATGGGTGAAAATTTCTCGAAATTGCATCCACTTAAAAGGATTCACTTAAAGACATGTTCTCGACACGAATATCATGGAAAATAACTTGCAACTCTTGTACTTGACTAATAACTGTCTTGGAATTTATCATCTTATAATCTAAGAATTTTTCGACGATGAGCTTCTTTGTTCCGACATCTTCAGTCTTATATTTTTTTTTATCAAGGATTCCCAAAGTTCCTTTGTAGATTTCATAGAACTATCTACTTTTTACAACGTGTTGTCCAAGCCATTTAGAATATAGTTCTTGCATAGAAAATTCGCATATTTCCAAGCATCCAATGCGATCAATGATGCCCTATCGTTTTTCCTTATATGGTAGGAGCATTCTCATTTAAAATTTTTGTCAAGTTTAGTATTGTAAGATCGAACAACATTTTCTATTGACATCTCTTAAAATCAACCCCACTAAATTTTTCCAATTTTTCTCCATGTGAAATGGAGATTTGATGAATGGTAAGAGGGGAAACCGCAACATGAGAAATCAAAACTGATGAGTGCTCCATACTCATTATATTTGTACCACTTAATTCATTATTTTGCTACCATTGAGAGTGTTTTAGAACATTTTAATATGTGTTTTGATATTATGATATAGGTTAATGAAATTGAATGAAATAAGCAAAAGTTGACGAAATTGGAGAGAAAGTCAAATTGTAAGAGATCCAAAGTTCGGGGACTAAAGTGAAAATACTCAAAAGTTGTGTCAAACCCACGATGAAGATCCGAGAGTGTTAGGAGTCAATTGGATGAAGAAAGATGTCAAAGTGATCAAATTTAGGCAAAATATGATCACAAATCAATTTCCAACTCAAAAGTTATGCTCCAAAATTTCAGCTTCATATTCAGACCCATTTCTGACAAAGTAAATGATCGAAGTGGAGAATGATTCTAAAGCAAAGTAGTCCTTTGAGTTAAATTTCCAACGTATCTTGAATCATCTCAATCGGACATCGGATGAGAAAGTTATGCTAAAAATACTGAAGGACGCGCAGTTTGTCGTTTTCGACAGAATGGGGTGCCCTCGTGAAAATAATAGCAAACTCGGCTCCGCAACACCCATTTTGGGCACCGAGGCGTCGGATACGTGGGAAAACACATTTTTATGTGTTTGGACTCTTTTCTTGGCTCAATTCAACCCTAATTCGTCCAAGACCCCCAACATACTATAAATACCATTCAAAAAATCCTATTTTCAAGAATATGGAAGGGGCCAAACACAACAATTGAGGGGCTAAGATTGAAGACAATTCAAAAGGATTCAATTACAATTCAAAGAAGGAATCAAGGGAGGGAAGAACAACATAAAGGGAAGAAATTGAATATCTATATCCTAGTTTTTTCTACTATCTTTCTTTTGTTTTCTTACATAAATTTTTGTGTTTCCATAGATTATATCATGAGCTAAATTCATATTCTAGGGTTTGATTGTAGCTGGTCTGATTATGTTATAGCTACTTTTATTTAATTTTCCACATATGTTTAATTGTATCTTGATTTTAATGCTTTCAATTAATTGGCCACTAATTGAATGATTTGATGTTTTAAATTCCGACGCTCGAGAGAGGCAAATTTAGGCACCATCATAGGATTGACATAACATAGGTTTTATGGGTTTCAAGAGAAATTATAGAATATATGAAACTTACTTCATAAAAGAATCAAGACTTAAATAAATTTTTTATTTTGATTCGGAATAGAGATATTGGAATTGAAATTTAGGATTAATTTCTAGCCGACGCTCAAGAGAGGGGGTGAGAAATACATTAGGATTCTTTCTTTTAAACATGGAAAAATTGACTAGAATAACTGAACATAATTGAATTGTAATTGATAGTTAGGTGAAATCATTCCCTAGGCTTCTCCATCTTGATTTATTCGTATAATTTGCATCCCTTAAATTCGTCACGAAAATCATAATTAGATTAGGTAACAATGTTGATTTCAAATTTCATTTGTCTAGATAAAATAGAAGCTATCCAATTATAGTACTTGATAGAAATTAAATTACAATCCATGTGGGTTCGACGCTCTTATTTCAAAACTATATTATAAAGCTTGACACAGTACACTTGAGGTATAAATCACGTTGCATAAAACGCGTGGCAAAAACGAAAAGGAACCATGACTGGAAGAACCACTTCCGAAGTACCTTCATTCGAAGTAACCACGTTTGAAGTAACATCAATGTTGTTTACAAAAATCATTTCTGTTTAAAAGGGCAGAAGATCAACCACATACAGGATCACAAGGAGTAGGAAAATTAAACTGAAATTTAGTTTAAGCGAGTAAAATAGAAATTTAATAAAGAAATCATTAAAAAATTTCGTCTCAAGATTGTTGTTTTTAAATGCACCAAGTGACTCCTTTTTAGCAATAATACAAACTTATCAATACCCACCCGTACCTACTCATAATCAAATGGAAGATCGGACAAAATAACACCAAAAAAATGAAATGCAAAATAATAGAGGCAAGAATTGAACTCTTTGTCCTTAAAACGAAATTGCCGCGTACAGGTGCTGTCGTTGGATTGGTAAACATCTCCCAAGATACAATAATCAACTTCAAGTGATTGTAACACTACAAATCACGAGAAATGGAGAACCATGAGTGTTTTTGAGCTCCTTTGAATGGAAAACAAAGGCTGATTTTGTGTAGAATTTTGGCAATGCTTTTGATGTTACATGATATATTCTATGAATGCATAAAATGGATGTGAATGAATTTTAGAGGTTGAGGTGTACACGAAGTGAAACAACCCAAAAATCAACCTGTTTCATGAAGAATCGCACATGTCGATCTGTCGCTCGCTTACAGCCAGGCTGCCGCTCGAGCGTTCAGGGCAGTGATGTTGCCACTCGCTTAGCGTGCAACTGCTGCTCGAGCAGTAGTGTTATATTAGGTGATCAAGGATAAAAAAATTCACACAGAAACAGATAATTCTGAAGATACAATTTGAAAATTTAGCTTAAAACATATAATAGTAACAGACTTGTGTCATCTTTCTTTTCAGAGCATGCTATCAGCTCGAGCGGGAAGTCTTCGGAAGTAATTGCTGGGGAGTGAAGGCATTTTGCTTCTGAATCTTGGGTGCCTTAGAAGATACAAACCAGCTAACAAAGTCACTATTTTGAAAGGTGTTATGTAAAGAAAAATTGCTGCAAAAAGGCAGATAACTATGAATATGCTGGTTGCTCTAGGATCTCTCCAGCCTAGTAGAGCATGAAATCTCTCCCCCTGTGTCGCCATATCACCAATCACGGTTTGTATCCTTCCCGCGATACTTCTAAGTCTATCGTACCTCATGCGGATGATGTCTTGAGGCTTGGATGTTGGGAAAGTGTCGAACTCTTCATCGAGTTCATCGGGGTGTACTGCGTCAGCCCCAGAAAGTCTAATGTCCATGTGTGGAGGATGCCTTGGCCTCGACCGGTAATTCCATAAGCCGATCAGAAACATGTAAAGGAACATAGTCGGGGGGATTAATTCCGGATAGCAGATTAATATGCAAAAGAGGACATGAACAAGAATTGTGGTGACGGGCTTCTTCCAATGACAAACTTCGTCAAGCCAATTGCTTAAGGAGAATAGGCCTGAAAAGAGCGAAACGATTCTGAAGAAGTTGGCTTTGCTTCGTCTCATGCTCCACATGTGGGAATCAACATCCAGCATGTATTCAACGACTTCTTTTCTCAATGGAGGTTCGGCTCGTCCAAGCCTTGAAGCTACAATATTCATGGCCTGAAATCTCAAACTGTCCAACTGGTTTACTGTGAAAGGATGAAGATAATGCATTTTTGGCAGCAATGGACGACCGTAAAGATATATCATGTGTGCTAGAGATAAACAAGTGAATCGGAATGCTATTTGGAGTTCTCCCATCTTCTTGACTCCAGACTTGTTCAGGACAAGAAGTGGATAAGAATGAGTGTAAATCCGGTCTGTTTCTAACGTGGATAATCTGATTCTTACCTTTCCAATTCTCGAGTCATTTTCCGGCTTCTCGTTCCTTCCCAAGTGGCAGTTATCGAAAACTCCCAGTGTGATCACTGTGCAGGGATCATAAACCTCCCAAGTATATTGCTCATTCCATTTGGGATTGAAGCTTTCAACTATTGTTCTCGTTCTCACCCATTTCAGTCCGTATTTTGCCACACAATAAGCATCTGTGCTTTCTCTGCCGTCCTTTTTCTTCATTGGGAGAAGCCCTTGTGCACTTAAGATTCCCACTTCAAGGATTCCAATTGGCTGCTTCCATAACTGCCTAGCAGTAGGGCGTTGATCGCTGATGTACATTGTTGATTCATCTAATACATGGTAACCACCTTCAAGACAGGCTCTGATATGAATCCTTGTTGAAAACTTGTGTTGCTTCCTCCTATCTCCCTCTAGAACTCCAAACCCGAGCTTCTCGAGGTCAAACCACCGAGAATGAACTGGTCGGTGATCCAGTCGTCTTTCAAAGTCGCGTAATTGCAATTTTATCCTCCCAACAACTTCATCCTTTGAAGCTGTTTTATTTTCAACAGTGATTACTAATTGCTCTTCAAAAGGCTCTGCTGCTACGAAAACAAGGTCTTCGTTCCAGAGCGGGTTAGGTGTTCTGATTGGACATAGGTTGGTCTTAAGTATCTGATTTCCAACTTGAGCTTTTGCAAAAACTTGAGGGGGTTGGCTTTTGTCTTGAGATTTTACATCTTGTGCTTCGATTATATTGACTCTGAGGTACCACAATTTAGGCGAAACGTAGACCTTTGTTCGGACGCTGAAAATGCCTTCTCCTTTAACTGAAGTAGCATCCGAATGCCATGCTTCTGGGAATGCTTCATCCGCTTGAGTTCCCATCCAAACTGCAAGCATGATTGCCCCTCTTACCTTGCTTTCTCCTCGATGATCCTCTAGCCTATACCACTGAGGCGCCAAAGGGCTATCTGGTGGAACCCGAGTAGGCACTTCATTCATGTCAAAAACCACCTTCCCTATATAGTCGTCTTTCGCAACCATCGCTTTGTCTCTAACAAAGACTTCAAGAACCGACGACTGAATCTTCTCTTTCGAGAACGTGAAAACTTGGTTCCACTCCGGGTTTGTTTTCTTCTCAAAATGATGCGTCTTGCCTTTATAATTCCCAAGTTTCACTTTTACATATGGATCGCAGTTTCCCGTCAGTGGATTTGTCGGCAAGTCTTTTGCCCTCACAACTCGAACATAAAGATAATACATCTGTTCGACAAGATCATAAGTACTCGTGACCCTGTCACTACTAATCCACCCTCCTCCACCTCGAACTCCTCCATGTGGCCACCTCTCTCCGAGCTGGGGTTTTGTGTCCTTAATTTTATACTCATCCTGTGGATTAGAAGATGCCTGTGGGTTCATTTTCTTGCTTGTCGAGTGATCCTCTCAACGTTTATACGTGTTTTCTGCTACCCAATAACAAGATATTCAATGCTGGAGTAAATTCCAATGTACTGATCTCACAACTATTTCCTGCAGAATGTTTTTTATAGCCGTAGGAGAAATTTGAGAGTCTGTTGAAAGACAGTTTCAGCTTTGATAATTAAAGCCGCAAGCAAATCATTTTACTAGCTGAATTTGTTGATAGTCTTCATATCCTTTTCTGATTTGAGCCTTGTATCGTAAACTTCATGAGGAAGTTATGCCAAAAAAATCTGATGCTGATGCTGATGCCAATGTCAAGTTTGTGCAGTTTCTTTTTTTATTTTTGATGTTGAACGTGCTAGGACTTTAAAGGGAATTGAGTTCTATTATGTAGCTTCTGAAGTTGGCGCCATAGTATTGGAAAAGCATAACAACAGGTGTTTGATGCCCTATTTGTGATGACAAGAATAGACTTTTTAGACTTCAAATTTGTAGCATTCTGCTTTTTGAGATTCTTGGGTTTTGTTTGGTGACAAATTCAGCAATTTTTACCCTTTCAACTCTTCTTTTATAAACTTTCAAGAATTTCGGGATTAGAGGCTTTAACAATAAATTTTAGGTTGGTTAGACGAATTTTTTCGTTGCACAATCCAGTACCATGTTAATTAGAAGATTCAAAGCATAGGCTGAGTACTCGATAAATTTTGGGTTGGGTACATAAATTTCTTCTTGTCATGTTTAGTTTCTTATTACAGCTATTGAAAAATCTAAAGCAATTAAATTCTTGACGATCACGATCACTCGTTTTAAGCGTGGGTGGAGCTTAAGGAAATGCAGTGAGTAATAAAGAAAGCTTATGGGTATACAAACATGGTAGTAAAGATGCTTAACCTTTATTCTTCTATCTGTATTCTCCTTTAATTCAACTTTCTTCTGCCATTATTTCTACCTTTATCAAAAGTGAACATAAAGATGCTTTTTGGCTCAGTTTCCATTTATATATTTATTAAAAAGTAGATTTTACTATTTCTTTTCTTTAATTCCAAACCCACATAAAGAGAGGGAGGGGGGGGGGGGGGGAAGCACACGTATAGTATAAAATAAGAGAAATTGCAATATTAGTCCCTAACCTTTCATTATAATTGTACAAACAATCCCCATTGACAAAAAATGACAAATTTTTGCTCAGTTATCATGTGAGTCGACAGCAAAATGGACAAAACAAGGACTTGGCAACAAAATGAAAAAGATTTTAATTACTTTTCGTTTTACGATACACAGGTGGAGGTTTTGACAAAGGATCTCATAACATAATAGTAGATAGCAAGGCTCTAAAACGATTTGGCAAACTACCACTACCTTCACGGCTTCACTGTTTTACGCATTGATTTTAATCATTTGGCTTGATAAAATCATGGCAAATGTTCAATCATTTCAAACTCATATTTCAAAGGAAGAAGATACTATAAAAATGAATACACAACTCTATTGAGATTGCCAAGAATTTTCAATTAGAGAGTAGATGTTACAGCACCACTTCTGTTCATCACAGATACATTATAATCAAGTATACAAGTAAGAATTAGAGATGAAGAAAGACTTACAGAATCAATTATTTGGTCACTTTCTTCACAAGCTATAGTAGTGTCACAAAGGAGATTCTTTCCATTGTAGTCTGTCGAGTGCATCCACAATTGCCCTGCGGAACTCATCATTATGAAGAAGGAAAGACGATACATGGCCACCAGTAACCCATCTCACTTCCGAACCTGGCCAAGCCTTTTGAAGCTCGACTACCGAGTGCTTTGGGATGTAGCCATCATCCTAAAACAATTAAATGTATTATATGAAGAATCCGGTTTACCTTAAGAATCCAAGAAGATTGATGGAAGGATCCTCGGAGAGGGGAAAGCAAAAGCATCTACTGAACTGAATCGTTTAAAAGTTTAGGTTGTTAATGGGAACACATTCATATCTTTAAATTTCAATTATCAACATGTCCCCTCATGTACAGGGTTCATTCTAATCAAAGGCTAACATGAGCACAATTTTCATTAATGTTTGCAGTGAGAATTTGAACTTAGTACGTTTGCATATCTTATGTGAACCACCTTGTCTAAAATCTCAAGTTGCTAGAGCACGAAGGCAATTATTTATTTAAGCTTAACCTTCATCAGCATGTCACCACAGGCATGTACAAGTTTTAAATTTAATGCTTACTCCCAATATGATCACAAGAGTCTGCTATTCCTTTTCTTGCAGCCCTTCAATCATGGCTCGAATTCTAAACACATAATACATGCTAAATGGAGAAGTCAATGTGACCCTATTACATGGCCTACCTTACGGACACACAGCCAGAGAGTTGTTTCAATTAAAGCGTAAAATAAAATTATGAGAACTAAAAGACAAGACATAGTCAAAGGAAATTCTTTCTATATGTAATGATATTATAGCATTACAAGCTAAGATTTCATAATAGTATGAAACTTGAGATCAAGAAAAACATGGAATATTTAAATAGAAAAAGTAACATTATGTTGAAATAGAAAAGTGGTATGAATTTATTTTTTTTGGAATGTAAACTGTGAGATATATTTAACTTACAGTAGCAGCAACAAATATAACAGCATCGGGATTTTTGGGAATTGGGAACTGTGTAACATCTGTAAGAGACAACACATTTCGCATCCGCTCCCTAACCTCCTCAATTGTTGTTACAGCCTTCTGAGCAGCAAGTTCGTCTCTCAGTGCCTCCCATGCAGTGGCATGCTTTAGAATCCCTTCACAGAAAGCTACAACAGCAGAGTGTGGAGAGAGAAATGGAAGTGTAGCAATAGGTGTAGGGTGCAAGGATCCAACCATAGCTGCATGCACTCCTCCTAGATTTATAGAAGAAAATACAAGGTTTACAAAATGAGAAGAAATTAAGATGAACTGTCAGATAAATTCCTCTAAATTCAAGTATCCTTACATACATGCCAACTTTTCGTATAATGGAAGATATAAACAAGCTTGAGTTAAAATTATAATAGTTCTTCATTTCTCTTCTCTAATGTTCTTCAGATAGAAATCTGGAAAGGGAGATCATACAAATCACTCTCGAGAAAATGGAAAATGAAAAGAGGAAAGCTACTTTACAAATACATGATAATATACCATGCTGATACACAATTCCAAGCATTGAGAAGAATATTAACCCCGACATGACAAAATATGCAGTGATCAGCATTAATGGATATTTGTGTTCATGAATATGTATATATACAAGCGCGAATGTCCATGTGCATGTACATATTTGGGTATACAGCTGAAGTTTTAGAAAGTAAACTTCGCGGTGTCTGAAATTCATATACCACCTTTAAAAATAAATACAGGCTTAAAGTTAATGGTAACAATAATAAACACTCTAAATATTCATGCATGTACCCAGAATAGAGTTTCTGGTGTCAGACTTCATTCAACATTTTAATGACTTGATTCAGGTGATAACCCAAAATTTACATCTGTACCAGTAATGCTCCACTTGTCTCCACGACAATCTTCTTAAAGCAGCATTTAATGTACTAAGTTTGCCGGACTTGTAAGGTGTCATGTATCCATCAGTGTAAAAATAAAAAAAATAATAAAAAAATTACAGCATGATCAAGGTAAGATCAGAAACTTACCCCCAAAAAAAATAAAATAAAATAAATACAGCGTGATCAAGGTAAGATCAGAAACTTACCCATGCTAAGTCCACACACACCCATTTTGCCGAACCCTGCTTCTGAGTCTAACCAATATAGAAGACTACGGGCCTCTTCGATGGTGACTCTTCCTAATAAGAGTAAGTCGCTAACACACAAAAGTTTTGCACCACGTTGCAGCATTGGACGTCTTCTTCCATAGAAAGGGCTGCAACAACATATTTAGCTTGAATTAGATCTTCGTAACATGAGAAGAAGTCTTCAATTTGTTTAAGAGTTCCATGGCAACCTCTCGAGCACCATGGTTGCTATGTTTTCCTTTAACAATGGTCCACCAAGACGTAATCTCCGTTCAAATGTATGGTCTCCAGTGCCTAAGAGGGAAAGAAAAACATTAAGCTCAAATGCTCAACTTTGATTTTTCATTTTTTTAATCATCTTAGACAGTAAGAAAGAATTCTTGGCACAGTTGTAACCAATGGGAACAGATGAATAGTTAACTTCAAATGATTTATATATCTATAGTTTTAGAATTTTATCAGAACAATTTATTCAATTTCAGTACATTGCATTAGTATCTGTTATCTTGTTTTCCGTAGCGGCACACACAATTCCAACAAAAAACATGTGGGACGGCAGAATAAGGATCATTGTTCATTAGTCTCTCACTCATTAGTATCAGACCCAAATTGTTTCTTCTCTCTATTCCCTCTATATCTCATCTTATTTCCTAATGAGTACTGGTACTCTGAATAATTATCTTGAAAGGATGAACTATAAGCAATAGGTTACACCTACAAGGGAATTTGACAACTTGAAAATGGTTATCGCAAACTGCGCTTCTAGTTGTCCTCATAGCCAGAATTTGATTTTAATTAACAAACTCTCTTGCAAAAATTCAATCAAAATCTAATAATATAACAGAGGGAGAGGTAACACTATTTATATTTGAAAAGGACTTGTATGATGAGCAAGTTTATATTTGAAAAAAGGCCTATATTCCAAATGTCTTTTACAATTTTGAATAACCTACAAAACTGAGTGGTCAACAAGCTTACCCCCACCAACAAGCATGTTCTTTTGACTAAAATATAAAGAGGAACACCAAATGTATTCCTTTGCATCTAAAAACTACAGTTAAAGAATATCCAGAACACCTCAAACAGAATTGTATTGAATCTTTTGTAACTCTATGACCAGTTTGTTTAATGCACTGTAGCCCTTCCCATATGTATTGCTGGAAAAGTACATTTTATTCGAACAACAATGCTATCAAACTAAGGGTCCTCATAGTGGCATGAAAGGATAGATGATTTAAACATTCAAAGGCTCAGATTAGAAAACTACTACGTCAGTTTGACTCCAGGTTGTTCGTCAGTACAAAACATTAAAAACTCAATGAGAAACATCAACCTCAAGCAACTTTAGCAAATGGATTTCCCTTAGTTAATTAAACATGTAATCTCATGGTAAATAATCAACCATATCTGAGAGAAGGTAAATTTAACTTCTTGAATTAGGTAAGTATTAAGCCCAGAATTTGCAGGACTCTTCATTAGCATTTGTTCACCAGTTATCTTCAAAGGTTCACCGCTAGAAGGATTTAAAAAACTACCACAAAACACGTCATTTTGGTTTACCCTCCCTCTTATAACTTGTTCTGTTTACGTCACTACATTCTTATGAACGTGAAGAGTCTATACAAAACATGTCTCCACCTTCCAAATTATTCTTCCTTAATTCATTCTCAATTGGCACCACCGTCACTTATAGTATATATTTTATTTCTTATCTTGTCTGTTTTAGTATGCAACAAATCCATCTTAGCATCCTCGATAGAGCGTTCCTCTTATTGGTATCTTTTACAGCCAAACACTCATAAATCACGGTCGGTCGACTTGTAGCTAAATAGAAAGATATATAATAATTTCTAAGAAACTTTTGCCGAATGAGAAGGCATGAAGATACGATGTCAAATCTTACTGCCCTACAATAAGAAGGACACAACTTTACTAAACCAGCAATCATAGACACAAATAAACTTATTCCTTTCAATTGTTGACAAACTTACACAATCACATCAAACATAAACTGGGTACCTATATGTCACAAAATTGTTATAAGTCATTACCTGCAAGGTGAAGCACACAGGCCATCTTTTGTGGAGGCAAGAACTTTGGAGCAAGAAAAGCAACCCTGGCATTGTGACTTTCAGGAGGCAATGCATTAAGAAGTTGCTCATCACATGGTGTCCTAAATACCCCTTCTCTAAGAACAGCAGTTTTGGATTCCCAAATTGTTTTCCAAATTGGTTGCACCAATGTAGGAGGCCAATTCTGTCCTACATCAGGGAACAATTGCTTTATCATTTTCTCCAAAAGCTCAAGTTTTGTGCCACCCCACCCTCTTGAAAAAAATGGTGGACTTATTTTCGTTCTATGCAATAATGCACCATATACATGATCCAAAACATAGAAAAGGGTTCCAAGATTAACAGTCACCATTTTCTAATACAACCCACAACTTTATTTTGCAAGGCAACCCAAAAAACCAATGAAAAATTTGATTTCTCAATCAATTCAAAATCAATCCAAGTCAGTATAGAACAGTATCGGCTCGAAGGAGATTAAATTTACAAAAGTTTCCCCCAAGAATTTCAATTTATGTGAGGAAAAAAGGAAAATATTTGTTGGTCGAATAAGAAATGAAATCTTAGGTCCAAATTTTGAAGAGTATAAATCGATTCAGATCTCATGGATATCAATAACAAAATATAGATCAAAGAAAAATGCAAACATTGCTAAAATTTATACACATATGCGCATTGAATCAAAGAAGAAAAGAGAAAAAAATGTGTATAAGCGAGTCAAAATACGATATAGATTGCAGAGAAAGAGATAGAATATTGGGTTCTTCAATACGAAAACTGCGGGCGGAGAAGAAGGTTGAGACAAGGTGGAATAGAGTACGGGGATATGCCACCTCAGATTATCCGTATTGTATTTTGGACTTATAAGAGCATGTTTGCCTAAGCTTAAAAGGTTTGCTTATAAGTAAATAAGCAATATTAAAAATAAGTAAGTTATTTATTTTAGTGGTACGATATAACTACTATGAAAACGGCAATTTTTTGTACTTATAAATCGGCAAAAGTTACTTATTTAATGTTAAAAAAGTGTATAAGATGTGACAATATATATGGACAACTTACAAAAATACCCTTAAAATTATACGTGTTTTGAAAAATCATAGGAAAAGTTTTTAGGAAGTAAAAAATATTGTATAAAATAAAAAAGTGACACAATGTCACTTTTTTTAATAAAAATTGTGACATTTTTTTAAAAAGTAACACAAATTCAAAAAAAGTGACACGAACACTAAAGAAGTTATACAAACTCAAAAAAAGTGACACAAACTTAAAAAAAAGTAACAAACATCAAAATAAAATCATCCATTTGTGCAGCACCAGTAATCGCGTTCTCAACATAATCAGCATATCCAGGACAATTCACGTATGGTTCTTAACATAATCAGCATGTGCATTGTCCACATGCTTATTATGTTAGAAAAATATAATATATTATGTCATTTTTTTATCTTCTTTAAAAAGTGAGAAATATTTTTTAAAAAAAAAAAGTGACAAACTTAAAAGGTGACAAAAAAAACTCAAAAAAGTGACACAATGTCACTTTTAAAAGTTTAGTGTCACTTTTTTATTAAAAAATGACATACGATCTCACTTTTATAAAAAAAAATGATGTTTACCACTAAAAAAGTGATAAAAATTTCAAGAACGCGATTGAAAAAAAAAGTAACGAACAGTACAAAAAAGTAACAAAATTTCAAAAAAAAAGTGATAAAAATTAAAAAAAGTGATAAATTTTAAAAAGTGGTATAGAAAAAAGTGACATACACTAGAAAAAAGTGGCAAATTTAAAAAAGTGATAGAAACCAAGAATGTGAGAAATGTTAAAAAAAAAAAAAAAAAAAAAAAAAAAAAAAAATTAAAAAAAGAAAAAAAAAAAAAAAAAAAAAAAAAAAAAAAGACAAAAATTCAAAAAAGTGACGAATTCAAAAAAGTGACACAATTTTAAAAAAAGTTACACAAATTAAAAAAGTGACAAACACACTCTTGTTCTCAAAACGATCAGGTTTAAGGTTTATGGTTAGCGATCAGGTTAATGTTTTAGAGACACACATAAAACAATGGGCATATTAGGCCCAATACGCTATTAAATTAACCAAATTGAATAATACACTTTTAAATAAAATGAAATACCTACCACGTAATTAATACGTCCTAAAAGCCAAAAACCCCCCAAATTAGATCCCTAATTCACATTCCAGAAGAGAGGATTCCCTATGCTTTGAATTCTTCTTCTGCATTTACTTTCCCAAAACAGCCATTGCAAACGGTTGTAATTACACCGACGAAGAAGAAAACAACTAATCCATCGGTGCCGTCGAAGCTGTAGTGGAATATAATACAGAAAGTGGCGGTGAAGGCTTTAGATGCGATGGAAGCTGCCTTGGTGTTATGTGAGTTACAACATCCACTCCCTAAGATTTGTTGACTCTGGTGTTCAAATTGCTGGAAATTTTGCACCTGTGGAGGAGCAGCCTGTTATGCCAGTCGAATGTATTAGTTTTATGCTTCAGGTGAGTTATATGAGCGCTAATGTCCCATTTTGAACCTTTTTTATTTTTCTATTTTGAATCGGTCGATGAGGCTGAAATAAATTGAAGTTTAAGTTTAAATAATTGTCCTCTCGTTCTATTTTCACTTTTCACCATTGCTTTTTATATTAACTTTGAAGGTTGTGGGTGTGTTCAGCCACATGGATTCTTCAATAGATCACCGGCAATGGACCTATCGTCTAATGCTTGGGAGACGGATGCTAAGGAGAATGACGTGAAAGCAAAGCCTTTGTCATCTGGTGTAATAGCAAAGCTTTGAAGGGATAGCCATGGATTTGCTGTTTTCGGGAGAAATTCTGGCTGCCTCTCCCTCGCATGAAAGTTGAAACAGTCTTGTATTTCTGATTTTACTGACTTTTTTGCTCGTATTTGTGTTATTATGTCGAGTATTCGCTTAAAATATGTTGGATTGTGATAACTGGGCATTCAATGGTTTCTGGTTATGCAATGGCCCGGAATACGGAGCAGGGATATGCATTGTTTCTACAGATGCCAGGGAGTGAAGGAAAACGTGAATTCCAGTATGAGTTCCACACTTGCCGGTTTTATTGTTGTTATTGTTGGAGAGAAAAGTCAAATTACATACTTCCTCTTGACTTTGTTTTATTTGAATGGATAATATATCGGATTAGAGATTTATTTTGTTCTACTGTGATGCTTCCCATTTGAATTGCGAACTGATGTTCTAGTTTTAATGCTCATTGATTTGGAAGAGGGTATTTTGTGACTGTGTTTATGACTAGAAACAGAAATAGATAGGGCTGATGTCGCGAAATTGTTAGGAGTTCTACGCTAACATTAAGCCTAATTGTTTTAGGGCAACTTACAAAAATACCCTTAAAATTAGATGTGTTTTGAAAAATCAAAGGAAAAGTTTTTAGGATGTAAAAAATACTGTATAAAATAAAAAAGTGACACAATGTGACTTTTTTAATAAAAATTGTGACTTTTTTAAAAAAAGTAACACAAACTCAAAAAAGTGACAATTAAAAAAAAAGTGACACGAACACTAAAAAATTGATACAAACTCAAAAAAAGTGACAAAAATTTAAAAAAAGTAACAAACGCCAAAATAAAATCATCCATTTGTGCAGCACCAGTAATCGCATTTTCAACATAATCAGCATATTCAGGACAATTCACATACGGTTCTTAACATAATCGCATGTGCATTGTCCACATGCTTATTATGTTAGAAAAATATAACATATTATGTCATTTTTTTATCTTCTTTAAAAAGTGAGAAATATTTCAAAAAAAAAAAAAGTGACAAACTTAAAAGGTGACAAAAAACTCAAAAAAGTGACAATCTAAACAAGTGACACAATGTCACTTTTAAAAGTTTAGTGTCACTTTTTTATTAAAAAATGACATACAATCTTACTTTTATAAAAAAAAATGATGTTTACCACTAAAAAAGTGATAAAAATTTCAAGAGCGCAACTTGAAAAAAAAAAAAAAAAGAAGTAACGAACACTACAAAAAAGTGACAAAATTTCAAAAAAAGTGACAATTTCAAAAAAGTGACATACACTAAAAAAAAAGTGGCGAATTTAAAAAAGTGATAGCAAACAAGAATGTGAGAAATATTAAAAAAAAATGACAAAAATTCAAAAAAGTGACGAATTCAAAAAAGTGACACAATTTAAAAAAAAGTTACACAGATTAAAAAAGTGACAAACACACTCTTGTTCTCAAAACGATCAGGCTTAAGGTTTATGGTTAGCGATCAGGTTTAAGGTTTTAGTGACACACATAAAACAATCAGGCTTAATGTTAGCGTAGAACTCCTAACAATTTCGCGACATCAGCCCTATCTATTTCTGTTTCTAGTCATAAACACAGTCACAAAATACCCTCTTCCAAATCAATGAGCATTAAAACTAGAACATCAGTCCGCAATTCAAATGGGAAGCATCACAGCAGAACAAAATAAATCTCTAATCTGATATATTATCCGTTCGAATAAAACAAAGTCAAGAGGAAGTATGTAATTTGACTTTTCTCTCCAACAACAACAACAAAATCGGCAAGTGTGGAACTCATACTGAAATTCACGTTTTCCTTCACTCCCTGGCATCTGTAGAAACAATGCATATCCCTGCTCCACATTCCTGGCCATTGCATAACCAAAAAACATTGAATGCCAAGTTCTCACAAGCCAACATATTTTAAGCGAATACTCAACATGATAACGCAAATACAAGCAAAAGTCAATAAAATTAGAAATACAAAACTGTTTAAACTTTCATGCGAGAGAGAGGCAACCAGAATTTCTCTCGAAAATAGCAAATCCATGGCTATCCCTTCAAAGTTTTGCTATTACACCAGATTACAAAGGCTTTGCTTTCACATCATTCTCCTTGGCATCCGTCTCCCAAGCATTAGACGATAGGTCCATTGCCGGTGATCTATTAAAGAATCCATGTGGCTGAACACACCCACAACCTTCAAAGGTAATATAACAAGCAATGGTGAAAAGTGAAAATAGAACGAGAGGACAATTATTTAAACTTGAACTTCAATTTATTTCAGCCTTATCGACCGATTCAAAATAGAAAAATAAAAAAGGTTCAAAATGGGACATTAGCGCTCATATAACTCACCTGAAGCATAAAACTAATACATTCGACTGGCATAACAAGCTGCTCCTCCACAAGTGCAAAATTTCCAGCAATTTGAACACCAGAGTCAGCAAATCTTAGGGAGTGGATGCTGTAACTCACATAACACCAAGGCAGCTTCCATCGCATCTAAAGCCTTCACCGCCACTTTCTGTATTATATTCCACTGCAGCTTCGACGGCACCGATGGATTAGTTGTTTTCTTCTTCGTCGGTGTAATTACAACCGTTTGCAATGGCTGTTTTGGGAAAGTAAATGCAGAAGAAGAGTTCAAAGCATAGGGAATCCTCTCTTATGGAATGGGAATTGGGGATCTAATTTGACGGGTTTTTGGCTTTTAGGACGTATTAATTACGTGGTAGGTATTTCATTTTATTTAAAAGTGTATTATTCAATTTGGTTAATTTAACAGCGTATTGGGCCTAATACACCCATATAATATCGAGTTTCAGGCTTGTATGTTTAAACGTTTTTTGTGTCTCAACCTGCATTAGATTTTCAAACAAGATTCTTCCTCTTTTGTCATGCTTGCTCACCCTACATTTTTTTTGCCTTCTAGAACATTAGTCCCCAAGATTGAAAACGAGTGTTATAATATTTGCAGCCTGATCTCAAAAAATTGATTTTTTTATCGTTATTTCACTATTCCAATCGTAATTTTTGGCTTCTTCTCTCACAGGTTGACCCCACTTTTCTTTTAACGGTCAAAAAATCAATTTTCAAAATTCCTCCCAAACGGGGCCTTGAATGTCACATATTGTTTATCTAGCAAGATTATACTACAAATTTTTTACTTATTTTTCTTAGTCGCTTAGCAAACATGGTGCTATAACAACAATAATTTGGGGGGCCAGTGGGATAAATTGCAACCTTAAACAAAGAAAACGTGTATAGCTTAAATAAGCAATTGAGAAAAATAAGTGATCATTTCTCATTACTAGATAATTACCTAAGCTTTGTCCACTTGCCATTTGGTCTTTTCTTATTGTATCAAAATCAAGTCACCTGCTAACCTCAATAATCAAAATAAATGAATGTTACTTGTCAACCTCAACTCTTTGGTAACAACTAAACAAGGTAAATTAAACTATTAATATATTAAGGAAAATTCATAGGGCCGGTTCCAAACAATTTTAATGTGTACTAGATTGTTCAATGATTGGGCTTAGTTACATCTATGAGTTCCGAAAATTGCTCATGTTCTCGAAGAATATTCTATTACACGCTCTTCTTATTTGGATTGGCTTGAGAGGTCACCGAGTTTTAAAGAAATTTCCCTCGAAGGACAACTTCGTGTTCCTCACTTTTCACTGCAGTTGCAATCCGTCCCAATGCTTTGAGGAGACACCCCAACAAAATGAGTAATTAAAGTATCAAAACGAGTTGTCAATCTACTGGAACTTTCATCTTTGAACTGGCTACTAGAAAATATAGACGGAGTTTGTCTTTCTAATGACAATCTTGATTGTTTAGCATAGAAAATGTAGTGCATGCATTCTTTTACTAACTACTTAATGTGATATCTGTAAAAGAAACATTCATAATTTCCTGTGATCACGAGTGGAAATTCTTGGCATGAAGTGCTAAATTGCAATAACCGACGGATCAACGCGTAAAATAGGATAACAAACCAAAGGATGAACCATTGCTGCAGAAAATCCTGCTCCTTCTTCCATATTAACCTTATCTGCTCCTTTTATTTTCCAATCAAAGCATTGGATTACTCCTGCAAGTGTTACATGCAACACTGATGTAGCTAGACCAGCTCCCGGGCAACCTCTACGTCCACCTCCAAAAGGCACGTAGCTGAAATTCTGGCCTTTCATGTCCTCGGGATCATCATGGCCAATCGCGTTTATAGTATTGATCAAGAACCTCTCTGGCACAAATTCTGCCGCATTTTCCCATGCGTTTGGATCACGATTGATTGCATACAGATTTACTACGACCCTCGAATTTTTAGCTATGGGAAAACCATTGATCTTGCAGTCCTCCCTGCATTTTCGGAAGACCAAGGGCAATGAAGGGTGTAGTCGAAGAGTTTCTTTGATAACGGCATGCAAGTAAGGAAGATTTGGGACATCTGATTCCTCGACTAGCCTGTTTAACCCCACAATGTTGTCGATCTCGCCCTGAAGTTTCTTTAAGGCCTCTGGATGATTAAGGAGTTCTGCCAGTGACCATTGTAAAGCCACACTTGTTGTATCAGTACCTCCCAAGAAAAGATCCTGTCAAATACACATTTCTAATCAGAATCGGTTTCCTGATGAAATATGTAATTTCTCAAGTAACTTTTACTTGTATCGATTACATATTTTATCTATACTAGTACTCGTTTCAGATTTTCCTTAATTGCAAGTTCGTTGCACAACTTTGAATGTGCCTGAGAAGCATGATAAATATGATTTTAGCTTATTTGTCTTTCTTAATATTGTCCAATACTATCTATTTCATCCTACCAAACATGCCGTAGGCAACTAGGATTGGAAAAATTGTAGTGTAGAACATGTTGTTTGAGAGCACCGTATTTCTGCTTCTAACATAAAAAAATAAGAAGACAATTCTACTTAAAAAAAGGAGGCGATAGACTAACCAGAAAAAGGCCCTTGATACCAGCTTTAGTAAGCTTCACATCAGAAGTTTTATCTTCCGAAATCCTTAAGAGAATATCCATCATATCCTTCTCTCGTTTTCCACCTCGAATCTCCATCTCATGTTTTGATATAATCCGATCCATTAAAGCATCGAATCGGAGCAAAAGGGCTTTCACCTTTCTTCCTGCCCCAAACACATCATACCTCTTCAACAAAGTAAATGCTTCTCCCAAGCTTAGCAACCCTGAAATAAGTGTTATACCCTTAGCCACTTCCCTTATCTCTGAAGTCTCATCCGCATTTGTTGAACACCTCGTGCTCATTGTCATTTGGGAGATCAAATTGTTCGTCATTGCCATAAATTCTACTCCCGCATCACATCCCTCTCCCTCCTCTGCTTTCTTCACAAAAATTCTCAACAGATCTATCATCTCTTCTCTCCTTGTATCAGCAAACCGATTAATCTGCTGCGTCGAAAGAATTTCCATCATGCATATTTTCTTCAAGAAAATCCAATATTTCCCATAATCCAATGTAGAAAACAATGTATCCTTATATATTTGGTAATCCGAGGAACCAAATTCTGGCCTGGCTGCGAATTTAATATCATGAGTTTTGAACACTTCCTTGGCTATAGCACCATTAGAGACAACATATGAAGCGGTTGCGCCAGCACGAATAAGCATAAAAGGCCCATATTTAGAAGATAAGTTCTTGAAGGAAATGTGCAAAGTGGAGCTCAGCAAATGCAAATGGCCGATCACCGGCAGAGCTGCCGGGCTCGGCGGCAATGGAATATTTTTTTTGGAATTTGCACTCTTTTTGATGAAGGAAAGAATCCCAACTACAAGTATTATGCAGATGGGAAAAAATAAGTACTGAAATTGAGAATCGATAATGATTGCCATGGCTGATATGAAGATGATTAGGCTTATAGATAATATGTACATATATATATGGTGAAAGATTGATAATTATAAGATTAGGTCATATTCATTGTAGTTTGATAGTGCTGGGGAATACACCGACTATGTGCATATCGAAACAAGGTTTCGACTTATCGAAATGGAGTTTGAGAAACTAACCAATGCTTATCGAATCTGACAATTTCCATTCTTGAATTAAAACATGTGATTCTTCATATCGAACCTTCCATAAACCATATAAACAAAATTAATCATTTTCTAAAATCAAGTAGAAATGAAATCAGAAAAAATTAGATATAAGTTATGCGATTGGTCGAGGCGAGTGTAACTCTTTCCTTAAGATGAATTTGCCCCGTATCGGTGCTAACGGTTTTCCGACAATCATCTCCCAAGATGCAACGACCACGTCAAGCTATAGGAGCACTCCAAATGACTTTGACCAGCGAACTTGAACTGAATTCCCTCTCTACCAAGAAAATGTATGAAAATGCTATGGAATTAGAAATGAAATAATTGCAAGAAGAAAATGAATGCTCAATGTAATTGGTATATCCAAAATCATGTCCATAGAGTTCTATTTATAGATGTAAAAAGGGTGCAAATGAAGTAGTATGGATCAAAACATGCATCATTCCAAAAAGTTGCAACACTTGGCCAAAAGCTGCATCCTTTCGAAAAGTTGCAACACTTCATTTCTTCCAACTTTAATCTGCAATCTCTTATTCATCCGGAATTGGTTTCGAGATTCCAAATATACCATGACGATCTACTCGACAAGTAGAATAAATTGGTCTATTTACTTTTGTAATTTGATCATCGGATCAAATCTGAATATTTGGTCGAAGTTGACACGTAGTCACACCTTTTCATTTTCCAATTTTTGGTTAATTATTTGAACCAATTCCTACAAATAATCGTGAGTAGTTAATCAAATCTAGGGATGGCAGTGGGGCGGGTTTGGGGCGGGGTACCCCCCGCCCCGTTTCTTGTCCCGTATAATTTTTTTTTAAATAAAGTTAATGTCTAAAATAAACATTCGAAAGTCGAAACAAACACTGTCCAAAAAAAAAGAACAATTGCAATTAAAATTACATTGTCATTGTACTAAAATTCATTTTTTGATTCAAAATTTGTCATTTTTCAGACTTCATGACTTCTTTCATCAACAGAAGTAGAGATCACACAAGATGGATCCTGAAAAACAAAAGAATATTGTAATCAATATCATTATAATAACTACGATTAAAATTTACATTATCTAATAAAGAAAATTACCTCTTCATCAACATCCTCATCATTCATCTTGAAGCAAGATCCAAAATATGCAGACGGCATAGAATTCACTATTAATAAAGTAAAATAATTAGTAATAAGAAAATAAATAACATGAACAACAGAAAAGCAAATGTTTATATACATCTTATCGTGAATATCGGCCCATAACCAATCTTGAGCACACATTAAAGCTTCCAAAGTTTTGGGATGAAGCCTATTTCTGTGTGGACTAACAAATCTACCACTAGTACTGAAAGCAGATTCAGACAGTAGATATCGGGATGGCCAAAATTAGGGATGGCAGTGGGGCGGGTTCGGGGTGGGGCGGGGTTAGGTTAAGGTTGCAAAACTTGTAATTAGGATTTTTTTTTTTAAACTTGACGGGGCGGGTTCGGGGCGGGGCTGTCCCGTGACCCGAGACGGGGCAACACTCCCCGCCCCCCCCCAGACCCTCCACATCAACCCATCGGGGCGGGGCGGGGAAAACTGCCATCCCTAATCATATCATCAGGGAGAAAAATAATAATTCCACGATGAAACCTAAGCCGGAAAAGACAATATGGAGATTGCTTATTGATTCGTTTCCTTGCACAAGGCATCCTTTTTTTTGTTGTTTTCTCATTGCCAATATGAGATAAAAAGTTAAATAGCATATTATTCTTTTATAGAATATGGGGTCGAACCTTGGGCAAAATAATCGAAAAATCGATTAAATCAATCAAATCAAACCGACTCGGGTCAGTTTGGGTCAGTTTGACACAAATAATTGGTTTGGTTTGATTTGGTTTGGTTTTCTTTTAAACAAAACCATAGTGAATTGGTTCGATCATAGTTTGAAATCCCAAACCATTAGTTAACTATACCAACTTAATCCATTTACATGTTTATCTTTTTATCTTTTTTTTTTAATTAAGAAAAATAAAAATCAAAAGATGAGCACTAATGTCATAACTATATCACGATTCTCTCCGATCTGTGATGTTGTCGATGAGCAATAGCACTGAAAATTTCCTTTCACAAACTCATTATATTGTAATTAGCCTTTTTTCCCTACTCAATCGGTCAAATTACATAATGCATAAAAAGACAACAAAATTCTTAAGTTTTTTGTTAATCTGGTACATTAGGCTTCTATTTCTGATGCAGTAGAAGCATAGGAAGAACGAACGGAATCTGACATGTACCGCATGCACAATAACTGGTACAATAGGCTTTAATTTCTGATGTAGTTGAGGCATATGAAGAAACCAAAGAATTGATCAATTAAACTCGTTGATTCGCGTTGAATGCCTAGAATTAGATCAAAAGACCTAAAGAAACTGAGTATTTTGGGACCTCTTGGTGGTGCCTTTCATATCTTCTCCTAAAGTCGAGACTCGAATGGGGTATAAAACACGCAATAAGACAAATGAGTGCGTGCATTGAATCATACAATTCGTTTTGTTATTCTAATCATGCACTGAATTTTTTTTTTCTTTATTACTGTTTTCAATTTAGGGCAAATAAAGCTAAAAACAAAAAACAAAAAAAAAAAAAAAAAAAAAAAAAAAAGGTGCTGCAGGAAAATTAAGCTTGGATTCTTAACATGTAATTCTTCAGCATATTTTCTGCTATTGTGCAACACCAGCAGTCAGTTTATTACCTCAATTTTCACAATAAATTTAAGTTGATATTATGAATCGTTTTTTTATTAATTGATAAGTTTATCTATATAAGTAACAAAGTTTTAATCTACACCCTTTTGCTCTGGTGAGACCTCATCACCACTGAGAACAAAATTTTCCCACTAGTTTCCATAGATTATCCACATAATTCAACCCAATACTTTCATACAATGATCAGAAAAAGAATAATTCTACAATGATTAGTAAGAACAGATATCTTAAATCCCTAATCTAACAAGCATGTGAATAAGTCCATATAAAGAAGAAAAAAGTAAAGCCTTTTTATGAACATCAATACAAAACCATCAATCATTGTCTGCATAACAGCTGCAGCAAAATTCAGACTATAAACCAACAATTATTACTGTAATCTGATTACATCAGTGACACACGAGTATCATCAAGACATGAACCTCAAAAGACTATGCTACGTAGCAGAATTAAGGATATAGAGATATATCTAGTCAAACCTGGGATTCTGATCATCAAGAGATGATCATATCCATCCAATGCAGGTCAGTCGTTCACTCCTTTCCTGTGAAATCCCACCTCAACCTTGATTGAGAACTTCAAGATAAATTGCCCAATTTACCGCATCGACATCAAAGTCCTAACCTTTTTTTCCCTCTCAGCTTTCCTAGCAGAGGGAGTCCGCTTCAGTTTGCGCAACTCTTCCATCACCACCTTCTCGACCGTGTCAATTGAGTTCAGCAACATCTTCTGAGGAGTTGAACAGCCTGAATCTTCGTCCTTCTTATTGGTGATATCAAGCAATAATTTGGGTACCTTACCAATTGATGCTGAACAACGACTAGTACCAATGGTTGGCTTTGGGGAGATCATACAAGTAATATGCTCAAGTGGAGCACCTGGTGTAGACAGAAAAGGATAATGAACTTGCTGGTCCTGGAGAATAGGACTCCCAGTTTGTAGGCCTTCACCTTCTCTCAAGCGAGATCTTCTTTCTATTGCCTATATATGTATATTGATTAAATAAATAAATATTATATTCATATAGACATAAATTAAATTTCCTCTAAGTAAAAACAAAACAATTATTCATGACCAAACGTTAATGTTCTATAATGTCAAGAGTATTCATTACATAGCTTGATATATGGTTAATCGCAAGCCTCAACATAATCTGTTCTTGTTTTTCAAATAAAAAGCCAATAGGTCTTCCCACTGTCACCTCGACAGCTTCCCAGAGGTTTTGAATCAATTTTTGCACCTTTTCAAGGATATAATTGACTAGTTATTCAAGCTGGTTTCTTATTTTTCTAGTTGAGCACATTGTTTCGAACTGATTCTTATAGACTGTACAATTTTGGCTACAAGAAATAAATATATAGTTTAGGTTCCAGATAATAAAAGGAAATAGAAATTGCATGTACTCTGTTCTAGCTGCACTGCTTATTTTAGGAGACCAGGCAGTGGACACCAAGCTTTGAGTTGACATGTGAAATGGAGGACTTGAATGATAATTGAAAGACTAGGTATTAAACTCTAAACCATCAAGGACGATAAAACAGACAAGAATTTGGAAGCTTAGACATTTAACATTGCAGATATTAAGAGAAGAAAATGAACGACCAATATAATCCATCTCAAAAGCAGTGATATGAACTAGATCTATAAATTGCATGATGAATAAGACACTTCAGAAGGGGGAGGGGGGAGGAAGAGAGCAATAAATGCTGTCATATTAATCAATTATCAATCCAAATCAGCAACAAATGTAAGTATTCAAATATGTTTATGCTTGTACCATGTAGTTAATTATAAAAATGACAATAAGATTTCAACCATCCATGACTCATAACGAATACAAAAATTCAGAATAGAATCATATAACTAGACAATTATGTATAGATACAGATGCAAACCTAGGTCTACAAATTGATTGATGCTTAAGAGAACCAGTTATTCCTCTATGATCCTAAAGATTAGAATAGGGGCAGGCTCTAGCCCAAACCCATTGCTCTAATTTAGCTTATCAAAGCTTTGATTTTGCGAACAAGTAGTTGGCACTATGATCTATGCCTGCTCATATTGACTAGATTCCAAATTTGTCCATTTACAAATGTGCTCTACAAATTGCTGCTGTATGTCTCTAGTTTCTGTTAGATTGAACTGCTGCGGTACTGTTTTTTATTAATAACAAGATTTTTTTATTGGATTGCCATCCTATGGCTCTTCATTTCAAATGGAGAGTTTTCCATATTAAAGATTGATTGTGTTTAATGTGCACGTTGATCTTTTCAGTATACTCAACCTGAGAGAGTCACATACTAAGCTTGAACAAACGAGGGATTATAGTTATATCCCATCATAAAAAACATGAAAGAGATTATCGAGTAAAGACTCAAGACTATCGTTAAACTGCAATCAAGCATAATCCCATCTAAAATTTGACTGAATATAACCACCAATGCATGTACAAAAGAACATCCACAGAAACAGAATCGAAGGGCTAGACAACCATGGGCACAAAGAAAATGAAAATACCAGATGATTAACCTATCACCAAGACCAAAAGAAGTAAGATTGAGAAAGCATGAGTTAACCATTACCCTTACGACCGAAGTAATATCACGAAGCGGTGTTCTTGGATACCAATAAGGTAGCACACTTCCACGCCCTCCCCGTCCACGTCCTACAGTCGGAGAAATATTTTCTTGGCCAACATTCTGCCCCTGCCTAATTCCTGGTGACCCCGGAATACCCCTCCTATGACCACCACGACCTCTTCTTGTAGCACCAGCACTAGCAGCAGCCACGCCTATTGTTCCATGTATACCGGTCATCATTGTATCCCTCCACCTGAATGGAGTCCCACTACCTCGTGCCAACTCAGGCTCGTCTTCCAAAACAAAAAATACAGTATCACCCCTACCTGCATTTTCACCCAAAGTGATTGACCTCAACCTTGGTCTGTATGTAGCTATAGGGTGCTCGGCCCTCGATAACCTGTCTCTTGCCTCCGGCATTATAGAAGTAATCTTCATCGACGAGAAAACAAAATAATAGAGTATTAATGACTCAATGTTTGGTCCGTATGATAATGATGCAAGAACATGATGTTTTAGAGAAACCCAGGCGAGGAAATATGATTTTCCAGGCACCCATAAATGTGTCTTAGGCAGAAAACCAAGTTTATATAGTGAACTAATGGAGGGTTCTTGAAAGAAAATGACAGTTATCAGTGTCACAAATCGATTTTAATAGTATGACGGTATTTTCCGGCGACCCAGAAATGTATCTTATAACAGAAAAGGAAGTTTCTCCGGTGAACAAATGGTGGATTCTTGCGAGAAAATGACAGCTACCCAGTGTTACAAATCGGATTATAACAATAAATTAGAGAACATCCCATCAACCCATTTCACATGACGTCATTTCCCGATGACCCTTACGTCAATTTTCATATTTACAGAAAACCAAAACAAAGAAATTTCCGCGTACCTGGGAAGTTTCTTGGAGGTATTTGTTGAAATTGAAGTGATTCTTGTAAGGTCGATAGTGAAAGTGCAACAATGTAGTTCAATGGCTGTGCATCTCTCTGTGTGTATTGGGGGTCTATAAGGATCGTAGAAAGAGAGAAGCTCGAAGAGAAGTGAATTGGCAAGTTTTCAAATGAAATTTGGGCGGTACTTTATACACTGAAAATTTTCAGTTTTTACGAAATCGAAATTTCGATGACCAAAAACGATGTCGTTGAGGGCGGGATTAGAGTAAATTCTAAATACCATTTCAAATTTCAAATTTTGTTGATTTGCTTGTAGCCTGTTTGGGCCCCATTTTTTCACCCAAAAAATTGATTTTTTGACCGTTATTTCACTATTCCAGCCATCATATTTGACTTCTTCTCTCACGGGTGGACCCCACTTTTCTTCTAACGGTCAAAAAATCAATTCTCAAAATCACTCCCAAACAGCCTCTTGGAAGCCGGTCTAACGCTTAAAATAATTTCAATCGAATGAATGCATTGTAATAATTTTTAGAACATATTCGGTAGTGATTATGAAAATTGATTTTTTTATCGTTAGAGAGAGAAAATGAATTTCACCTGCGAGTGAAAAAGTCGAATATGACGATTAAAATAGTAAAATAATTATCAAAAATTTATTTTTTTAGGTAAAAAATTACTACCAAATGTCGCTTAAACTTCCCATCTTGCAATCATTAATTTCAATTTGGGTAACTTTTTGTCCAATTCCATGTAAGGATAATCAAAGACCCTAGAATCAATTACATTTAACTATTAAGGCCCTGTTTAATTGTAACATTTTCCATGGAAAATGTCACATCCAAGGAAAATAATTTTTACTTTGACTATTTGATTTTCATGTGGAAATAGAATTCGAATTCTTATGTACAACCATTTAAAGCACATTTTTTGTCAATTCCATGGAAAACGAATTATTATGGGTATGGTGGCTTTTTATTTTCCAACTTAGGTGGAATTTCTTTTCCTTTTCCTTTTCTTTTTCCTTTTCCTGCTTCGCAATCAAACGGGGCCTTAGGCTATGTTTGATTGTACCATAATTCCATGGAAAATGGAAATCAAATTCCATCTTTCCAATTTTTTGTTGTTTGATTGGCAAAGTTTTCTTTAGAATTCGAATTCCAACTTTTATGCCACCTAAACTAATTTTCATGTTTTCCTTGTATTCCAATTCTCACAAAAATAGTGAGAATTGGAATTCTCGATTACTGTAGCATTTTTTTTGACTTTTTTTTTTTTTTTTTTGCAATGAAAACAAATTCTAAGAATTATTGTAAAAAATATATATTTCCCTTTAAATGGCAATTTTCATGTAAAACAAAGTCAAACGAACACCAAAAGATAGATGATTTTCTTTAAATTTTTGTTTTTTTTGTGTTGGCAATAGAAACAAATTTCATCCCCAATATCAGTAAAATCTATCCCTTTAATTGACAATTTTCATGTAAAACAAAGTCAAACGGAGATCAAAAAATACTTTTATTTCAATATTTTCCAAATGAAAAATTATCTCAATCAAACATAATAATTTACAATTTTCAGGAAAACAAATTCTAGACAATTTAATTCCCTAAAATTTGTTTTCAATTCAATTCAATTTCATCTTTACAATCAAACGAACCCTTAATTACTAATGTAAAAATAAGCACAACTTCATTGAAATAATGAAGACCATTATTTGGTCAAAACATTGTTTTAAATAGTGATTTAGGAGAATGTGTAATTAAAAAAACAGAAAAAAATTAATTTTACGTGCAAACTATTTTATTGTGTGAATATATGATTGAAATTTGGTATGTAGAAAAAAGAATTTTCAAATAATGATTGCCAAACAAGGAAATGTAGACATCGATTATTGACCACTAATCATCCTTTTCATTAGTTCCAACTGACGAAATTAGATAAAACTATCTTATTAAACTCAAATTAAAGTATATATCTGATTTGGGGGGTGTCCTCAAATTAGAGTTTAATGGATTTTAAAATTTTGTATAAATTGAGGTGTCCTCAACTCAGATTAAAATACAATTCATCAAAATTTAAGTGTCCTCAATTTAGATTTTTAGAAATACTTAAAAATTTAGGTGTCCTCAACTTAAATTTCAATAGTTTCTTAAGAAATTTAGATATTCTCAATAACCATTTAATTTAGAAGAATTTCAATAATTTGATGGATTTGAATAGATTTTAAAAGATTTCAACCCATAAATATAAATACCCAAACCCTATAACAATTCTATACTCAAGACTCAAAATTTCAAGGATTCTCACGCCTCTCTGCTTCAAAGACTGTCATCCCATTCTCACGCCTTTCTCTACCATTAACAGGTTCGCCTCTCTCTATCTCTGGCCTTTCTTTGCTGTGAAAGTTTACGTGAACAGGCTTCTCACTCACTGGCCTTTCTTTGCTGTGAAAATTTTCCTGTGTATGTATGCTATTTTATTAATTGATGATGATTTTTCGAAGTTTTTGTTGAGTAAGAACCCAAAATCTATAACACTATTTTCGTTGAATATTGGGTTTGATTAATTAGCTAGTGATATTTTTTTCCCCTTCAATAGTTCTATACAAGCGATTGAACTTTCATTTTTGTTTCAGTTGAGGTACTCCGTTTACCTCAGTCCGAAAAAATATAACATGGCAAACACCGAAGAAGCCATTTACCAAAATTTGGTTTGCTCTGTGTGCAAGTGTTCTCGGTATTGAACATTGCCTAAAATTTTAAGGCGAGGAGACAGAGGGCATTAGCATCTTGATCGTGCCACAACATCATCAATGTGGATTATTATTATCGAACATAGAATAAACCAAACACACAAAACAACCATATAAACAAAAACAAGAAAAATCAATCAGAAAACTAAAATTAACAGCAAGAATTTTACTCTTACCATGCAATGCAGTGTACAAGCTTCCATTGCGAATAAAATCAGAAACCAACAATTTCTCATCATTGGCATAGTAATAAGCCCTCAACTTGACAATGTTGGGGTGGTGGACCCTACCAATAGTCTCCACCTCGGCCTCAAACTCCTTGAACCGCCTCGGATTGTCTCCCTCACTCAACCGCCGCACTGACACCACCACTGGATCACCCACCACCTTCGCGCCGCTACCGCCAACCACCACTTTGTACACTATTCCACTTCTACTTTTGCCAACAACATAAGCTGAAGCCCTCAACAAATCCTCTAACTCCAATCCAAACCCTTCATCCATCACAACAAACTTACCCTTTTGCCCCTCCTCAGGCCTGACTTCATGACCCACATTTTCTTCCTTGCCCGTTATGCCGTCCGCCGCCGCCCCCCATTTTCTCCTAACCCACACTGAAAGAAACCCCAGCCCAGCCACAGCAAAAACCCCAGCAATCACAGAAAATGTAACTGGCCCGATTTTTATTTTCTTATTGATCTCCACAAATCCATCCGACGAAACACCCTGATTCTCGGGTTTTTGAGGGTTTGTGGAGAATCTTGGATTCTGAGCTTCTGGTATTTTACATTGAGTGTTTAATGGAAACCCACAAAGATGTGGATTCCCAGAAAATGCAGTGGGTCCCTGGTTCCAGAGTGAACCCACCTCAGGTATTTTCCCGGTGAGGTTATTCTGCCGGAGGTCCAGGCTGAGCATAGCCGGGAACATGCCAAAACTCGCTGGAATCTCACCGGAAAATTCATTGAATGAAAGATTTAGAGTCCCTGTCAAGTAGGTTAAATTACTTAAGGCCTCAGGGAGTGAACCATTGAGATTATTCGAAGACAAGTCAAGGTGAGTGAGGTTTTTCAGGGTAGTAATCCGGTGTGGCAACGGCCCATAAAGAAAGTTCTCTGATAGGTCAAGAAAGGTAAGGAAAGAAAGTGCACCAATCTCTGATGGAATATAGCCTGTGAGGTTCTTGCTGGAAAGATCAATGGAGCTAACCTTATGGTGGATGTCATCACAAGTGATTCCAGCCCATGTGCATGGGGTTGATTCTGAGTCAACCCAGTTTGAAAGGGCTTGTTTTGGATCTTCTGTAATGGCTGCTTTGAGTGCTAACAGAGAGACCCCATCTGAATTCAGTGAAGAAGAGAAAGAAATGCAAAATGTGAACAATGATATAATCATCAATGGTTTGAGTAAAGCTTTAATCTTTTTTATCAATAAAGTTTCCATCTTTGCATGAATTACAGAGGAAATTAAATGAGTGTTCAGTGGGCGTAGGGTGGAGAGGGCACCCGGGTATGGAGAAGAAGACCAGAAGAGAACAGGATTTTGTTTTGTCCGAATTCAGATGATAGGTTTTTAGTGTGGCTATGGAGTTTGAATTTTCTTTGTTTAATTTGTTTTCAAATGGAATTTATTATTTATTTAATAAATAAAAAGTAATATATTTTAATTTTATTGTATAATATAATATTTTCTCGAAGGATTGCATGGGGATAAGAGAAGGGTTAGAAGATTTGTGTGTACCTTTGATTTATTTTATCTATTGTTTGAATCTGGCTTAAGGACGGCTATTTGCTCATGTGAATTTACTTTATATTGTTTGGTTTTTCTTTTGGGAATTTTTATTTGGATAATCCAAAAAATTGAAAGGCCCGTTGGATTACAAACATGGAATTTAGGTGAAAAAAAAAGAATATCAGGGAATTGAATTGCCTAAAAATTATTTTTTTTAGAAATTTTCAATTTTTGTTTTTATAATTTTTCACCTAAAAAATGTTGAAATCAAAGTATTTTTCAGGATTCATTTGGTTTTGTTTTGCATAAAAATTTTCAATTAAAGAGATAAAATTTATTAGTATTGGGGATAGAATTTGTTTGCATTCAAAAAGAAAATAAGAAAATTATCTATCTTTTGATATTCGTTTGGCTTTATTTTACATGAAAATTGTCAATTAAAGGAAAATATTTTTTTACAATAATTTTTAGAATTTGTTTCCACTGCCAAAAAAAAATGAAAAAAAAAATCGCTACAGTAATCGGGGAAATGAATAATCACCATTTTGGTGAGAATCCACTGAGGTGGCAACAAAGTGAAAAAATGAATTCTACATAAAATAAATGCTATCAAATAATGGAAAAGTGGAAGATGGAATTGAAATCCTATTTTCCATGAAATTCCAATGACTATCAAACACTGCCTCAATTGTTTTAACTGCATCAAATAGACAAATACTGTAAAAATTTGTACTCTTTGACCCTTTAATCATTTTGATTTTGAAGTTGTCCGTGCGAAAATAGTTAATGAGAGTATAAAATGGTTATAAAGACGCTTCCAATGTTTAAAGGTCACAAATTGTGTAGAAAATTATCTATTGATGAAACATAGTGCTTATTTGTTCTTAAGTTCAAATGTTAAAAGGTATTGAGTCGAATCAACAATCTTTGAATCGTAATTTGATATTCACAACCACGATTACATTCTAATACTCTATATATGTAGATTTTACTTTTTACTATGTAAATTTACAGTTCAGAAGTATTCGCAACTGTTTCCACGCCTTTCAGTAAATACGCTAAAGTTTCGTCTCAATAAATTTGAATCCGACTATTTAAATTCTTATTAATGAAAGTGTTCCAAGTACTTTTGTTAATTAAAATAAATTTAGAACAAAATATTTGCTCTGAAAAGATTTGTTAAAGAAAAAAAATGCGTGGTGCAAGGACTTTGTTGTCATTTTCTTCGTGTATTACATCACGTGAGTGCGGCGTCAGAGAATCATTCAACATGACACGCGCAGACATGCTAGATATCACCTTTTCAGGATCCAATTAGAGGGGTATTTACGTAAATACAAGTTTGAAGATTCAAAAATCCAGAAGAGAAATCACTGTGGCTTTATTTGTTTACTATTCTACCATATTATTTTTGGAATAATCTATCTGTACCCGGATGTTTACACGCCCGGTTACCCAGTCCTCGCATTGAGAGCGGGACCCGCGCACAATAAATGTGTGGAACCCGCCCCCTATGCGAGCGTGTAAACGCCTAGTTACGTGTAGCAAATCCCATTATTTTTTTGTACATTACTCATTTTTAACTACACATTTCAACATTAATCACTATTTCATAATACATTATTCATAAATAATGAAGCACAAACACCTCGATATTATTGATAAAATAAAATATTATTATTATTTATCAAATTACGTTGCAACTATAAATTTATCGAGATAATTTAAAGTAATATCAAAATAAAATTTTAATTCAGATTTCATAAGAAAAATTTACATTATATTATATTTTACAAAATTTAATCCAACCTGCAAATAAAAACTTAAATAAAATATTGTTCACATTTAAAAATCCAAGAATTGCCTGTTTGACAATTATTAAAACCAAAGAAAAAAATAATGTCTAAAACGTATTTTCAACCACATATTCTTATAATAAAATACTCTCCAGATAAATCTAAATTTTTTTCTACTTTTTAACTGCATATTCTCTGAAAAAATCGTATTTAAAAACTCATTTTTCCATTTTAATGGTTTTCAAGGGGGCTAAGCTTTTGGGGGATAAGAGGAAATTACTTTGGTAAAACGACCGATTTTGACAAAATAAGTGGAGTAAAATTAGCCCTCAAAATTTAAATAGTAGATTTAAAAGTTGTTTGACTACAAGAAGTCCAATTGAACCCCTAACTCTAGTTATAAATATCAATAAAATTTACTTTGAATTTTGAAATCTTATCCCTCTCATAGAGAGATTACACATCATCAAATACATACACATGCCTCCATTTGAATACAAATTTATAAAATATTCATAAATTCAGTCGAAGTCAAATATTAATTTCAACTACACTTTCATAATTACTACGCATTATTATTCATATATTTAGTGAAATCTACTAATGATTTTCTCAATATTAGTCCATGGGATAAAAAGAGTTATCCCACAGAGAACATACTCTTCCATCTCAATTTGTTAGACAGCACCATATGTGTTCTGCCATGAACCAAGGCTAAACAACTAGTGCATATTCATAAACTAAACTGAACAAAACAAAAATCTCGCATGCTTCCCTCATTTGATAACATCGAGTTCAATCTAATGTACCAAACACAAATACAAACAAAAACAAATTTTGTTGATGACGCACCATGTTATCAAAATAATAATCAAAAAAGTAAAAAAGACGAGAATTTTTTTCTGGTAAAGATATCTCATTAGTACATCAGCAATTTGTGCATTCATAGCATGCTTGGTACAATAGATTAGACAATAATGTAAAATTTGTAAGAGAGAGAAGCTAAAATCTCATTCATTTATTGTCGAATACTGAATAAGTAATATGTACTCAAAGTCTTGATCTTGAACCCCCCTTACCGGGAATGAGCAATGCATCATAATGGCCAAAACCATGATAGAGGAGTTTAACGGGATTGTCCTTGCCATACTCTTGCCCATACTCAGCAATGGATATAAGGCCACCGCAATCCTCATCATACATGTAAACAGTGATTGGCATCCTACAATCGCGATGATCATTAGTTTCTCGCGATCTAAACAACAATGAGCAGAAAAATTATTCAAGTTAAACATCCAAAAAGCATAACCCATTTCATTTTTCTTTTGGCTTGTCGGAAAGAAAAGTGTACACCAGCAAAACTTGTGGAAATTGTTAAAACTAAAATAAGTAAATGCATCCCCTTCTAAGTGCTTAAACTTTTAGATGACAAGGTTTAACGTATTATCAGAGCAGGAACAGGAACAAGAACAGGCCCTGGCTCTGAATTCAAGTCTGTAAATTGTGATTTGCATTCTATATTTGATCAGACTAAAGGAATATTCTGGAACTGCTGTATCATGTTCTCCAATGCCCTCTCCTAAGTAAAAGAATAAGAAAGAAGAAGGAATAAAAAATCAATTGTCCTCGATAGAGGAGTCAAAGATATATTGTGGGTGACTATACTGGAAAAACAAGATTTATTCAGTCATACTAATTGCATATACAAGTCTAGTGTTTGTTTAACAGTACAAGCTGCTCCTATTTGCAGAGACAAGCATTCAATTAAAACATGGCTTACCGAAGAATGTGTGAAGCCATTAACATTTCAGGTTCACCTCCCCATACATGAGGCTTCCTTATTTGTGAAACGTAAGTGTCAAAATCACCCTCGATGAACCTGAAACAATAGTACAAATAAAATATTGCTCCCGGATGAAATAATTATGATAGTCTGAATAACTATACTGAAAATGTAGCTGATCATTTCCTGAAATAAGTGGCATCTGATTGATTAGAGTCTCATATTGATTCCACAAGCTGACAAGTCATAACTTACAATTGATGACGTTGACTAATGTCCATGTTCAGAAAGCTCATCACATCTAAGATTTTGTTTGCATGAGTTTTGACGAAATATAAAGAGCATGTTTGGCTAAGACTAAAAAAATGGTAAAGTGCTTCTTCAAAAAAAGTAAGTAAAGACTTACTTTTAGCGAAGCATGTTTTTAAACTAAAAATGAAAAAGAGAGGTAACTCTACGAAACAGCAATGGTAACAGAGCTGTCAATCTAAAAAGAATCACAAATTTCAGTAGACTGACCATTCTGTCTCTTCCCTTCTCTTAACAAATTCATCAGCCACCTAAGAAGATTGGCATAGCAGGATTAGCAAACTACTCTGACAAACTTGTATAATAACATTTTTTCGTTAAACCATCTTTATGTGTAAAGCAATTCTTAATAATCAGGAATTTAAAATAATTTTTAAGGGAACGAGTGAAGCAGCAACAACTGCATTCACAAGACTTGCACATTCAATCTTCAGCAGAAGTAAAAAATTTTACAAATTGGTGGAAGTTTATAATAGCAAAATTAGCTCTAATTTTACATAAACTTTTAGTTCCCTTTCTTGCTAGTTGTCATTAGTTGGGAAAAGAATAATTTGACAAAATGGAATTCAACCTAATGTTCTATTAAGCAAGATAAGGGCACATTTGGTAATGAAAAGTTAAAAAACGTCAGGTTTCCTTGCAAAGTTGATCTAAATGGTCTTCAAATTATGATTTTTCCCACAAAGTAATGTATATCTCCACTCCAAAACCATTATTCAGCTCTTTAGTAAGGCTGCCTTTCCATGTGTCCACAACTGAGATATCCCAGGTCAGTACCTTGGGCATCAATTCTACATCTATGATCTTTTGTTGCAAGCATTACGTGTTGAAGATTGTCCTAGGTGCTTGATTCTCAGTTCATTGCACCAACTGTACGAACTAGCTAAGGAAGGAGGATTCTTGAGGGCCACTTCCCTTGAAGTTCAGGAAATTCCTTGGTTTAAATTATAATGATAATTAGCCCTGAATTTCACACTTTTCTTTTTATCATATTATTTTATAGTAATTAATTGGTAAGTATAAACACAGTTTTACTAGTGATTATCCATTACAACAGATGATGGAGAGTTTAGGTATGCCACTAACTAGCCAGCGTTTGGCTCATGTGAACCAGAGACATCTGCCCGTCACCCCATTGTTTCATAACTTGTGATAATTATATATACGCATTAATTATTATCTTTCAAGTTAAGATAAAATAGGCAAGCATACCATAGCTCGCAATTCATCCGCTAGTTCCCTCTGAAGACTCTCATTTGGAGCAGATTTTCCAGATCGCAAGCAAGCTCCATGAGCAATGGAACGAAACAAGCATCTTCCGTCTCCAGGTATGCCTGCACAGATTGAAGGTACGTCAAAGAATTAATACTAATGAACCAATAAATACAAGAAACCAATTAACAGATCAACAACAATCTATCATAATCAATATAATCATGATAACGGCTGAAGCGCCTCATCTAAAATCTTAGGTTTTAGAGAGGGGACAAACATATATATTTATCTTATGTCTTCACTAAGCCCATGTGCACAATATTCATATTTGGGTGACAACATGATCTTTATTTGCTTAGGTACCATGTGAAAACATCTCATCCAAAAGGTTAAGCTTTTAAAGAAGGGATAGTTGTTTGAATTATGTCTTCTACAATAATAACACAATCTTTCTTATTAAATTTAGCAGCACACGAGAAAAATAAAAGGCAGAAAGTGAAGCCATCTATTACTAACCAATCACAGAGTAGTCAGTATACACTTTTTTCCCATGTGAATAGTGGGCTGCTGAAGCATCACAATCACATTCCTTGTTCTCCTCCGACTCTGGAGCTTCAGCATTTGCGGCTCCAGAAGTTGAAAAACAAACCAATAATCCAATAGATAACCCAGCTGATGCACGTCGTTGTTGCCAAGAAGCACGCCTAATGTTACATTTCATTTCGGGAATCTTTGTTTGCTTAGGAACCAAAAGCCTCAAATTCATGTTTTCATCTCCTATTGAAATATTGACACGAGTTTTACGGTAACATCTAGGATTAACTATGCTTAATGTCAACGAATGGCAATTATTCTTATGCTTGGATATATTAGACCCAAAAGAGCAACCTCGCAATGCTTGGAAGTCAATGGCAGATGAACAAGAGTTTGCTTTAGATGAATAGATGGCGGTATATTGTAATTTTAGATGCTTGCTGGAGGCAGAAAAACAGCATGAACTAAACGAAGGTTGCGAGATGACATCACGAACATGGCTGCTCATCTGTTTTCGGGCACTTCTAATTAAGAGGGTTACATTTTTGGTACATGTTCCAAAGGGAGAACATATCACCATCTTGGCATAGCTACAAGAACAAATCACAGCACAAGATACCTTATACATAAAATATCCATCTAGCACCATTCAAGACATAATACCAATTTGAATTAATATTGCTAACCAGAAGATAATATAGAAGCTATATGATCATAAATACACACACATGCATGTAATTTATACAAGAAAAGCACAAAAACACATCCCTTTTCTCAATAGATGCTGCTTATAGTGAAAACAGCTAATCAATGACATTTAAAGAAATAAGAAAGAACGAATTTTTCTGGTGTCAATTACAATAATTAACTATAGATAACATATAATATATGAACTGAAAGAACAATCTACCACTTTCATGTCCAACGACTGAGATACAAGAATAATTCTAAATAAATATTATACAGTCACAGATAGAGTTACATTAAGTCTATGCACAGAATTAATATTTCTGCTGGTATATGAACATTTATTCAATACCAAGAAAAAATATAAGGGGTTCATTTGAGAGCAATAAATTTATATAAATAATCTTTGACAAGTTCTCCACTCATGCCAAATTCGTTTTACATCAAAATGTGGCACCTTCAATTTCATAAACTGGGAGACATTTATTTATTTGCATTTCATTTTTAACACTTGCCCACATAGATCATCCGTTTAAAATTCCTCAAAGAAATAATAAACATAAATAACTGCAAGAAAATAACATTACATGCAAAATCACAAAGAAAAATGAAGTGAAGATAAAATCAAAAATAAAAATAAAAAAAAAAAGACCTGTCGAATATTCAAATAAAACGAAATTAATTCGAGAAACCCAGATGAGAAAGAGTATGTAGATGAACTTCTAGAAATGCAAATAAACAAATGAATCTACAAAATAGAAGTAAAGATTGAGTACAAATTTGAGTAAAGAATATTTACCAGTGAACTTTAGGTATAGTAAGCTTCAAGAAGAAAAGAAATTGATATAATTTTATTGGCTCGAATGAATTTTATTATACTTTTTAAGAAGTGATTTGGATTATCAAAAGAAGGTTTGGTGGCTTCTTCAAGCTGCTTCTCTCTCCGGTGTGGGGATAATGATTCTGGTATCTTCATTCTCGAAAACTTGAATTTGAAGGAAAAAGAAAAAATAAAATCATTTTAAGTTATTTTTAAATCAAAATAATAAATAATTTTAACCGTATGTACTCACAATTTTTCAACCAACCACGTATTTCATTAATTTTTATCAAAATCTATTAAAATTTTGATTTTAATTTTCATTAAAGGGTCTAACCTTTTTTTAAAAAATTACCTATTTCAAAAGTAAAGCTTACTTGACAAAAATAATAATTCTTTTATAAGTAAAAAAACTTCTTTTGAGAAATTAAACTTACCGATCAACAATCATGTTTATAAAGATCAAAAACTATGCATTGCCAATTCCACAGATTATACATTGGATAAGCTAATGGAAAAGTAAATTACCTTTGTGTCCATATTGTTTAATTAATTTTAAAATTATTTATTTACTTATATATAACTCTATAAATTTAGCCAAACGTGCTTTGCATTAGTTCGCCGGTGGTAGGATACGATATTTTTCTTTCATCAATGTACGTGGAAAATTAAAAGTTTTACCTTTCTATCATTAAAAAATATTTATTTACAGTCAAAAATTATTTATCCGCTAGTAACATTTTAAACTTGGCCAAACATTCTTGCCTTCAGTTTGGCTCAGTTCTTACAATTATAAAGAATAATACTATTTATCATTATGATGATTAAATATCAATAATATGACCGTCGACGTGGAATGATGGAATTGGGCAATTCAATTTTTATGAGATAGAGGCGGAAGAGACACGGTCTCAAGAGAGAGAAATGTGACGGATAATAAATTGTCATATCAGTGATGTTCCATCATCATGATAATAAATAGCATCACTCATTTCTAAAAGGTTCATGGAGGATAACACGGCGACAATATAAACCTCAAACCATATTGACATAGATGTAATAACTCATATATTTTTTTACAAAACTATTTTAATCGTTTTATTACCAATTTAAAATAAAGTAATGCATACTGTAAAATAAAATACTGGTTAATTTATTTAATCTTAAAAAATAAAAATAAAATATGAAAGGACTTTTTCTAGTTTTAATATTTTCAATTGGAGCACATTTGTCGCTGGAAAAAGAACCCCCCCCCCCCCAAAAAATCAACCCATATCAAGTTTGCTCCAGAAAACACATCTTATATTAAATATTTTTGCCCCCCCCCCCCCCCCCCCCCCCAAAAATCAACCCATATCAAGTTTGCTAAATATTTCTCAAATATCCTTCAATGGATGAAGCAGAAGATTGAGACGACATCACTCTTCTTCTTCTTCTATAGCTCTAGGATTTCTGATTATATGCACCATTGTTGTATTTGATAAGTTGAATTAGACAATGGTGCTCTGAAGAAGTTGCTGTTGGGGAAGAAGAAGAAGAAAGCTTGGGCTTCCGAGGAAGACTTGGAAGGTAGAAGATGATGAAATGGAAGAAAATCATGAGAATTACAATTTGATTTTAGTTTCCTTTTTCTGTCGATTCCTCGTTACCCCAAATTAGCAAAAGGATATGTCACATGTTGCCATTGAATACTCAATTTTTATAAAAGAAAAGAAGGAAGTATCACCCAACATGTATTTTTTACAACATACCGTGAATAAAACAATACTAAATCAAAATAAAAAAGAATCCACTGTAGTATCTAATCCTACGTACCGACGTTGATTGGGGATCATTACCCTTGCATGGGACAGTAAATAACTCCACCATAAAACTGATGGAAATTCAAGATAAACCGAATCCCCGCAAGTCATCATCCTCATCAAATACAGCATTTATAACGGAAAAGGCAAGCCTGCAAATTAGCATTGCTATCATATAAGCAAGATGGAGAGATGAGCGACTGATCATGATTCGTTCGAAGATTCACACAACGTAACAATCAACAAGAATTCCATAGCAGAACCGGGAAAGAGCTGAGATGTCCTTTGCCACTCAAAAAGAATGCATAAATATAGAAATAAGCAGGACTAAGGAAGGAAGACGAGCTACTACACTAAGAACACATGTCTTGTACACAATGTTACTTCCTTTTTTCTTTATATTAATACTAACATGTCATGCAATCGTTCCTACCAAACATCCTCGAAAAGTACATAAATATCGGATATCAGCATAAGAAAGAAATTTTACTGATATTATGGTCTGTGATGCTGTGTAATATTGCACACCACAGTTGAGCAAAATAAAATAAAGGAAAATTTTGAGATCCAATGGAGTATTAGACAGTTTCCCTTGATTTACATCAGCAGTGTAAGTCTCCTATAAACCAATGCAATAATTGAAACCTCAAAAATAATTATAGCATTGTTTGCAGACATGAAATTATTAAAATATATATAAAACGATAACATGACCAAAACAAAGTTGTAAAGTTCAAACTACATGAGGTGTCAGAGCCAATCTATTTCAAACAAAGACCTCTTAAAATGCCGATTTAGTTAGTCAATTTAAGTTTCTAAATTCAAGAATCGAGCTTCATTATTGGAACAGGAGACTAATAGCACTGCAGAAATGTTCTATCGCCAAAAAACAACCAAACATTTAATAAGCATAGAATTAACCGAGAAAGAGTCTTGTATGAACCTGGTAATGACTAAGGCGAAGAAAATTATATAAAATCCTAGCTTGAAAATCCGAGCTGTCTTCTCAGCATTAAGAACTCTAAAAACTTCGGTGACATCAATAAGATGCTGATGTGTCAAGTATCTATTAATGCAAATAAGAAAAAATTAACAAAGTTAATATTCAATTTTATCCACACAGAAAAAACTAGAACACAGAAACAAGAAGATTGAACAATGATAAGAATTAGTAACACTCACGGAATTATTCAACGGAAAAATGAACAGCAACCAAGGCTACATTACCGTTGTACAGAGCAAACTATAAATGGAAAATAAACCTAAGAACATTGCATAATATACAAGGAAATGTGATGGGCCAACTAAGTGAAATAAATTGACTAATTGCATTGCATTCCTATTTTATTCCCTTCTACCCTCTGAATTGGTGCAAAAGATAGGAACTTGCTTATCAATTCTCGACACTGTTTCTTGGAAATTCCTTTGTAATGACATTTGCCTATTGTCTTTCTGAAGGGACACGTGACATAAAAATTTGGCCAGTCTCTAATTTCTCCTTAATGGAGTGCCTATATGGCTATATATTTCCACATGTTCAGTGCGATCCTAATATGGTTGACAGATGTTAGTTGTTGCCTTTTTTTTTTTTTTTCTTTAAACAATACAGTCTCATTCAGTGGTTGTTATCCACTCTGAGTTCTTTCATTAGAGACTTAAGCCACAGAAGTTCACAAATCCACAAAGCCATCTATCAAAATTCTATATCAGCACTTGGTTTTGTGATAAGACCCCAACCTTTGAAGCTGTGATTCTCACTCGTGAGAGAGGAATTAAGATCTGAAAATGTAACCGAGAGCAATTGAAGATGTAGGAATTACAAAATAATCCTTTATTGCAACTGAATAACGGAAATACAACCCTCAGGCAATTCGAGGGGCCTGGATTCCCTCCTAACAGAAAGACTCGCTAAAACAATGCCTACTTTTCCCCTTTTCCTCCAAGACCCTTTTATAGAAGTTTTAATCTACCACTATTACTCTTTTACCCCCTAGCTACTGGCTTACAGGAATATTCTAGAATGAAAGTCGACGAGGCTGCCTTGTATCCTTCTTCCCTCTTCTTGCGTAGGTGAATCGTATTGCGGGCTGATCATTGCTCGCCGCCACAAAATCCACCTTGTCCTCAACGTGGAAGCTAGGGAACTGCTTTCGTATGGCTTCAAATGGCTCCCAGGTTGCCTCTGATTCTGGGAGATCTTTTCACTTGATCAAAACTTCTGGCTCCCCATTTCTACCCACTGCACAGGGCCTGATTGACATCGCAGCCTCTAGTTCAAAAACAAGTTCTCCTTCGGCAGTGAGATGCGGCGGCAGGGAGGACATAGGCTAAGAGATATCAATCGCCTTCCGTAGTTGGGACACATGGAACTAGGGCTGTCAATGGATTGAATTTTAATCCGAATCCGATAAAATTAATGGAAGATGAATTTAGGGTTTCAGTCCGATAATTCAATTAAAATCCGATAATCCGTTAACTAAATGGAGCAAATATAAATATAGGCCGATCCGATCCGATTTATTATAATAATATAATATATTTTATATAGTATATCGTAATCTAGTAAACATAATTTTTTTCATTTTGAAAATTATATTATGCTTTACACATAATTTTCAAATAATAAATAATAGTATAATATTGTTAATTGAAATATTCGAAGAGATTTAATTTTTTTATTAATTAAAATAAAATAAAAATAATTATAGTAGTTTGTTTTATAACATCAAAAACTAATAATTAATATGTCCAAAAATAATTTACATTTTTTAAATTGATATTATTTGTGATTATAATATTGCTGAGGTTATGATTTTTAATGAAAATAATAAAATAAACTAGTAACACTTAGAATTGACAATTGACTAGTATCCCACGTTGAAATATTACTAAAATGTTGGAAAATGAGTATCCTTTAAAAAGTTAGTATACCACATTGGAAGATTACTAAAACATTCCAAAAAAAGTCTCATTTAAAAAAGGAACTAAATGAGCATCACTTGAATAAAAAATTGATTTGGGCCTTTTAGTATAATAGGTGAGCCCATCAAGATAGTTAAAATATTTTTTGGGAAAAAAATCATATTACTCGAAAAAATGTGAAAAAAATATTTTTTTTCAAATTCGGATCGGATATCCGATAACATAGCAAATCGAATATGAATTTAACAATCAAATATCTGTTGAATTATCGGATCAGATCGGATAAGATAATATTTCTTAACGGAACGGAACGGATCTGATCCATTTACAACCCTACATCGAACACAAGATGTACGGCTGCAGTGGGAGGCAGGTTAAGCTTCTAAGCAACATTACCCACCTTTGAGATAACTTCAAACGGCCTATAGTATCTTGCGGACAGCTTTTCACATGACCTTCTTTTCACTCATTTCTGTCGGAAAGGACGCAGCTTAATGTACACTAGCTCACCCACCTCAAATTGAATATCACGTCGATGCCCATCATCCATCTGTGTTATCCTCAATTAAGCCTTAAGTTCTTGTAAAATCTCATCCCTTTCTAGTAAAAGATGCTCTGCGGAAGAATTAACTGTAAGACCCTTCTCAAATTGTAATATTGGCGGGGGATCATGACCGTAAACAATCCGGAATGGAGTATGCTGGGTAGCAGTGTGAAATGATGTGTTATACCAAAACTCTGCCCAAGGAAGATACTGACTCCAAGTGCGTGGCTTGTTAGCTACAAAAAACCTTAGATAGGTCTCTAGGCATCGGTTAACCACCTCCGTTTGGCCATCCATCTGAGGGTGGTATGCAGTGCTGTGTTTTAGGACAGTCCCTTGTGCTTTGAATAATTTCGCCCAGAAGTTACTCATGAAGATACGGTCCCTATCTGACACAATCGACTGGGGCATGCCATGCAAACGGATTTTCTCTCGTATGAATATCTCAGCAACCCCGGGAGCAATGAAGGGGTGTTTTAAACCGATGAAATGACCATATTTACTCAAACGATCCACCACGACTAATATAGTATCCATCCCACCTGACTTAGGTAGCCCTTCAATGAAATCAAGTGAGATCTCGTCCCAAATTGAGTCTAGAATAGGTAAAGGCTGCAACAGCCCATAAGGAGACAACGCCATGCACTTGTTCTGTTGGCATATGGCGCAATTAGCCACATAATCCTACACATCTTTTTTCATCCCTAACCAATAAGCTTCACGTGCAACTCTTTTATGTCTTAAAAAAATCGAAGTACCCACCTATCTTGGAATCATAGCCTTCCTGCAATCGGGTTGTGACAAAAGGAGAGTTTTTGGGAAGCACCAGCCGCCCTTGATACCTTAGTAACCCTTCTGCTAGTGTAAAACCAGGTTTCACTAGAAGCCCTGACTGTATGTCCTTCACCAACTTACCCTAGACATCATTTGCGGCAATAGCTCGTTTGAGCTCTTCTAAATGTAGCGACCTGGAAGTAGAGATCATCAAGTTACTAAGGGTTGGTTCGACCCGAGAAAGAGCGTCTGCGGCCTTGTTCTACACCCCAAGCTGGTACTGGATGTCGAAACTGTACCCCAACAATTTGGTTAGCCATTTTTTATGCTCTTCACTGACCATACGTTGTTCCAACAAAAACTTCAGACTTCTTTGATCCGTCCGCTTAACAAAGTGCCGTCCCAACAAGTAATGCCTGCATTTCTGAACGGCAAACACAATTCCCACTAATTCCTGCTCGTAGACTAATTTTTTTCTTGCATTAGATGGAAGAACCTAGATGTAGTAGGCAATAGGGTGATGATTTTACATCAACACAGCTCCCAACCCATGCTCTGAAGCATTAGTTTCAATGACAAACTGCTATGAAAAGCCGGGCAACGCGAGTACAGGAACATCTATCATGACTGCCTTTAGTTCTGGGAATGCTCTCTCTACCTCATTACTACAACATAATCCATTTTTCTTAAGAAGCTCGGTTAGTGGCCACGCAACCTTGGTGTACCCACCACAAACTGCCAGTAATAGCTTGTCAGACCAAGGAACCCTCTGAGCTCCTTAACGTTGCGTGGTGTGGGCCAACGGATCATTGCTTCAATTTTGCTCTGATCGACTGCCACTCCTTCCTCAGATATGACGTGACCCAAATATTCAATCTTTTGCTGTCCAAATACACATTTCTTCGCATTGGCAAACAACTTATGCTCCTGCAGGCTTCCCATGACTTTATTCAAATGCTGGAAATGTTCCTCTACCGTCCCACTGTACACCAAGATGTCGTCAAAGAAGACTAGTACAAATTTCCTTAAAAAAGACCTAAAGATCTCATTCATCAAGTGCTGGAAGGTAGCCAGTGCATTTGTCAATCCAAAGGGCATTACCAAGAACTCGTAATGACCCTCATGAGTTCGGAAGGCAGTCTTGGGGATGTCTTCTACCTTAACCCTGATCTGATGGTATCCTGACTTCAAATCCAGCTTAGAAAATACTCCGGCTCCATGTAATTCATCCAGCAACTCATCAATTACCAGTATCGGGAAGCGATTAGGTATTGTAACCTTATTAGGGGCAAGATAGTCCACGCAAAAGCGCCAACTCTCGTCTTTCTTCTTAACCAGTAGAACCGGACTCGAAAATGAGCTATGTCTGGGTTGTATAATCCCAGCAGCTAGCATCTCCCGAACCAACTTCTCAATTTCATTTTTCTGGGCATAAGGATAACAGTAGGGTCTCACACTGACTGGTGCTGTCCCCGGTTGCAACGTAATGGCGTGATCTCGTGTTCGTGTTGGAGGAAACTCGTAGGATTCTTCAAATACCCTGGCATATTCCTTCAACAATTGCCTAATTGTATCAGGCGTCTCAATTCCCATTTCCTCAGAGACCACACCCAACCTCCCCAATTCCAGCAACATCCCTTGCTCCCCATTCTTAATGGATTTCACTATCGACTTTAGGGACACTTGCGATTTATCCAAACTGAGGTCCCCTCGCAACACAATGGTTTCTTCCCCTACCTTAAAACGCATAGTCAATGCTCCCCAGTTTACCCACATCTTTCCTTAGGTTCCCAACCAATTCATTCCTAGGATCACATCTGTGCATCCAAACTTTAATGGTAAGAAATCTTCCACTACATCAATTTGCGGTAGAGACATCACCACTCCTCGACACCTCCACCTCCATTGACCGCGAGCCCTATACCCATAATGACTCCATAACTGTGCGTACTGGTGATGTTCAACCCAAGTTTCTGAACTAGTTCGTTTGAAATAAAATTGTGGGTGGCACCACAATCAATTATCACCACCACGCTCTGCCCCAAAATGGAACCCTGAAGCTTCATTGTTCGAGGCGCAGAGAGGCCAACACCGATTTAATGGATAGTTCAAACAACTCCCCCAGTTCATCACCTTCTTCCTCCTCAGGTGCTTCCACTTGCTCCATCCCATTCCCTTCTTGTACCACGAGCACCTACAACTCCCTATTTGAGCATTTATGATCGGGCTTAAACTTCTCCTTGCAGCGATAGCAAAGACCCTTGTCCCTCTTCTTCTGCAGCTCGACGTCGGTGAGTCTTTTCAAGGGAGATGCCGGCTTAGCTACAGTCACCGGTAGCGGCATCAAAATTGCTGTCGATTTGGAGTTGGCTATTGTCGCTATCGACGCCTTCGGAGGTAGAGGAGTTGGGCTAAATTGGTGATAGGTGCTAAATGAATTGGGGCTGCCCGATGAGACTATAACACTGCCTTTAGACATAATTGGGCCTGCTCTCAGATGGGCTCGTTTCAGGGACTCATTCCTATCATCCACTCTTTGGGCTAATTCCATGATTTGGCCCAACCACTGGGGCCTAATCCTCCGCACCTCCACACGTATTTCTAGGCTTAACCCGTTGATGAAATTCCCCTCCATCACTGATTCAGGAATCGCGGCAAAGGCCCGGCTAACATCTCAAACATCCTACAATAATCCTTTAGAGTGCCCTCCAGCTTCAATGCCAGAAACTTTTGTAAGGCAGTCCCCTCTTGCGAAGTACGAAAACGATCCAACATAAGAAGCTTCATGTCTTCCCAAGTCCTCATGGGTTGTCGACTCTCCTCCCATTGATACCACGCTAGTGCTTCTCCTTCAAAACAGACGACAGCAGCTTCTACCCGTTCCTAGTTACCCAGTCGATTCATGTTGAAGTACCTCTCCGCCCGAAAAATCCACCCATCAGGATCTTCACCATTGAACACTGGCATTTCCAACCGGCGGCCTCCCCTTCCACCTTGATCCCCTTCATCTCGCCGTCCCCAAAATTCAGTGTTCTCCCCTGACCCTTGAGAGGCGAGAGGATTGTCCTGGTTCGTAGTAGTGCCAGGTGAATTGGTCCCACCCCCTTCTCCTTCCAATCACCTTCCAACCCATCCCACTTCTTCATCATCAAACTGAATTTCTCCAGTAACTCTGATGCCTCTGTTCTCATGGCTTCCATTCCCACTTGCATTCCTTATACCCGTGTTTCCAACGCATCCATACAGTGAGTGTCATTTCCTATGATGATGCTCTGATACCAAATTGATAATACCCCAACCTTTGAAGCTGTGATTCTCACTCGTGAGAGAGGAATTAAGATCTGAAAATGTAACCGAGAGCAATTGAAGATGTAGGAATTACAAAATAATCCTTTATTGCAACTGAATAACGGAAATACAACCCTCGGGCAAATCGAGGGGCCTGGATTCCCTCCTAACAGAAAGACTCGCTAAAACAATGCCTACTTTTCCCCTTTCCCTCCAAGACCCTTTTATAGACGTTTTAATCTACCACTATTACTCTTTTACCCCCTAGCTACTGGCTTACAGGAATATTCTGGAATGAAAGTCGACGAGGCCGCCTTGTATCCTTCTTCCCTCTTCTTGCGTAGGTGAATCGTATTGCGAGCCTATCATTTTGCCACTAAATGTACCTTATACTAAAACTTACTAGGTTACCTCAAATAATGGTGCACTACCCTTGTCATGCCCAGCCAAAATCTGAGTAAGCTTCTTATTTGTATCTCCAAATTAATAGTTTGGCGAAGGTGATTTACTTTTCCCACACCACCTTAAAGGCATCTAAATATCTTCACATCATTCATGTAATGCTCATCTGGGGTATGCATATATTGACCAACCACGCTTGGTGTAAATGCAACGGCTGGCCTATGATGTGACTTAAAAAGATCAACTTACCTATTAATCTTTGATAACCCAACCTATTTATCCCTCCAATTCCCATGTAAGAAGGAATTTCTGCATTAGATGATGAACTAGACATTCAAGACTATAATCAAGGCTAATACGACTCGTAATGCATATATCTTGGTTGGATAAATTATTTGATAGGTTTTATTCCTTTGCTAATAGCGTAATGTAAGCCAACCAGAAAGTCAATTTTACATAGTCAATTCACAACATACTAAGCCCATGTTTGGTACAAATTAAAATCTAGATTTCAATCGAAATCAAACTCAATAATATATTTCAACCACATATTTTGCGGATCCCACAACTTTTCAACCACACATTTCATCAACTTTTATCAAAATCTACCAAAAATCTAATTTTAATCATCGATTAGAGGCTAAATAACTATATATTTTCACGTCCCATCAAATCGCTTTGCTTAACAACATGAAGTTATTTGAAAGAAAAATTTTCTCTCCCCCTGTCTTCGCATCTCAATATCCTCAGCCATTCAAGCCAAGAAGGATAAAGTCACCTCAGTTTCTTTATGCAGAAAAGGGAAGGCCATATGGTTAAAATTTTCTTTGGCTCATATTAATGATCACACGAACAAGAATAACGGATAAGGGCCCATTGGAAATGACCTTTGAAATGTCAAAAGCTACTCCTGAAACAGACTTTTTAGAGGAAGCTAACCTAAAGTAGCTTCCTTTTGAAGTTGTTCTACAATAAGCAAAAGCCTACCAAACGGTCCCTAAGAGGGATAATGCCTTTTGAAATGCCAAAAGCTGCTCCTGAAACAGACTTTTTAGAGGAAGCTAACGTAAAGTAGCTTCCTTTTGAACTTCTTTTACAATAAGCAAAAGCCTACCAAACGGTCCCTAAGAGGAATAATGATGTTATATAGAACCAGTGTCACTCGAATATCACGCGCAAGTATTTCATAAGAATGTGATGGGGAAGAAACTTACTTCTTCGCATTATAATACGCGGGAAGCAGTGTTAGCAGAAACATGAACCAATGCCCTGTCATGAGAAACAGAATGCAGAATGCCCCATGAAGTAGAAACTCAGGAACAATTACAGCATTCATGCGAGATGCTAGTTCATATGGGTTCAAATAGTCAGCCTCCAAATCTGCCAAACATATAAACTACAAAAAGCCAAAGACAATTTTCAGATGTATGTAAATGTTGATAAAGAGTACTTGAAGCACTAATCATATAAAAAACAACCACTGCGGAAAGATTTTTCCAAACACTTAAAAGCATATGCAGGTGCAGGGCAGAACCCTTATATACAAATTATTGTTTGACCAACAGTTAGGAATCCAGCCCAGGGTATCAATTGAAAGGGGAAAACATATAGGGAAGAAATACAGAAAACAAAAATCTCTCCAAGGATTCCCTAGAGTCTGACTCAGAATAATTTCTACTGAGTCACACCGTTAAACTGAAAAAACTGAGTTATTAAAGTATCCTAAAATCTATAAGAGGGGTTTCAACGCCTTGATCCAGATTTGACAGACCAATATTTGCAAGCTCAGCTGCCAGATTGAGTTCTTCTCAGCTGAGGGAATATGATGGAGAATTCATTGAAGACATTACAAAAATACGCATTTATTCTATTTGAAAATTGGAAATAGATTCAGATTAATTTTCTTGTGGTAGTTATTAGCTATGAGTTAGAAAAGTTTTGACTTTGCCATACAATTTTCAATAGGTAGTTTACGTACAATTGCGTATCGTATTTCTGAATAACATGCAAAATTATTTATGATATTGGTGACATTCATTTGCTCCAAGTTCACTCTGAATTCCCAATTCTTCTTCTGTTGTTCGTTCTTATTTCTCAGTATCACTATCTTTCCGGATCTCACTAATTCGTGTAGAATGAGATATAGAAAGGAAGAAGTTAAGAAGAGCTAGAATTGGGAGAAAAATGTAGAGAGTCATCTCTATATAATAGAATAAAAGAGTTCAAAATATAATTGAATATATCAAATTCAATTGTCTGCATTATGCAATAATATTTGTCCCGAATGTAAAGGTCCAAACAAAAATGGGGAAAACATAAAATTAATAATCATGACAAGAAAATAAAATCAAAACCTACTCTCCAGTTTTACACCTATAAAAAACACCTATACTTGGCAAGACTCCAATGCAATCTTCATCATTTCCTGGCATAAAAAAAAGTCCTCTTTTACCATAGTATCATTGGTGTTAAGAAAAATGAACCTCTCCTTTCCCTGGTGAACAATCCAGTTTCAATCCACGACTTCCATTTTTGGCTGGAGGAATAGAACTTTAGACATTACCCTTTTTTCTTTACAAAGCATGCAAAAGATTGTAGCTTTTGAGAAAGATCCTCCTGTTCTCTAAATTTCGCTCCTCAATGAACAAAATGCAAATTAAACATTGGACCCAATAGCTATGTGTTCTTTATCCCTTTAGAAAACACCAAAAATAGAATCATGCTATTTGTACAAAATAAGTTGAGAAACTTGGTTTACAAAGTATGTGTTGGCAACATCTAGGCCAATCATTTCAAAAACAAATAAGTGAAAATCAATGTCATAGATCTTGCCAACACTTTGTTTGTAAACAAACTTTGTACGAGTAGAATAATTCCCAAAAATATATTAGGTTCGCATAAAAATGCCAATGATTCTAAAAAGATGACTAATTTTTCTCTTATTGTTTCTCCTCCTTTCTCAAAATTACTTTTTTTTTACTAAATCTTACCTTCTAAAAATTAACTTTAAGGACAAACTTAATATAAAGCTAATAGTTTCGCTTATTTCCACTATGATGAGTAAATTCTTTCCTAATTAATATCGATTCTTTCAGAAATCAACCAATGCATTGTGTACAATCAAATTAACCAAAAGGGGCTTAAATAAAGGCAGAAAAAAGAAGTACCTGGTAGATATTTGCCGCCACGAGGACCAGATTCATAATGAAAAAGATTAACCAGAGAATCCACTCCATTGTTCAAAGAATTTTGGCTCTTTTTTTCACACGCAAACACGCAGTGATAAATATTATACACATATATGAATGTAAGATGGAGTCTAGCATCTTATGATGGCTACGAGTTGCCTTATACCGACCGCGCTACTCAAAAGGAAATGGAGGCGGAGCCCATGCTTCAATTAAACGATGTTTACATTTTTTGGGGTAATCGTGGTAGGATTTACTTAGACGTTGTTTGGCATCGTTAAAAAGCTAATTACAATAAATTTTTTTACCGTTATTTCATTATTACAGTCTTTTTTTGAATTTTTCTCTCCTAAATAGAACCCGCTTTATCTTTAGCTGTCAAAAATTCAAATATTAAAATCCCTACCAAACAAGTACTTATACTAAAAATTACATAGCAGCTTGCTTTTAAATATTACATTTCAAAAATTAGAATTATAATTTATAGACCTGTTTAGTTAGGATTAAAATTAGATTTTAATATAAATTAAAATCAAACAATTAATATTAATCACATGTTTATGAGTTTCATAACTTTTCAACTATACATTTTTAAAACTTTTATCACAATTTATTAAAAAATATAATTTTAATTCTCACGAAACACCTTCTATATATACAAAAATCATACAATAATACAAAATTTAATATTAAATAATAATATTATAAACTTCAATTAATTATATGCCCACACCCCCAAACCTTAATATTTATTTCCTTCCTCATTTTGAACTCATTCTCTCTCTATCTTATCGTCCCCACCAGACGTCGAAGCAACGCTGAGCCCAAGCACCATCACCGACAACGATTTACGTGCCTATCGCCTACTCTGCAGATCAAGCAATGCGTTGTCGCTACAATGACTTCATCCTTGCAACGATTTGCAATTCGCAATCATTGTGATGCACTGTATGGTGTTGGTGGAAGAGCCTGAATCTTTGGTGTGATAGATGGGGGGCTAATAGTGGTGTGGTAGTAGTGACGGATGTGATGGAGATGGGATAGTGATGGCTGTGGTTGTGGATTGGTGGCGGTGGGGCTATTGGTGGTGGTCAGGTTGGCGGCAACAGCGATAATGATGGTAGGTTTGAGAATTTTTTGATTGGTCGTGGTGGTGTGGTGGAGATAGTAGTTCTAGTGTTGGTGATGGGGTTATATAAAAATGTACCAAGACCAATTATTTAGTTATTGTGATCAATAAATTGATTAATTTGTTGCCAATAAAATAATATAGGGCCAATTATTTGAGATTTTAACCAATAAATAATATGTAAATGATAAAATGTGATCAATAAATAATATGTGACTTAAAAATTTGAATCTTGAGTTATAAAAATTTTTTATTTGTGATCGTTTGAATCGTGACTTATAAATTTTTTTATTTGTGATCAATAAATAAAATAAATAAATTGTGACTTATAATTTTTTTTACTTGTGATTGATGAATAAATTTTGACTTAAAAATTTTTGGTTTGTGATTTCTAAAATTTTTTAGATGTGATTGAGAAATAATCTGACATCCGTCAATTCGATAATTTGTCACCAAATAATATAGAATTATGTTATTAATACATTTAATTAATAAAATATATTTTTAATTAATTGTTTTATAAACAAAATTTAATTAATATCTAATTTTTAAAATTTGAAACCTTGTTTTTGAGTTTTGAAATGGACTATACTTATTGTTTGGCTAGATTAAGCCCATGTTTAGACTCCACTAAAACGTATTTTTGGAGAAATTATATTTTAAAATAGTAATTTTTTCGAAGAATGTATAGTTAAAAAGGAAAAAAATTTTGAATTTACGTATAATATTATTTTTATTAGAGAAAGTGTGATTAAAAAGAATCAATAGAAAAATACATTTTAAATAAAACGGAACCCAAGTAAGGGCTAAAATTAACTAACCCCTCTGTCCAGAAAAAATTTATAAAAACCAACAATTATTATTCATTTATTAGCCTTTTTTTCATTTATAAAGTAAATAAATTCTAAATTCATTAACTACTTTTTCACCACTTATTTTTATTATCTATAAATTAAGGTAATGTTTGAGTCATATTCTTTGAAAAAAATACATTCTTAAGAAGTAATTTGATATTATTTCAATCACACGTTCTTCAATAAAATAATATTACAAACAAATTCAAAATTTTTCTTTTTTTTATTCACAAATTTCTAATCAACCCACTATTCAAAAATACATTTTTATGAAAAATAATGTGACTCATACAAGGGCTAAATCATTTATAAATTCTTCTCAAATGGAGGCTTATTAAATTCTAGGATAGATAACTTATTTCTACACTACCATAAAAGAGAGAATGAGAGTTTACTGTTTATTTTTATCACACTCGTTTTCACACCTAACTGGTTTGGGAACTGGTTTGACAACAGAAAAATTCTATTCAACAATACTGTAGGGCTCTTTCTCTTAATTCTCACGCTATTAACTATTAACTGTATCTTATATATTTAAATTTTAAAATTATATTAATAAACAAAATTATTGTAAATAAAATGTAAAAAAAAATATATATATATATATATATATATATATATATTCACTCCGTGCATGGAGAGAAAAAAAATTACGTCAGCCCACATAATTTTTTTTGAGCAAAATGATGTATTGAGAAAATTGTTGCGAAAAAATAATAAATAGTAATAAAATAATTGATTTTTTAAGAAAAACGACTCATACGCATTTTTTAATACATACGTTTAATGTCTGTTTAACTATTTTTTATATTCATTTAGATCATTCGATGTGTATATGATATAGTTCTTGAAATGAGTTTCGAGAGAATGTAAAACATTTATCAATTCGACTATCGTAAAATCGTCAATAAATTTTTAAATTTAACTTATTATCAAAAATTTTAAAATATAGTTTGAAAATGTCTATTTTGACGTCCCGTAACATTTGCTACAATTAACAGTTTCACGCACCGTTAACGACTTGCAATACTATGCCGCGAGTATTTCAAAATGATATTAAGAATGTAATATTTTGATTTCGTTTGATATCCCGTAATGAGCCTGAAAATGAACACGAAACATAAGCTAAAAAAAAATTATTTGCATACAGAGGTTTATGTAATTTTATCTTTTTTACTTTTATTTGTAATACATTTTTTTATTAATATTTAATTTAAAAAAATTAAATATATCTAAATATTTACTTTAAAATGTTGAAGTTAATATTTTTTACCTATAAGTAACTTTTACAATTATAATTTTTTATTACTTTTAATTAACTTGAAGTGATTTGTTTACTTATAAGTAACTTTTTACGTTTTAGATAGTTAATCTTTTTATTAATATTTAATTTTAAAAATAAATATATCTAGATATTTATACTAAAAAAAATTTATGTTCACATTTTTTTTATTATGAGTAGCTTTTGCAATTATAAAAGAATGAGTGGTTAATATTTTTTTACCTATAAGTAGCTTTTATAATTATAAGTTTTTTATTTTAAATAACTTAAAGTGATTATTTTACTTATAAGTAATTTTTTATCTTTTAGATAGTGTAATCTCTTCTTTTATTTTTAAATAACTTAATCGGTTTGAGAACTGGTTTGGTAATAGGAAAAATTCTATTAAACAATGTTGTAGAAATTTTGTCACACGCCATTGTCCACTGCAATATTTCTCCCTTGCTTTGAATCTGACACATCATACTCTTTCTTCTAATTCTCACGCTATTAATTATCAACCATATTTTATATATTTAAATTTTTAAAATTATATTAATAAACAAAATTATTGTAAATAAAATGTTAAAAAAAACATATTCATTCCGTGCATGGAGAAAAAAATTTACGTCATACCACATAATTTTTCTTGAGCAAAATGATGTATTGAGAAAATTATTGCGAAAAAATAATAAATAGTAATAAAATAATTAATTTTTTTTAAAGGAAAATGACTTATACGCATTTTTTCACACATACGTTTAATGTCCGTTTAACTATTTTCGATATTCATTTAGATTATTCGATGTATCTATGATATAGTTCTTGAAATGTGTTTCGAGAGAATGTAAAATATTTATCGATTCGACTATCGTACAATCGTCAATGAATTTTTAAAGTTAACTTATTATCTAAAATTTTGAAATATAGTTTGAAAATGCCTATTTTGACGTTCCGTAACATTTGCTACGATTAGCCGTTTCACGCACCGTTAACGATGTGCAATATTATGCCGCGAGTATTTCAAAATAATATTAAGAATGTAATATTTCGATTTCGTTTGATATCCCGTAATGAGCCTGAAAATGAACACAAAAATATAAATTTAAAAAAAAACCACATTTAGCAAACCTTCGTGCACGGAGATTTATCCACTTTTTTTTTTTTTACTTTTATTTGTAGTGTATTTTTTTATTAATATTTAATTTTAAAAAAAATTAAATGTATCTAAATATTTACTTAAAAATGTTAAAGTTAATATTTTTTACCATAAATTAAAAAAAAACAAAAACATTTAGCAAACCTCCGTGCACAGAGGTTTATGCACTTTTTTTTTTTTTTACTTTTATTTGTAGTAAATTTTTTTATTAATATTTAATTTAAAAAGTTAAATCTATCTAAATATTTACTTAAAAATGTTGAAGTTAATATTTTTCATCTATAAGTAACTTTTACAATTATAATTTTTTTATTACTTTTAAATTACTTAAAGTGATTTTTTACTTATAAGTAACTTTTTACGTTCTAGATAGTTTAATCTTTTATTAATATTTAATTTTAAAAACTAAATATATCTAAATATTTATACTAAAAAAATTTTAAGTTCACATTTTTTTTTTATAAGTAGCTTTTACAATTATAAGAGAATGAGAGATTAATATTTTTTTTACTTATAAGTAGCTTTTACAATTATAAGTTTTTTATTTTAAATAACTTTAAGTGATTTTTTTACTTATAAGTAATTTTTTTATCTTTTAGGTAGTGTAATATCTTCTTTTACTTTTAAATAACTTAACCGGTTTGGGAACTTGTTTGACAACAGGAAAAAAGGTTTCAATATTCTGTGTTTCTTTTTTTAGTTTATTCCATCTATGCTTCCTTTTTTACAACTGACACATGGACGCATAAATAATTTAACATTGTCCTTCCAACATCGTGTACTCAACATTAAAATATTTATTAAGCCACTATATCTCAGTTTTTCTTTTATAAATAAGTTAACACAAAGTTTCACCTTCACATCTGCAACTGTAAAAACAAAAAAAAATTATCGTTACCATTTAAAGCTTCCATACTTTAAAAAATTCTAACTTCTCTTCTTTTGAACTAAATCCTACAAAATGGATAGATAAAAAAAGAGTTTGACCATATACATATATATTTAATTTTTAATTTGTTAGATTATTTAATTTTCCTCATTTCACGGACACATAGCTCTTGATTATTGAATCAAAATATATTGAGAGTTTTATTACTTAGTCAATTATTTAGCATATATATCACATTGTAGCAAATTTTCTTCTTTTTTTTTTTATCGTGAGAGCAAAAACTACGTCGTATTATCTTCAATCATTTTATGTTTACTTTTTTCCCCATTTTTACACACTTTAGCCATGCCTCTTTGCTTCTCCATTTTTGCACACAATCACCCATCATTTTTCACTGGGTTCTTTCCATTTGGTTGACCAAAAAAATAATATCGGTCAAAATGTTTATCAACCATTTGAATAATAATTTAAGAAGGTAGTTCACTAAAATTCCCCTTAAAGTGGCTATTGCCCTCTCTCACTTCATGCATGCTTTATCTCTCCACGTCAAACGAAACCTTACCAGATTCTCTTATCTTTCTAAAAAATTTGAGTTCTTGAAACCTTCGAAGGGGAGAGATCTTGAGAAGGCAACTACAGTATGAAGTGAGAAGGCAATCCAATCATAGACATGTAAATAATTTATTCTACTAGAGTTGTATAACAGTACCTTCATATTGTTTTCTCAATAATTCATACCCCTGTTCTTCAATCATTTACTACCCAGTCAATGCGTCTGTCTTTCATTTATCCTTGTTTTTTTCTTTCTGGTTACATTTAATATCTGTTTTTATTTAGGTTTGTAAAAGTAGCTACTTTTATTGAGTAACTGCAATTGGGTTTTGAAAGTTCATGCTTTTTAAAGCTAAATTAATTACGTTTCGAGTTTATTGCATGAATTTTATGGAAATGCCGATTTAGAATTTACATTTACATTTTTATGTTTACATTTTGGTTTTGTTTAATTAGAATGTTAATGAGGTAAAGATAAATCAAGGATAAGCTTCCGAAATCAACACCACTTTTGATCTGAATTTTGTAGAGGTAATTATTTCAACTCTTCCGCTTTATATGTCAATGCAGTTTTTTCCTATTTATAATGATGTGTAAAAGAGAAAAGAGTAGTGGTTGTACATGGTAAAGATTTTTAATGTGCAAGGCAGTAAATGCTTAATTTTAAATGTTTTAATATCTTGCACCTTTACCCGTGATGCTGATTCTGATCAATATTTTTTAATTGACTTTCTTTCTTTGGAAGAAAAGGAAGTGTTCTGTACTAAGTTCAATCGTGAGATCTCTCAAACCTTAAGAAGATGTACACGGACGGTGTAAAATGAAATTCCACTTGAAAGGGCAAGAGGGAAGAAAACATCAATTTCAAATTCATTACTTCTTTTGGGGTTCAAATAGTAGTAATTTGTTGTTTCTTCTATGTTCTGGTGTTTGGGTTTTACCACGGATGGTCCCAGAAGAAGCAAGTGATTTGTGGATGGCTTATAATCTGATCGTCGAGGGTGATACCGTCTTAGCTGTCCAGTCAGGTACCTTTTAGTTTCAATTTCAGATTTTTCATTTTAATTCCTGTATGCATTGGTTTATTCCATGTTTTTGCTATTTCTAGAATATATAACTTTGCATGAATCATGGTACACTTTTTTATGTTGTATTTCGAAATTAGATAATAATGCCCTATTAGTACTTATTGTTATTGCATGTGGGAAATTTCTGGCTAAACTTCAACTTCATCTTGTAAAGGAAACATCCAATCGTAGGACTTTAATATATTATCTTCGTAATTCGTTGTAGGAAGTTTTGAGAAAAGTTGCTTCCGGAGGAAGAGATGCAGAAACTAAAATTTGAAATCAAAGTAGAGGTCAAATATTTTTCACAAATAAAAAAATTCAATTCAAAATCTTGAATTATTAATAAAAACATTAAACATTTGCAGCTAGCAATCTTCAATAATCACTCAATAACCTTCTAATCCACAAGTCTTTTCGACTAATAAAGAATAAAAATTGAACACAACAAATGAGATCACCAACACAAAAATTAGGACTTCGTAATTTATACTAATTCTCAGTTTTTTGCATTTTGTGTGTGTATCATGTTAAGTAAGTTTAAATTCATTTTATTGAAAAACGGCATACCTGATCATTCTCAGAGGCATGAATATATTTATTTTATCTTCATATATAGCAGCAAAATACTACAGCATTGAGAATCATATTTATTTTCACTTTTATTCTAAGTTACTATAGTATAAGAGCCTTAATCTCCGGGTGAAGATCTTTTGGCTATTTTTTTGTTTTCAATTTTCAGATGTTGAAAGAGCATCTATAACCTCTGCAACCTTCTATTCGGGTTAGAAGAACATTCAAGAGGATTTGAGCAGTTGAAACAATATGGTGAGTTGAAACAATATGATGTTTTATTTATTTTCCTTGTAGATAAAACTGAACATTGATGTAAATGTTTTTCACGGGTGGAAAATTTTATTTTGATCGTACTAATGAAAATGGCAAAATGCAGCTAATATGACACTAAATTTTCTTTGTAATTAACTTTAAAATTTTGTTTAAATATTTAATTTTCTTATCTTATAATAGGATTATCAATATGTGTTGATCACTGTTTTTTTTCTTTTTATTTCAATTTTTAAGTTCCACGGTATAATGGATAATATTGGAGTAGCATGGGAAGATGCTAATGATGCTTGCGTTTCCATTTCTATAAAATGACTGAGACCAATTGTTTTTCCAACCATTGACAAGGTTGAATTTAAGCCCTAAGTTTGTTAAATATAATATATGATGGAAACTTACAAAATCTTGTAAAAATTTTGCTTCAATTTGAAGACTTTTATTCAATGATATTGTATTAATTTTTGGCATGGAAATAAGGTCTTGAGAAGAATAGTGGATTTTTTTCCAGATCATCGCAATAATATATTTTTCTTGTTGAATATTTCTATTCTCTAATGTTTCGAAAATTTAAATATTGGTTGATGCAGTCAGGACAGAAGTTCTCACAACCACCAATTAAAGATGTGAACTATTTGAAAACAAGATCCATGCTGAGCGTCCTTGGCCTACAGAACCATGAGAAGAATTCTAAGAAAGGATTGTAGTATACATATCATCTATAAAACATGTCAATCTTTAATTTTTAATTCATCTCTCTGTCTATGATTTTATATCTTACTATTTTGATCCAATTGAATTTCTCTACATCAGTTTGCTTTCTTATTACAAATTCATTTATTCGGAGATAGATGGTTGAAAATCAGTTCAAACAATTATTAGTTCAAAATGTAATTAATGAGAATTCAACATATTTAATACACTAATATTACCTTGAAAATAACACAGCCCGTGCATTACACGGGCAGGTGACTAGTGTATTTATAAGTAAGAAAATTTACACATTAGGATAGGAGAGGCATGGTAGAACTTGTAGATAAATATTTTAACAAGACGTTTCTGTACGTACACGATATCTTAAATTTTGAATCATAACAATTTGGACATAGGACGAGTGAAAAAGAAAAACATATTGTATGAGGAATTCAACATCCGAAAGTTGTTGCGATTGGAGTGTTATAGAATTAGTGTCTTAATTTAGATGAACATTATACTCCAACGTGCATAATGCATATAATACCGCGTCAATTGAAGTATTACAAAAGCACTTCAAGAAAACTTAAGGACGATTGTAATGACACCACCATTTTAATTTATTATACTAACTTTCAAAGTGAGTTATTTAATGAAAATTTAAGATAAGAACGTGCTAAAAAAATGTGTAGGAGATATAAATAAAACAATGAACAAATTGAAGAGGGCTAAAATTGGGACGACACTGTATGGGAGATAGTATCAATTATGATAAACCAACAATAAAGAAAATAAAAACTTGGGTGACAATATAACGTTCCAAACCTTACTTGAGCAAGTAAAAAAATAAAATAAAAATAAAGTTACATTTTTTTATGTAAAAAAAATTGCTTATTTTTAAATTGAGTCATGCTTGGTGTACAGCACTTTATACACCAAGCATGACAGCCCAATGACCCTTAGCGAGTTGTAAGTATATGGAATAAACCATTTGTACCATGTTGAGGAACACAGGAAGAAACAACAAGAACCTATTACTGACGTGGAAGAATTAGTTAGATTAGTTGATTTTCTGTTAATATCCAGCTGTAAACAACTGTATAGAACCCAATTGCTTTCATTCTCTATTTAAAGACCACCTGATGTACATTTCACGTGAACTATCATCTTCAATACAAGAATTTTCCATATTCATCCATATTTCATATTTTCTCAGATCTAGATTCTAGTATCTGTTAGTTCAATCTCGAGATGGTATCAGAGCATAATGATGCTTCTGCTTCAGTTCCTGAGCCTTTAGTTTCTGATCTTCCTGCATCTGCAGCGAGAGCAGAGGACGTTTTTAGTCCTTTTTTCTGCATCATGGAGATAGTCCTGGTCTCTTGATCGTTTCTCAGCAGCTGAATGAAGACAACTATGCATCATGGAGTCGATCAGTTGAAATGGCTCTGAGTGCCAAAAACAAGCTGTGTTTCATCGATGGATCCTTGAGCAAACCTGATGAAGGTGATCCGGTCTTTCCAGCTCGGAAGAGGTGCAATCATATGGTTATTTCATGGCTTTTGAACTCCATTTCCAAAGAACTTGCTGCTAGTGTCCTGTATATTGATACTGCTGCTGCTATTTGGTCCGATCTCAAGGAAAGGTTTTCACAAACTAATGGACCACGTATCTTTCAATTAAGGAAGGCATTCACTTCTCTAACACAAGACCATTGTTCAGTAAGTACATATTTCACTAAATTGAAGACACTTTGGGACGAGCTTGGGTGCTATAGACCTGTTCCAGCCTCTATGGTGAAGTTTCAGTAGGAAGAATACGTCATGCAGTTCCTGATGGGCTTGAATGAGAGTTACTCTCAGATTCGAGGTCAAATACTATTGATTGATCCATTACCACCAATTAACAAAGTCTTCTCTCTAGTAGTACAAGAGGAGAAGCAAAGAGAAATTACAGCTAGCATCACACACAATCTAGATTCTGTTGCTATGGTTGCTAAAAATTTCACTAGAAATCTTGCACAAGCTGCCAATGAAGGAAGGAACAATTACACTGGACAGAACAATAAGAAGGAGCGTCCTCAATGCAGTCACTGTGGTCTTCTTGGCCACAAAGTCGACAAATGCTACAAATTACACGGTTATCCACCAGGATATAAGTTTAAAAACAAGAATCCTGTGGTTCATAGAGTTGCAAATCAAGTGGAATATGCTCATGATGTTGACACTGATCTCGCGCAATTCTCATTTACTAAGAATCAGTATCAACAGCTGCTAGCCTTGATTCAACCCACTGATGAAATATCTTTGCCATTCATAGGCACTCGCACCATCAATTCTCAAAATGCAAGCACCTCTGGTTCACAAGAGCATGCCCTAGCAAATCTGGCAGGTACATCATGGTCTTTGCCTCACAATGCATCAGTATTTAGTTAGTGTTTTTCATCTAAATCATATAAAGGTTCTGAAATTTTAAGTGTGAATTATGAATGGATTCTAGACACCGGTGCTACAGATCATATGGTGTGTTCAGTTCATTTACTCACAGAAATCACAGCTACAGTCTCACAGCTTGTTAAGCTTCCAAATGGTAGTTTAGCAAAAGTTACACATGTTGGTTCGGTTAGACTTACAAATTCGATTATTCTGGAGAATGTTCTGTGTGTGCCATCCTTTGCATTCAATCTGGTATCAGTCAGTTGCTTGCTTAAAACGGTCAGATGTGCTCTCATTTTATTGTCTGGTGTCTGCTTTATACAGGACCTATGCTCATGGACGACGATTGGTCTTGCTAAAGAGAAAAATGGGTTGTTCTATATGCTGAATATCACTTCCCCACAACCTAAACATTTTGTTAATTCTGTAACATCCACAGTTTCTGATTTGTGGCATCTTAGGTTAGGCCATCCATCTTTGCAACGCCTAAAAATGTTGCAACCTGTCATTTCAAACCTGAATGTAAGTACTACACATCAATGTGCCCTATGGCTAAGTTGCACAGATTACCCTATGTTTCTAGTGAAATAAAGAGTTCTGCTCCATTTGATCTAATACATGCTGATCTATGGGGTCCTTTCTCTACCACCGCTATTGATGGTTCAAAATACTTTCTAACTCTCGTTGATGACTTTACTCGATATGTATGGACTTGCTTGTTAAATTCTAAAAGTCAAACACAATCGGTCATTCCAGCTTTCTTCACTTTAATTGAGACACAATTTAATCTCAAGATAAAGTGTATTCGCTCGGATAATGGTTCAGAATTTCACCTTAGAGATTTTTTTACATCCAAAGGTGTTATACATCAAAAGACTTGTGTTGAATCACCCCAACAAAATGGGGTAGTCGAAAGAAAACATCAACATCTACTAAATGTTGCTAGAGCCATTCGTTTTCAAGCAAATTTACCTCTTAGTTTTTGGGGTGAATGTATACAAACTGCAACTTACATCATCAACAGACTTCCCACTCCTTTGCTTCATGGAAAATCCCCCTTTGAAGCCCTTTTTTCCCAAAAACCTGATTACTCTCATTTCAGGACTTTTGGTTGCTTATGTTTTGCTTATACACTCACTAGAAATCGATCAAAGTTTGATTCTCGAGCAACCAAATGTATCTTTCTTGGCTATCCATATTCTGTCAAGGGCTATAAACTCTTAGATCTTCAAACTCAAGCTGTCTTCATATCAAGAAAATGTTGTATTTTATGAAGACACCTTTCCATACAAACAACTCCCTTCAAATCATGATGACCCATTTGTCTTACCTAATCCAATTCCAGAACCTTCATTTCCCATTTTTTCTTCCCAGATGTCTCCTATATCTGAAAATGTGTCACCAAACACTTCACCAGATCACCAAAATGACCTTATTCCTCCACCAGAAAATCATACAGCTTCACATGACATAAACCTTCCTTTGAGAAGATCCACAAGAATTAAACAAACCCCTTCTTATCTTCAGCATTATCATTGTCATTTGGCTCAACATTCTCTTAACAGATCTGATCAGTCCACAAGCAGGGTTCTTTCAAGCATAAACCCCAGCTGTGATATCCAGAATTATCTTGCTTATGATAGATTATCATCTTCCCATCGAGCATATGCTCTTAATATCACTAACATGACTGAGCCTCAAACTTTTGATCAAGCTGTAAAGGATCCTAACTGGTGTGATGCAATGACTAAGGAAATTAAGGCACTTGAGGATAATAACACATGGACAATCACTCGTTTACCCCCTGGCAAAGTCCCCATTGACTGTAAATGGGTATTCAAAATAAAGTTGAAAGCTGATGGGTCTTTAGAAAGGTATAAAGCCAGATTAGTGGCTAAGGGCTATACTCAAAAAGAAGGATTTGATTATCTTGAAACCTTTTCTCCAGTGGCAAAGCTTACTTCTATGAGAGTCTTTTTGGCTATAGCTGCTGCTAAGGATTGGACTCTTTTACAATTAGATGTCAACAATGCATTTTTACATGGTGATCTAAATGAGGAAATATACATGAAAGTTCCTGCTGGTCTTGACAGCAAAGGGGGCAGTATGGTATGCAAGCTCAACAAGTCTTTATATGGTTTAAAACAAGCCTCTAGACAATGGTTTACTAAGTTCTCAGATTTTCTGCTAAAGGAAGGCTTTGCACAGTCCAAATCTGATTATACAATTTTCACTAGGAATAGAAATGGTTCTTTCATTGCTCTACTAGTGTATGTGGATGATATTGTATTGACAGGAGATGATTTACAAGGTATGAATGATTTGAAGGCTTCTCTTGATCGGCAATTCAAGATAAAAGATCTTGGAACATTGAAATATTTCCTAGGACTGGAGGTAGCTCGGTCTAAGAAAGGAATTTTTTTGTGTCAAAGAAAATTTGCTCTAGATATTTTAGAAGATGTTGGTTTTAGTGGTGCCAAACCGGCAAACACACCAATGGAGCAAAATGCTAAACTGGATAGAGAAAGTGGAGAACTATTGAATGATGCATCACTTTACAGGAGGTTAGTAGGACGGTTGCTGTACTTAACCATTACAAGGCCGGATCTGAGTTATGTGGTTCAAGTGTTAAGTCAATTTATGAACCAACCAAGGGAACCTCATTTGGATGCAGCTCATAGGGCACTAAGGTACACCAAGAGCACGCCGGGACAAGGGATTTTCTTTCCTAAAGACAATGACTTAAGGTTGAAGATTTTTTCAGATTCAGATTGGGCCAGCTGCCCTGATTCAAGAAGATCCATAATTGGATATTGTACTTTTCTAGGAAATGCTCTAATATCCTGGAAATCTAAGAAGCAAAACACGGTTTCCAGATCTTCAGCAGAAGCTGAATACCGTGCAATGGCATCAGCAACGTGCGAAATACAATGGCTTCTATATCTGTTGGCTGACTTGGGAATTAAACATGAGGAGCCTGCATTGTTATACTGTGATAATCAAGCTGCATTACACATTGCTGTCAACCCCGTATTTCACGAAAGAACAAAACATATCGAACTAGATTGTCATATAGTGAGAGACAAGATTAAGGCTGGAATTTTGCACACTATGCATGTCTTTTCCAACAATCAACTAGCAGATATTATGACAAAACCAGTGGGAGCATCTTTATTTCATTCTTTATTGTGCAAGATGAATGTGTCCAACATATACACTCCATCTTGAAGGGGGCTGTTGAGGAACACAGGAAGAAACAACCAGAACCTGTTGCTGACGTGGAAGAATTAGTTAGATTAGTTGATTTTCTGTTAATATCCAGCTGTAAACAACTGTATAGAACCCAATTGCTTTCATTCTCTATTTAAAGACCACCTGATGTACATTTCACGTGAACTATCATCTTCAATACAAGAATTTTCCATATTCATCCATATTTCATATTTTCTCAGATCTAGATTCTAGTATCTGTTAGTTCAATCTCAAGATACCGGGAGGGGGGTGTACCGAACCGTTTACACTCCCCCCTCACAAACATGCAGGCCCCATGTGTTATTTAATAATTCGAGCCGAGGTCCCACTCAAATGAAGTGGATAATAAGTAAACGATTAGATAAATCATTCCGTACTTATAACATTGTCCCTAAGTATATAGTCCTGTAGACTTGGAAAACCCCTCTAAAATTTACTTATTAATTAGAGTAGATGAAAAATAATTTTCCCAGAATATTTTCATTTGGTCTCGTTCCCCAACCAAGGAAAATTTATGCAGGCTGCCGTGAAGCTGCAAGATGTCAGCTCTGCAGAAAACGCAATATTATGCCCAAAAATTCAATCTTGCCTTCCCAAACAAGACCTCAAAAACCGTTCCGTTGCTGTGAGCACTATTTTCACTTTTCACCTTCTTCATTTGGATTGTATTTTTTTTCATTTTCTATTTGTTTTTCAAAATTGGATTATTTGGGTATATTTGGAAATTCTGATACTTGTAATCTCACTCTGTTATTTCAGTCTGTTTTGTATGAATGTCGTGTCTGAAGTTACCATTATGGTAATTAGAAACGACGCAACTGGAAAATGTCAGAAACTGCAGGTGAAATATAGGTGATTGGAGTTTGTCATAAAAAAGTGAAAACCCACAAGTGGGAATTAGCAATTCAGCACTGTGTGCATTCTCGAAACTATGGGAGAATCGAAGTGTTTGATGAATTGGGCATTTTTGTGCTTTGTGTGCGTGTGTTTGTGAGTGTTCATATACGGTTCCGTTCTTCTTGCATCATATTGCTGGTGTTTTATGAACTGGGCACTTTTTGTGCTCTTTTTTTATTTGTGTGTTTGTGTGTTCATATACGGTTCAGTTGTTCTTGCATCATATTGCTTCAGTTGTCAACTTGATGGCCATGTTCTGTGAATGCCAATAAAAACCACGGTCGAAATGGATCGTGCAAGCACATGATTTGAGTCTGTCTTCTGTTTTAGAAGCTGATGGGGAGAGGCCTTTTTCTTCCCACTGATAGGGTACTCTTGAATCACAATATTACACTTCCATATTGATGGTACAATTGCTTCTAATTAGTTGGCAATGCTGTTCTTGTTAATCAGTTTTGCATGGAATGGAAAAACTTAATTGTGAACTGTGATAGAGTATTGATCGGAATGTGTTCTTCAATTGTAGATTATAGGTCTGGGGAAATCTGGAATTTCTGCAACAAAGCTTGCTCTTGCCAGAGGTGCTTCTGTTCTAGCCATTGATGAGAATTAAAAAATGGTCACTCTGGGGGTAGATTCTTTTTTTTTCTTTCCTCATCTTTAAGCACATTGCTTTGCTATTTTCTGAATTCGGATTATATAATTCCGTAATTGTAGCAAAATATTCTCTCAGAGAAGCATAGCTGTTTGAAGACAATCCTTGGTCAATTTGATCACGAGTTACTTAAGGAGGCTGATGTGATAGTTGTTTCCCCAGGAGTTACTCTCGAGAATTATGGTCTGTCTTTGCTTTTACACTCTGCAAGTATGATCCTTTGTTTTAGGATTCTACATGAAATTAAATATATGCCTGACAGTATATGGTACCACCAGACCATTTACGTTTAACATGCACCTTCAAGTGCTAGCAATAATGTGCCTTAGTTTTTGACTGACATCTTCACCTAACTTAAAAAATTTTGGAATTTTTAATGGCATTGAATAATTATGACTGTTCCTTTTCGAATTTAGGGTAAGCGTGTAATGTCCGAGTTGGATTTTGCTGCAGAAGTTCTCCCAAGGTACACCAAAGTTTTGGCTGTGACTGGAACTAATGGAAAATCCACTGTGGCCACGTTTGCTGGACAGGTTTGCTTAATCTCCTGGCTTTTCTGCGGTTTTTTAATTTCCTGGTTTTTTTTGGGTTTTTTTTTAAAATTTTAAAAAACCCCCCCCCCCCCCCCCATGTGTGATGGGTTCCACTTGTCATTGGATGTGAAGAATATTTATGCTCGTTGAAATGGAATGTTTCGTACATCAGTTGAATTGGCCAGCTGATTGTAGATGAAAATGATGAACAATGTTGTCGGGCATAGACAAGCAGGCAATTTTCCAAACTTCTCAGTGGTGTTTTGTAATATGGTCTAAAACAGTTCCTACTCCATTTAAATTATCTTAGTAATGGTGCAATCAATTTTGATTGTCGCATGTTTAGGGAGTTTAAGTTAGAATTTAAATGAAATCATGTTATTTATTCAGTTCTTTATGGTGTTACCAGGCCGTGTGTGAGTGTTTCTGCCCCTTGCACTAATAAAACATTAATAATTCCTGGATTACAGATTCTCCATCAGTTGAATATAGAGACGTTTGTTGGGAGAAACCTAGGCATTCCTCTATCAGAAGCTACTTTCCAGTGCTTAACATCATGCCCTAAAAGATTTCTTCAGGCAAGGAAGAATGTATTATACATCTTATTTTGTCTTCCTTTTTCCTATATTTACATGGTGAAATTATATGTACTGAAAATTGGCTAGTTCCTCATGTATCCTTGACTTACACAATTTGAAAGTCTGCACATCTAATATCAAGCATGTATACCTTTTTTACAGGTTGCCATTGTTGAAGTCAGTAGTTATCACTTAGAAATTCCCTACAAGTTCTTCTGCCCTTCTGTAAATGGAGTTCATGTTTGTGTCTCGGACATCTAGTCTTATTGTACTCCACTGTACTTCTGTTTGACGTTCTTGCTTTTAGGTTGCTGTAATCTTGAATCTCACTCCGGATCATCTAGAAAGGCCCAAGACCATGGAAAACTATGCCATGACTAAGTGTCGTGTTTTTTCTCACATGACTGACAAAAGGATTGCTATTCTTCCACTTGGTATGTAAAGTGAATTCTTTCTCAGTTATAATCTTTATGGTGCATCTGGCTTAGCTCAAAATTTTTTAATTACTTAATTTTTAAGAGGGGTTTGATGCCGAAAATTGACAATTGTAGAATGGACATTGAAAGTTGAACCTACATATTCCACATTTCATATTCCTTTGAAATCATTTTTCTACACTGTCACTAGAAGTTGAAAACAAATCAAAGGAGATGTTTGCTCATTAAGTTGGATTTTTAGACGATATCCATTTTTTTTGACAAAATGATGAAGAAGAAGGTGAGCCTTATGTTATTTTTCTTCCAGCTACGTTATCAATCAAATTTTCTCCATTTCATTCATAAGTGACAGCACATATGAAGAATGATAACACTATAATGATACACTTGGACAGGAAATTCTTATCTAAAGCAATTGCTGGTCATGAGAATGAATGTAATTTTGCTTGGATTGGCGCTTATCCTGGTGTTAAAGTAAGAAAGCTTTGATCGCATTTTATGGGCTTTCACAGATCTGAATATTGATTTCTACGAGGCCATTGTCAGGTATTTTCCAATGACATCAATATATTTTTAACCTTCAATGCTTTCATGTATCTCAACTAAATTACATTCGTCATTTTGTATGAGTTAAAAATATATAATATTTTTAATAAAAAATGAAAAATGTTTACAGTACAGTGTCCGAGGAGTTTGGTATTGACACGTGTCGGACACTGACACGCTACCTAATTGAAGTGTCCGTGCTACAGAGTGTGTCCCTCTCTAATAACTTGTATTTTTAAATGAAATAGTTGACGTGATACCACGATTAGATTGAAGCTCGAGTTTGAGTCTCACCAGTCACCACCACCTATTTATGAAAAATTTTCATGTATCAAGTGTTTGATAAATACACGAATCCGGCTTGCAAATGAGAAGGCAAGTTGAAAATAATATTTGTCTTTCTTTTTGTAACAGCTTAGCTTAAGCTCTTAGATACTTCTTCTCTCTGGCATTTCTTTTTAAGCTTTGTTCTTGGATAGTACAAATTAAATTAACATTATATTTCTCAACATGCATAGATTGACATGGAGGCCAAAATTGCCAACTTTGAAGTCCCTACAATCGAACATGTATCCCAACTACCATTGGGTGCAATGAAAACCATTGGGACACAAAACTACTATAATGCTGCAGTTGCTGCATTGTCTGTTGGTCTGGATCTTGGAATCAATGATGCAGCTATCTATTCAACTATTGGGAACTTAAGAGCTCCACCTCATCGCATGGTAGTTGGTAAGTAGGATCATATTTATATATGTAATTGTTCCAAACAGAAAAGTGGCCTGGTTAGTTGTCTAAAGTAGCATAAGTTATAGTGTAGCCTATATCACCAAGGAGGGTGGAGAACCCTATCATTTTCCAATCCCCGCTCAACATAGAAGCTATTTGGCATTAGTAATGGTAGTGGATGAGATTTTCTTGGATCTTTAATTGGTAAATGGAATGGTCAAACACCAAAATGAACGATGTGAAATCAGTCTTCATTGATATATTAGTAAATGCTATCCATGACAGTTGACAAGGAGGATAGATATGACTCCTAATTTGGATGATCGTAGAAATTGAGAATACTAAAAAGCATCTGTTATATGATTTGTTCTCTGGCATATCTATTTTTCTCTCTATCTTAGAAAAGTCTGAAGCTATATATCAACAGCCTGCTTCAATCTCAGTACCAACTTTAATCTTTACAAGTTATTGTGGGACTTGGCTTCCTAAATTGCCGTCAAGAGATAACCAAAAAGCACAATTTGGATGATGTTAAATATTCACTTTTTGATGAGCTTTATCTGTGCATTTTAACTAGAAAGTATGCTCAAAATTAAGTTTAAAATTTCCTCATAGTTTCTCCTCTAAGGTGTAAGCAAGAATTAGATACTGAATCTCAACTTTTTTAGGTTGAACTAAATATCAAATTTTGACTTGTTTAGCAACCGTTGACTGTACATATATGTATAGGCATATACATACATTGATACGCACTCACCATCCACCAGTCCACCTATGCATGTGCTCACTCACACCCTTGTTAAAATGTTATCTTCTTTTGCTTTTCTCATTTACTTAAGGATCTATATTCTATTTTTCTCCTGCATAAATTAATATTATCAAGTTGAATTAAGTTATCAAGTGGAGGAAAGTCAGGAAGGTATACAGATCAGAAAGTTCCGAGAGCTACGGATAATACCTCTTTTTCTTTGACCCCCGTGTCATTTATATTAATGTTTTAACTTCCATAGACCAAGTAGAATTTAACATCAACTTTCCTAGTGGTATACTGTTTAGCTCGGATTTATCTTTATTAAATTGTATATATTCTCTCTGCAGTTCACAAAGATAGTCATAGAATAACCTGGGTGGATGATAGCAAGGCAACAAATGTCGATGCTATGTACGCTGGATTGATGGTTCTTAAAGAACTAAAAGCAGTGGTTTTACTTGGCGGTCTGGCAAAGGTTACTGCACTTCCATATATTGACTGTTCTCATAATATAAAACAGTCATTTGCAATTTACACTTATAACAAGTTTTTCAGAGTAAACTTAATACATTTATGACATGTTTGGTGAGGAGGATCAGAGACAGCTGTTAACAATATCCAGAAAGAGTAAATCTTGTTTAATATAATCCAGTCCTTTCTAATTTCTAATATTGTGTACCAAACACACTTACTTGTTAACCTTTATAAACCGTGTGGGAAAATTAGATAATGCCATGCCGTGTGGTTGAATATTCATCTGATACAAAACCCACGACTCAGGAAAATAATACATCCATCCTATTGCTGTGTTCGTGGTACAAAGTGTTAAAAGGTGTGCACAAGATTAGACTTTCTTAAGCACATGAAAAACACTGTGATTGGTCTATGTGCAACTAATTATCTTGAGAAGACTAAATCTGTTATATTCTTTCTATTTCGCTACAACGGTTCTTTACTAATTTTCCTGAATTTTATTATCATTTTTTTTCTGGCATCCGACGTGCAAGGTTCTAATGGTTTTGAGCAGCTGGTAGAACCGTTGAAGTACCACAGAGGCGTCATCACTCTACGTCATATCCCTTTCTATTATCGTCAGTAATTGCTTATATTTTGGTGAATTTCAACTTAAAACTGTTTTTTCAAGAAGTTTGGTTCTGCAGGTATGATGATCCAAAACGCTCTATCCTCTAATGGTCTCAGCATTCCTTGTGTAAGGGCCAGAGATCTTAAGGACGCTGTGAGGTTAATGAAGACTATGGCAAAAACTGGTGTGTCCTTTTCCTGCTATATCTCTTGTACTCTCTCAATGCTTCGCATCATAGTATACATATACTTTGAAGTAAAAACTTGCTGTCAAAAGAGAAGATTTTGTACCATAAGAAAGAACTTCTGAAAAACCTCAAACATTTTTGACAAAAAATTTAACTTTTAAGCTTAGCCAAACATGCGTAAGGTAACTTAAAATTAGTTTTTTAGAGATAACTTAGCAAGTCTACACTTACTTTCTCACGAAGTACCATTTACTTTTTCTTTAGGCTCAAACTAACATGCTCTTAGAATATCTATTTAGCATAATTATAATTCGTCTTTGATCCTTGTTGTGTTACTTTATAGGTTTGTAGACAACAGTTTGAGCTCCAGATGCTCATGACCTATCTTATTTCATCTTTTTGTTCTTGATGTAGGTGACGCAATTTTACTGAGTCCCGGCTGTGCTAGTTTTGATGAATTCAGAAATTTTAAGCACAGGGGGGGAATTCTTTCAGGAGCTTGCCTTCTCAATTTAAGTGTTTCTATTGGGATATTTTTGTGTTATAAGCCGAAAAATTATAAATTATAATCGAATTATTTTAAGCACCTTTTAAGCTTAGCAAATCATGGTCTTAAGTCGAACTTCCCGTATCTCGATATTCCTGCATTAATTGAGATGGGACCATCTGCAAAGTGCTTTAGCCCAAACAAAACATTGTCCCCCTTCAAACATTGTGACCCAATGGGCCATATTTTCTGTTCACTCATTACACACACAGCATTAATTGAATACCGTAAATTTTTCATTGGAAAAATTCATACTTAAGAAATTAAGTATTACCTATTTCAAAATTAATAACAAAGATTTCTAATTTCAAAAATCAGATATTTATTTATGATTTAATTAATTAATTATAGTATAACAGGTTTATACATTTGATCACAAATTAAGAATTTAGTACATCACATATTATTTTTTGCTCACAGATCAAAAATTTTATATGTAAAAAATTATTTTACAGTCACAATTCAAATATTTTATCGATCACGACTTCTTCATTGGTCACAAATCAAAAAAATTATAAGTCATGATATATTATTGATCACAAATTACAAATATTATAAGTCACGATTTATTATATTGTCACAAATTATCATAGATTAACAATTTTTTTGGTCGCAATTTATATTTTTCATTGATCACATATTAACTACTTTAATGGTCACAGTCAACCAACTAATTTGTGACCACCATCAACGTTTTTAATCACCATCTCATCGCTATCTCTAGTAGTAGCACCACCACCACCTCTCGACAGTAACACCACACTTCAAACAAATCAACACATTGCAGAAAAACATCACTACATCGTTGCGCCAGATCCACCACTATCTCGGTGGACCTATCGCCACAACCACCACTGTTGCACGCACGTACGCATACACACCCAACCACCGTACCACCATCGAACCCACAGCAACATAGGTGCACACACCACCGCACCCACAAAGTTCTTCATTCCCACAATTGCACAGTCCCACACTATTACAATCACAAACTAACACACTGTCACCACCACAGAACCGTCAATTGTCGTACCACTCAATTTTTTTTTTAAATAGAAGAAGAATGGATCTGCACCGTGCCCTAGATCGCTGCTGCCCGTACAGGATCAATTGCAGTGTGGCGCTGCGTAGAGCTACTCATCCGCGCGTAGAGACGTTGAGCTTCCACGTTGGATGTGCCATCTTGCCGGAAGTGGTGTGTTGGTGGTATCCAGCGAAGGTTTTTGGTGGTTGGAGTAAATGGATGGAAGAGAGAGAGAGAAGAGGTAAGGTGACAGTAGTGAGTGTGAAGAAAATATGAAAATGATTAGGATTTTGGATGGGTGGTTTTATATGCATATTAATTTGATTTTTTAATATAATTATTAATATTAAAATTTTTAATTATATTTTGATTTTTGAATAAATAAACTTTGGATCTGATTTTTGAAATTAGATCTTAAAACACATAGGTGGGTGTAATTTCCACAATTTTCACTTATTGCCTAATAATATGAATCCCAGTTACGTATAATAATGCATGCATGGCCCCACGCGATAAAAGAATTAAGGCATGATAATTGGTATCGTATCGTAAATTAAAGGGTGATTGGTGAAATATCCTCTTATCTTTATTAAAGATTGAACCCCACCCTTGAGAGTCCTCACTGTCCGACCCCTCCCCTAGAATTTTGTGAGAGAGGTAAATTGCGGGATGTACTACAGCAGGCCAGGGAACAAGAACTGTCTGTACACTGCGCCTACAAGGAGTCCAATTCCATGTTTCAGGAATTGAACCCCTACACTGCTGCTACCAGCAAAGCGTGAGATAACCTCACTCCTATCTTTTGCATCTCTAGGTTATGTCCCGGAGGGCAATATCCTCTTATCTTTATTGATTTGCACAATGTTATCCTAACATTTTATTTTGGTGCAATATACTTTGAGTAGTTTCAAAATTTTCAAGAAGTGCAAAAGAGCTCTAATAAAAATAATTAAAAATTTGAGAAAATATATATTTCTTCTTCAACCAATCCCACCTACCTCTCGCCCAAACCCACCACAAATCATTCATGAGCTGACTAGTTTTTTCAATAAATTACTAAAATAAGTTAAGAACAAGCTGGTTCTTGAGCTCAATACAAGATTTCACAAGCTGAATTTGCTCAACTAGTGAAAAGGGATTGAGCTTGGCTCGGCCCATGGTTCATCTCAATATGAGCTTGGGCAGCTCATGGATCAAATCACCTTGTTTACCACCCCTAGTTGGAGCGTGTACCGTCAACACCTATATCCTCGAATCTTCCTTTTGATCATTCCTTGTGTATTGGTTTTGTCAAGGGCTTGGGTATCAAAAGATAATTAGAACGCTTAAAAGCATTATCAAAAGTAAAATGCATGTATCTCACTTAGTGTAAGGGTCATTTTACGAATGAATTGAGAGAGAGAGAGAGCGCGCTTCTAGGCAAGGGCGTTCCCAAGAATTTAGAGGTTATGGGCGAATAATTATTATGAGGTCCTTCAACATAATATTTTATTTTACAAGTATAATAATATTTAAATGACTTGCAAATATGTAGTTACAGATGATTAAAAATATATCTCCGTTAAACAAATAACTAAAAGGTTAAAAAACAAAACAAAAAAACGTCTACCCTTTCGCATCATATTGTACTAAAATTAATTAGGAACTCAAAATCATGAACAGAATTTCAGATAGCTGCAAATATAATTTCCCAGAACTCAAAATCAATTACGAACGGGTAGTGTTACCATCCCATTCTACTTTCCTTCTAAAATGTAAAAAATTACCATTCCAATTAGTGGCAACTTAAAGGAAACTTCCCAAAAGTAAAAATTGCCTTCTATTTTGCAATCATATAAAGATCACTCAACAAGTATGCATAAAATTTCCAAAATCAAAACTAAAACCAAAAGATAATTTCACGAAATAGTCTAATCCAAGATGACAGAGGTCACCAGAAAGGAAACCGGAAATCGTCAATGCGGTGTCATGAAATGTAGATTTTCCTAGCACCTTCACCATATCCGGCTCCACCATATGCTTCCCACGAAGTATCTTCAGTATTGTAGTTTTCCCTACAAACTCATAAACATTAAACCAAACCCATTACTATGCAACTAATATGAACTTTTTCAGCGTTATGTATGTATAGCTATTCAATTTTCCATGTCGGCACGACATCTTCAGATAATTGGCTCCCTCTTCTTATTTATTTTACTTAAAAATAAATTATAATTAAAATTGTGGGTTTGTTACCTCAACACAACACTTCAACAAGAAGACGAAGAAGAAGTACTCGGTCGGTCGGATAATCGAATTTCTACCGGAACTTTTGCTGGTAGTCTTTAGGGATTGTCGAATCATTGATTGGTACCGAATATTGTATTTTCAGTATCTCTTTCTGAACGACCGTTCATCTGCTATTTTTTTGAAGGGATTTTGAGGTTTTGTCTTGAGATGGTTTTGGGCATTTTTTTTTTTTTTAAAGAGACCTCCTTAAAATCCGAGGCCCAATGCAGTAGCCTTGTTTGCCTTGGGCCAGGCCCGGCCCTGCTTCTAGGAAAAGTTCTTGCCCGTCTTGGGAACTAGATGATTCATGGGGTACTTTTAAGTTTGACCTAGTCAAAGGAGCTAAATTCCACTTTGACTTCCAAAATCATGAATATTATGACATTGACATCTTGTATGGTAAAAGATAAAGATGCCCTTAAATGTTTTGTACAATTACAAAACAATATATTGTTGAAAGGACTATACTACCTTTTTAGTTAATAATTGAAAACCAAACATTTTCTCACTAATAAAAACTTCAAAACGAGCTTCCAACACAGAAAAAACTCTCATCTTTTCATCTGCTTGAACCTCAAAATCTAGAAGAACTTTGGAACGTTGAAGTTGGAAATTTTTTTCACATCAATTACTTCAAATCGGTAAGTACATTTACCCATGTTTAATTTCGTTTTAAGTAAATTAGTATACGTTTAAATAGAAAAATTTTATATCGACATAGATTTTTTTTAACAGAACCTATCAAAAAAAAATTAAACAGATGTATAACTTACGTTTAAATTACGCATGTTTAATTTCGTTTTTAGAACGGTATTCTCCTACGCCAAACTGGGTAAAGCTTAACAAACAGTCGGAAACAGTCCGGCTGTTCGGCTGTTAAACAGCCAATTGGTTGCAGCTGATTTTTAACGCATTTTTCTTTCTTATAATTAATATTTGAAATTGATTAAAACCATTTCCTCATGCAGATATGATAATCCCCGTGTATTATTTCGGTGATTTCGAATTGAATGAAAATAATCGGTGGGAATGGAGATGGACGAGTGACATACGTGGTTGTATTGCAATTCCCGTAACAGAGAGTACACCATACTTAGAAATGTACCACAATTTGCAAAATAAGTTGAATGTCGATCAATCTCAATACGATATGCAATTGAGATATCTATTCAACGGTTATGGGGATTCATCCATTCCGATGCCACCGGCATTCGTTACTAATGATGCTAAATTGAATTATCTATTAGAATTGAATAAAATGTATCGGACTCCGACTGTTCTTGGTGTGACTTTAATTACGAAGGATGTTATCGAAGGTGAACGCGAAGATTCAGATAGGGCGGATAACAATGATCGAGGTTTTTGGGAGACAGTGGAGATAGTTCCTGCGGATGATGTGGGTATTCCTGAGACAGTTGCTTCTGATCGTGATGTCGCTGTTACGCGTAGAATTTCGTCGACAATTGAAGACAGTGAGAACATAAACGAGTTTACAAATGAGAATTTGATTGCTTTATCCCGACAGAGGCATGAGCCTGGTGGGAGCTCACAGGTTGAAACAAGTGGACCGTCCTCCAATTCTTCCCGTGTGGCTCCCGATGATGAGGACTTGCAGGTCGAGCAACTGTTTGAAACCAAGAAAAATTTGCAGGAAGCTGTGCACCGGCTGGCATTAAAATATAACTTTGAGTTCAAGGTAAAGAAATCAAACAAGTCATTGTTGACAGTTGCTTGCGTCGAAGACAGTTGCAATTAGCGCTTGAGAGCAACTAAGATGGACACGAATGAATGCTTCGTAATTCGCAAGTATTTACGGGAATATACTTGTGAAGTGGAAATTCTTTGAAACGATCACAGGCAAGCTCGAGCATGGTTTATTGGTCGACAGATAATGCACAAGTATCAGGATCCACGGACGATCTACAGACCTTCGGACATCATTAACGACGTCCGTCGAGAGTACGGAGTGGTCATGAGCTATCAAAAAGCGTGGAAGGCCAAAGAATGTGCGTTGGAGGATTTAATGGGATTGGCTGAAGAGAGCTATGCTAAATTGGCTAGGTATTGTCATAACATGGGGATAACTAATCCTGGCACGGCATTTTTTATTGAGACGGGGGGCGATAATTGTTTTAAGTATTTCTTCATGGCTCTCAGACAATGTATTCGGGGTTTTCGAAATGCAATGCGACCCGTAATTCTAGTTGATGGTACGACTCTGAAAGCTAAATATCAAGGCAAATTAATTATTGCTACATATCAAGATGCCAACATCCAAATTTACCCTATTGCATTCGGCATAGTCGACAGCGAGAATGATCTCTCCATGCGTTGGCTCTTTTCTGAACTGAGGGAAGTGATCGGGGAAGTCGAAGACCTTGCCTTTGTAACCGATCGAGGACAGTCTATAATAAACGGTATCGCTGAAGTTTTTCCCGAGGCACATCATGGGTATTGCATGTACCATATATAAGGTAATTTGAAGACTAGGTATCGGGACACAGGCATCGTTTCATTGTTCAGGAGAGCAGCCGAAACTTATAGTGCTGAAAAGTGTAATAAGTTCATGCTCGAGATAGGAAGTAAATCATTACCGGCATTGGAGTATCTGACGAAGATGGGGATTGAACATTGGGCACGGTCATACTTTCCAGGACGTCGATACAACATGATGACGTCGAATAACGCGGAGTCTCTCAATGCATTGTTTAAGAAGGATCGAGAGTTACCAATTCTCGTAATGATTGAGAACATTCGTAACAAGCTACAATAGTAGTTTCATGACCGACGTGCGGCATTACAGAGTTGCACTAGCGTGTTGGCCCCAGCTCAAGAGGAGAAACTGTTTAAGGCGGCAGAGGTTGCGAGGAAGTTGAATGTGGAAGCACTAGATGAGTTTCGCTTCTCCGTGCAATGTGCACGTAATACGGCATATATGATGGACTTGACTGATAACACATGTACTTGTACGAGATTTCAGTTGGGGAGTTTTCCATGTGAGCATGCAGTTGCGGTGGCCATGTATCGAGGCTTTGCTGCGAGAACGTTATGCTCTTTGTATTATACGACTGAGTCTTGGAGAACAGCATACGTCGAGACTATATTTCCTCTGCCGAATGAAGCCGAGTGGGAAGTACCCGAGCACATTCTCCCATTTCATAATTTGTTACCACCAGCAGTTGAATCGCGTGGTCCTGGACGTCCAAGTACATTTAGAATACCATCTACCGGAGAGTTTCCTCGACCGCGTAGGTGTGGCCGGTACAGAGCCGTAGGACAGACTTGGCAATTTTGTACCAGTCAAATTTCCCTAAATGACGACTAGACAGGTACGTGAAATAAATAATATTTCCTTTTACTTTACACTGTTCAATATTTGTTATTTATAAATCTTCCATATTCAATATTTATTCTCTATAAATGGTATTTATAATAATTCATATGAAAAAAATAGTTCCACACTCGGCATACGGGTAAAATAACAAAAAATAATTAAATTTTCAATTTGAATGTTATATACATTGAACACAAATTTACAATTATTTCATAATTACCAAAATAATTAAATTTTCAATTTGAATGTTATATACATTGAACACAAATTTACAATTATTTCATAATTACAAAAATAATTAAATTTACAATTGAAATGTTACATATATATAAATGAAATTTATGGGTCAGCATTAAATTCGAACAAATCACATACTAACTTCTTTCTCCAGTTCTGTATCCACGACTGGTTGATTTCATCAACCTTATGTCCTATACTTAAAAATTCAACGTACTTAATGACAAATATGCCGCAGTCGCTGCTGCAATTGAACAAGAATGAATCAGTTTAGTACTGTGTAAATAAAAAATAAATCTAAAAGATGAAAACAACAACGTTCAAACACTTACCTTACGGACTGTCGCGCTGTCGTCGTGTTCCGAACGATCCGCAATCTGTCCTGTACATTTATTCCCACTCGTCTGGCCATCATAGGAACAATTACAGCCACGGACTCCAGGTTTTGCTCCAACTGGCCTTGTGTCAAACATGAATGATTTGAGTCGTACACATATATAGTCGAGTCAGTAAAAACGATCTCCAGCGTAACATAGTGTTTATTGATACATGCTGGAATGTACATATGTGTACAACCCTCCTGTGATTTCCCCCCGACACTCGGTGACAGTCCTATCACCCACTCGAGCATATATTCTGGCACCGTGTACTCGTTACCCATAAGTGAATGCAACTGATACTCTATGGTAACGGCACCCGGGAACTCTGTGTTTAATATGACTCGACCATGGACATCAAATGATTTTGGATGTCTTTGAGCTCGATCTCGCAGCAAGTCCATGGCCAGGTCGATGTGCTGCATTAGGAAACACAAAAAAAGTATGAGTTATTCATTTAATAAACACAAGGTCACATATACATAAAAAACACGAAATGAATAGTTCACTTACATCGTCAGCAAGCCAAGCTCCCGCAGTGGTGATATCGTGGAACCACTTGTAAGGGTCCGAGACCGTCCTTTATCCTATCGTGTGGCTAACTCTGTAAAAAAGAGGGAAATGTTAAAATAAGCGTAGACGAGTTAGCGTACAGTGCTTTATTAAAATCATACAATACTTACCCGGGGATAATTCTCCTCTACTCTGTCTCGAACGCTTTCCACTTGACATTGTCCACCTTTCTGAATAAGTTCGGGTACGTTCCATCGATGAACGTCCTTCTCTTGGCCTCAGCCATGAAGAGGGAAACAACATACTGTGACAGCACTCTCAACCTCTTGCCGACCATCTGCTCCGTCTCGTCAACAGCATGTCTCTTACCCTTAATCACACCGGGCGTCTTCTCGACCTCCGGGGCCACCTCCTCCGCCCCCTCCATCGGGGCCTCCCCCTCCGTCGCCACCACCTCCGTCCCTCCCGTCGAGGCCACCCCCTCCGTAGTCTCCTCTCCCATCCCCATCGGGGCCACCCCCTCCATAGACAACCACCATGACTCCAATGTCTCATCAAGCCAAAAATGTGGGTGATCCCCCTCTCCATTACCATCTCTGCCACCCTCTCGATCATGATCTCCGCCATCCCCTCTGTCCCCCCATCGTCTGCCAGCTAAATCTCCTCTAAGCGCCGCTACTGTATCCTGAAGGTCGACAACGGAAGACTGTAGTATTCCAACATCATGGGATAGATCGTCAACCCTCCCTGTCAACTCTCGTCCCAGATCATCAACCCTCTCCGTCAAATCTCGTCGTAGCGCGCCGACCTGCTCCGCTATAAATCCAGTCAAACGGGCATACAAATCATCACTGTGCCCCGGAGACACACGGGGGAGGTGTCTGGACGGAGATAATGCCAATGGCGGCGGCGATGGCCCCGGCGGAGGTGATGCCACTAGCGGCGGTGATGCCCTTGACGGAGGTGATGCCAATGGTGGGGACGATACTCTCGGCGGAGATGATGCCAATGGTGGCGGTGATGCCCTCGGCGGAGGTGATCGTCGATCAGCTGGACCGCCCTCCTACATAAATAAAATGAAAAATTATTCAATAAATTATTAAATAAATTTATACGTCGATCATATTCAATAAATTATATTTCATTCACATACCCAATCTCGGTCCAAGCTCGGATCAGACATCTCCTCGTCTGGGGTGTGCGGAAAGCCTAAATCCCGCACAAGACCCCGAGCCTCCTCTTCCATCGATGGCGTCAACTCAGGTATGATTTCAAACTGACATATTGACATTTCAACTATTTAACGATCATGTAAACAAAATTTTAAACTACGTATAATATAAATTACAAATGCATAATACTTACCTGAGAATCGTCGAGAAGGGCCAATAACTGCTTCCCAGTGGGACATCCCTCCTCTTTCGATGATCTCCAATGATGCATCCGAGGGCAGCGTGTCTCCCCTCGTTGTGCAAAGCGGGCCCCCAGTACAGGAACTGTCTCAGACACCCAAATTTGTAACACATACACTTATTAAGTATCAATGTAATACACTAAAACTTTAACTTTGATTATATTAAACATTTACCTGCACCGCTAATGGCAATCCATATGTATCGTATTTACGCATCGACCCCCTGGGCCTCGAGTGCGATCTGATGAGTACATGTACGGTGTCTTCGTAGCATCTTCGGCTCCACGGATAATTGTTGAACGCATCGATGTCGTCAACAACTTGCAAATGAAAAATGTCGATGACAGTCTTCTTGTGATGACACCTCATCACACTCTCGAGGATGTAGACCAGCCCAACCTTCAATTTATCTAGCATATGGTCGCACCCCCTGATCGCAACCATCAAGTCAGGTAGAAGCACCGACCCATGTTCCTGGAAGTACGTCTCGTACAGCCTATTGCTTCTCTCCATGGCTGCATCGTCGCCCGTAATCCTCAGTCCAGTGATCAATGTAAACTCAAACACTGAGAAACTGTCGACCTTGCCCCCAAGGTCGAACTGGAGGGAATCGCCGTCGACTGGCCTCAGAAGTCGACATAGAAGTACATCAATGATCTGTCCTGAGTACTACACCTCTCGCAACTGGTACAGTGGTCACAAGAAGGACTGTCGTAGCATATCTCCGTGCTGATCATCGAGCGCTCTAACACAGTAGTAAAACTCTCAAAGCTACTGTTCCAAGTAGCTTTCCCTGACATCCGTCTCAACTTTGCATCTAAATGATACTCCATCCTGCAAAAATTCAAATGTTATAGTATTGAATAAGAGATAACAAAAGAAAGCATAATCTCACAAAATCAAGAGAATCGAACTCTAACTACCATACAATCACAATTATTACATTTGAAAAATATATTTACAAAAAACAATAAATCAAATTAAATGTATTGTCAAAAAAATTAAAGAATATAAATATTATTTAAATAAATTGAAAAAAATCAAAGATTTTCATAAAAGAACAATAAAAGGAAGAAAACAAATTGTTAATTTCGAACAATATTATGTATTCAATTATTAAATTATATAAAAAGGGAAATTATAAAAATTAAATAATTAAATAAAATAATTATTATTTGAAAAATATATTTACAAACAAAAAATTTCAAATTAAATACATTTTCGAAAAATGTAAAGACTATTTATATTATTTAAATAAATTTGAAAAAATAAATTAAAGATTATTTCATAAAAAAAATGGGACAACACAAAATTGTTAATTTTAGAATATTTCAATTATTAAATTATATAAAAGACAAATATAAAAATTAAATAAATAATTATTTTACCTTTTTTTAAAATGTAAAGACTATTCATATTATTTAAATAAATTTGAAAAAATAAATTAAAGATAATCTTTACTCTCTTAAAAGAGAGGCTTTTGTTACTATTCATTTATGTCACAGTCGTTTTCACACTTGAATCCAATTTATCCGGTTTTGCTACAGTAGTTTGTCCTTTTTTTTTTTCCTTCCTTTACATTGTTTTCCCACTTTACCCTTGAAAATCCCATCTTACACTAATTAACACATTGAGGGCTTAATGGTCACTTGAGCCCACAGTTGTTGACTTTGCACAGACAAGTTTTTTTTTTTAAATTTTAATTTTAATTTTTTTAATTATACTATTAAAATATTTTTTTTGTAAACTTTTTAAGAAACGCGTTTGATGTAACTTTAACTATTTTCGATATTCATTTAGATCAATTCGATGAGTCCATAATACAGTTCTCGAAACGAGTTCGATAAAATATAGATAATATATTTTTTATAGATATTGCGTTAATAAAAATGACGAGTTATACGTATTTTTTAAATTTGACGTCAAACTATAATTGTGGATTTGGAAGGGAAAACGGCGAAATTTGACCTCGAAAACTATGTCCACCAAGCGAAGCTAGGTGGCCATGACGTGCGTGTCGAAAAGAGCTTTCTGAATTGGGGTCATGGGCTCAATTCCGATAATTGTAGCAAAACTTATAGCCAAATTAAAAAAATAATAATAATAAATTTAGAAAAAAAAAAGTCCGTAAGAAAAAAAAGGAAAAAAAAGAGTAAAATCAGTGCGGAGTGCCTGCCAGTGAGCACTCCGCGCTGTGTGGAGTGCCTGAATTCAAATTTTTAATTTTTTTTTTACTTATATTTTTGTGTTCATTTTCAGGCTCATTACGGAATATCAAATAAAGTCGAAATATTATATTCTTAATATCGTTTTGAAATATTCGCAATATAGTATTGCATGTCGTTCACGGTGCGTGAAACGGTCAATCATAGCAAATGTTATCGGACGTCAAAGTAGGCATTTTCAAACTATATTTCGAAATTTTCGATAATGAGCTAACTTTAAAAATTCATTGACGATTGTGCGATAATCGAATCGATAAATATTTTACATTTTCTCGAAACTCATTTTGAGACCTATTTCGTAGAGATATCGAATGATCTAAATAGATATCAAAAGTAGTTAAACGGACATTAAACGTATGTGTTAAAAAATACAAATAATTCGTTTTTCTTAAAAAATCAATTATTTTATTACTATTTCGAAATTTTCGATAACAAGTTAACTTTAAAATTTCGTCGACGATTGTACGATAGTCGAATCGGTAAATGTTTACATTCTCTCAAAACTCATTTTGAGAACTATATCATAGAGATATCGAATGATCTAAATAAATATCGAAAATAGTTAAACGGAGATTAAACGTATGTGTTAAAAATGCATTTTTTTTAAAAAAATTATTTCTTTTTTCCTTTTTAATTCTTTTTTGTTTGACGTCAAATTTGTTTTTTTTTTTTTTTTGGTTTTAACGTAAAATTTTTTAATAATCATTCTTTTATGCAAAAAATTGTATTAGATTATTTTAAAAATTAATTTATCAAGAAGAAAAAGTAACAATAAGAAAAAAAATTCCTAAAAATTATCGAATTTTTTTTATATATAAATTTTTTTAGATGTTAAAATAATTAAGATGAAAAATTTGTTGGCTCAATTTCTTGTTGCTATAATTCAAATGTATTTTTTCAAATATTATTATTTTAGTCTAAGTTAATTTTAATTTTAATTTTTTTAATTATACTATTAATATATTTTTTTTTTGTAAACTTTTTAAGAAATGCCTTTGATGTAACTTTAACTATTTTCGATATTCATTTAAATCAATTCGATGAGTTCATAATATAGTTCTCGAAACGAGTTCGATAAAATATAGACAATATATTTTTTATAGATGTTGCGTTAAAAAAAAAATGACGAGTTATACGTATTTTTTAAATTTGACGTCAAACTATAATTGTGGATTTGGAAGGGAAAATGGCGAAATTTGACCTCGAAAACGATGTCCACCAAGCGAAGCTAGATGGCCATGACGTGCGTGTCGAAAAGAGCTTTCTGAATT
>NC_036253.1:453032-501870 GCF_002742605.1 Olea europaea var. sylvestris | reverse complement strand
TCTCTTTCTCAATGAGATGTGGCTAATATACAAAATCCATCATTAATCTCAGTACAACTAGCATAATTTGTCTTTCCTCCTTTTCGTATTATTTGTTTCTATTTTCCAAGCTATTTTTAATGGGCCCTACAATTGGACATTGACATCAAGTTGATGTGGCCCACACAAGGTTGTTGAGTCATTTTCAATGCTGGGGCTTGTACTGGACTTGTCTCCCTGTTTCCTAGGTGGGCCTATAACTGAGTCCATTTATCCTTCAGAAAGTTGATATCTGACTACAGGGTACACCCACAACGGATAGGACCGGTCGAGTCTTGTGATGAAATAATTTGAGTTTTTTTGTATATATTTTGTAAAAGTATTAAAAAATTGTCTGGAAATTATAAACAAGAAATATCAATATAACTCGTTATTTTTATAAGGAGATTAATCTACTATAACAAAGGTTCTGCATAAAAAGTGAGGTCATTTTACACAGTCGTAACCTAAAAGTTCAGCGGCCAAACATGTCCTTAATCATTTTTATACAAACTTTTATACTGGAACTTAATGTTTTTGGAGGGAAAAATTGCAGTTGAGGTACCAAACCTTTCGTTTTTAACAGACTTTGCCCAAACCTTTCATTTGTGCCACCGGAGGTGCCAAACCTTCAAAAAATCTGCACCCGGAGTCCAAATTGATAGGAACCATTAGTTTGATTGTTATTGACCAAAAATTAAAGGTCTGACCAATTGTTGACTGATTTTTAAATGGGCAAATGTGTAACTTTACATTTTCATATAAAAAAACAGTCATTTTCTCCACCCAACCAAAACTAAAAGTTATCTTCTCTATTCACCCAAAACCAAAAACCAGGTATCTGCCAATAAAATCAAAAATTGGAATCTCACTGACTTCTTCACCCTCGTCGGAAGCTTGACTGAAATCTCAAAAGCTAATTTCAAACCTTGCAACTCATTTTCCTCACTCTCCAAAAATCAGTAAAATCTGGAAGAGAGAAAACAAAAACCCTTCTTTGCCCATCGACAAGAACCCATCGAATACCAGTGCATTTTTGTGGACTGGCTTTTGGGAGAAAGAAGATAAAAACTCATCAAATGCCCATTTCATTTACAGGTCCCCCCCCCTTCCCCTTTTGGTCTCTTCCCTTGAAATCCTCAATTCCATTTCTTCTTAAACAACCCCTCAAATCCTACAAATATCCCCATTATATCCTCTCCTTCTCCTCCCATTTCTCCTCTCACTGGCCATTCTCCCAATTTACATCGGAGCTAGTCATTTTGGAAGTGCAAACTGGTTTTGTTTATTTACCGAACTAGTTTTTGGTTTTCGTGGGGGTGGGGAGTGGGGATGTGCAGAGGGGGAGGGGTGAGTGGAGATGATGATTGGATTTTTTTTATTTTTTGGTTTTAAATACAATTCTTTTAAACAAATTTTTTATATGAAAATATAAAGTTACACATTTGTCCCTCTAAAAATCACTCAACAATTTGTCAGACCTTTAATTTTTTGTCAATAACGGTCAAACTAATGATTTCTGTTAATTTGAACTCCGGATGCGAATTTTTTGAAGGTTTGGTACCTCCGATGGTACAAACGAAATATTTGGGCAAAGTCTGCTAATAAACGAAAGGTTTGGTACCTCAGCTACAAATTACCCTTTTTGGAGTGAGTAAAAAGTTAGAACATCCTTCAGCCACAAGTCTTGAAAAGAATAATCCGAAAGTGGGCCCAGAAAGCCCAGAATTTTATGGGTCTAATGGGCCCATGTTCACGTGAAGGGCCAGACGATGTACAAGATCCACACTATAGAGCGCTTTCCAATCATTTTCATGACTTTTATGTTCAATTTGAAACATAAATTAATAAATTTGTTGCCCAAAATTTAAGTTCAAAAAATTGTTAGTTTAAAAAATATATATATATAAAAAAAAAATTGTCCGAGCTCTTATAGATTTAATAATGTAGTAATTGGGTCATAATTTATTAATTGTGCAATGCTAATTATGTTGATTAAACAAGTTTCGAATATGATTTAATAATTTTGAGTTTCAATTTATACGAGAAACTTCTTATGTTTGTTTGATGCAAGATGGATATATCTGACACGGGATAAAAAACAAATATCTCGTGTAATTTTATTTTTTATTAAAAAACTCTTAATATCGAATTTAGTACACTGTACATCAAATTAAATAATATTGAGTATGCTCAATGAAGAGAAATTAAAATGCTCGAAACAATATGACTTGTTATGGGAGACCATAGAAGAAAAAATCTTGATATGTTATCCAAGGAATGGGTCCATTTATAAATGGGCAAAATTGATGTCTCCCCTTAAATAAATTTAGGGCTTTTTGTTCAATGTGGAAATTATTAAGTCCCTGTTTGGTAGGAATTAAAATTAAAATTCTAATTGATAAGAATTGATAAAATGTGTGGTTGAAAAATTATGAATCCGTGATTAGAATTAACAATTGAATTTGACTTACATTAAAATTTGAATTTTATCCTATGAAGCAGGGGCTAGATGTGGAACCTACCTCATAATATAAATACAATTGCAATGTTTTAAGAATATTAAAGAAATCAAATATCATGCCACTCCATCTATTTTGTACATTAAAAATATGTCCTTTAGACTTTTATACAAATCTTCAAGTTAGTCCTTTTAATTTTTTTTTTCCTAAAGTGAATGTCGTTTTTATCAAATTTAACGGTCACATCGAATCAAATTTAACGGTCATAGGACAAAAACATTACGACATTTAAGTACAAAAAGAAGCATAACACTATGACTAAGTCAGTGAATTATGATAATTATTTTCCAAAAAGCCCAGTGAATTATACCGATAATATATAAATTATTTGCTACATAATATTTAATATTTATATTTCTGCAAATACATATAAATCAGAATTGTAAGTGGAAAGAAAATGACGGGTCGTTATTTACGATTCAAATTCAAAGCCGGGTTGGGTCGACATAGGACAAAAACGTTACGAGATTCAAGTACAAAAAGATGCACAACACTATGACTAAGTCAGTGAATTATGATAATTATTTTCCAAAAAGCCCAGTGAATTATACGGATAATAAATAAATTATTTGCTACATAATATTTAATATTTATATTTCCGCAAATACATATAAATCAGAATTGTAAGTGGAAATAAAATGACAGGTCGTTATTTACGGTTCAAATTCAAAGCCGGGTTGGGTCATGCCAGGTCCCCACCACAGCTATCAATGCCTCAATTCTTTTTTTTTTTTTTTTTTTTTTTTAACGAGGTGTCCCAGCTTACGCCAGACTATATCCTCGTCCCTGAACTTCCGGCCCCTCAGCAGCTCAGGGAGGTAAATCGCGGGATGTGCCCAAGTTGACCAGGGTTCGAACAGCTTTTATACTCCTGGCCCCAAGGGAGCCTCCTCCATGGTTATTACATCACCAAGCTGCTCCAACCCTTCCTCTGGTTATTACAACACTCAGCTGCTCCAACCAGGAATCGAACTCCCCACGCTAGGGTTGCGAGCCCCGCACTGTCCTTCCTTTGCCAATTTGGATGTGCCCCGGGGGACTATCAATGCCTCAATTCTACGTCTAGGCGCGCTTGGCTAAGCTTTAACGCAAGTGAAGTACTATTTTTTTTTATTTAATTTTTTTTTCATAGTTATAAGTGCTATCAAAAATGTAAAAATCTTACCCACCAAGAAGTTGAGGTTGATCTTGTTGATCTTTTCATATACATGTCATGTTGATCTTTTCGACTCACATGAACGAGATGTAGAATTTCGACTAAAAAATAGTTATTCATCGATAAACACTTCATTGAGAGGAGATTAGTAACCAAGTCTATATTTGACCACAATTTTTTTTTTTTTAAGAACTCATTTTTTTTTTTAAAAAAAAAATTATTCTAAACCATACATTCTCTTATAAAATAATTTTACATGTAAATTCAAATTATTTTATTACTTTTTAACTATACATTATTCGACAAAGTACTATTTTAGAATGTATTTTTATTTTTAAATAAAAATGGAATTCAAACAAGGGCTAAATAGGAAAGTGCATGTCATAAGTTAGACAATTGGAAGCAACTTAAAATAAGCAAATAAGATTATGTTCAAGAGACTCATTAAATATGAAATATTTTTCATTTTATGGAGTCAATTCTTAAAATCATGTTTCAAGATACTCTTTAAATTAGAACCATGCTACACGCACAGAGAGGTTTCACAAACATTTTTTTTTTTTTTTTTTTTTTATAGTTGGACACAAGACAAAATTTCACTCATTTTACTCAAAACAAATGAAAAAGGTGCCACTTAGCGCCTGTATGGTGCCCGTGAACAATTCCGTGGTTAGATTAACATTTTAATTTAGTGAATATGTTTGGTTATCCAAACTTTCTATTATTAAATGTATTTAAAGTGTTTCAATTTTTAATGTAGGAAAATAATTAAATAATTTAGAAAAAAATTAATTAAAATAAAAGATAAAAAAATAATAAATATTTTTGAAAATAGTAAAATGAACCAAGAACTTGTTGAAATACTTTTAATCAGGAGCGATGTCCTAAGCACCGATGACATGAATAATTTACCAATTAAGGCCCTGCCTGGTATTATTATTATTTTTCCAGATTTTAAGCATAAATATTACCGTTGCAGTTTCTTAAGCCGCAATTGTTGACTCTCCTGTCTCACAGTCGGGGCCCACTAACGATAATAATTTGGATAGAAATCTAGGGAGAATCTATTCCAGACAAAGCCTAAATGATGTGTTATGTTATTGATACTTAACATAAATCGATGTTTAAAAGATCATTTCTGTACTTTTAACTATCTAAATTTATAGATGCTTTCAAGTAATAGAATATGCTCTTGAAAATGCAGTCTCTATCCTGAAGAGACAGAAGGGGACCAAACGTGTCATATCTTTTTGGTTCTGTTCGGTTCTCTCTCATGAACTGAGAAGGCAAATTAACTGAGAGAGAGACCGCCATTGCAATTGAACTATTGAAGCATTCGCATAGTTCACAGTACTCCGTTCAGAGAAGAAAAGCTTAATCTGTTTCCATATGTCTTGTCTCTGCCACTTCTCTTTTAGTTTATTTCAACTATTTGGCTGATTTATTAAGCTAAAACTGTCTGAAAATGATCGTTGTTAAACTTTGATGGCATTTTCTTCTGTTGAGCGATTCTTTTGTAAGTAATTTGAAGTGAATTCTCCAAATTTTATCCAATTTATCTTCGGAAAATTGCTGACAAATAGCGAGCACTGAATTCAACTTCTTCAGTTTCAGTTGATTGCGATGCATTAAATGTTTCATTTTGGTTAATTTCAAGTGCAATTTCTCTGGGAACTTAATTTTAGGCCACTCAAGAATTGTATCACATTCTGGGTTTTTTTTATTCCTGTCTCGTTTTCGTGAATTACTCGATTTTTGAAAATGGGGTCAAATATTGAATGCAGTCGAGTGCAATTTAGATCCGGAAACGGCGGGTCTGAACCGAGTGAAATGGGGTTCGGTCTCGAGGAATTCCCCGGCCAAGTCTCCGTAACGCAGCAGCCGCCCGGCAGCTCCTTCACGGCCCTCCTCGAACTTCCGGCGCCACAAGCTGTTGAGCTTCTAGTCAACTCCCCCGACGCCGCCGTGAATGAAGAATCCCAGCCGAAACCTTGTATCACTGGCTCCGGAGAGGGTCCCTCTTACTTTCATCCGCCACCACCGATTTTCCCTTCTGACATTGGCTTAATTGTCAGAGCTTCAAAATTCTCCGCGTTTGCTTCAGCTGAAAATTCAAATAACTCAATCTTGTTCAATTCCAACTCGAACAAGCTTGATATGGTGAAGCAAGAGCCATCGGACTCGGATTCAAACCCCAATTCTTCTTCGCTGGCGACTTCAGATCAGAACCCGAATTCCAACAAGAGGAAGGAGAGGGAGAAAAAAGTAATTCTGGAACCCATTCCAATAAATCTGATTGTTTTAAATCTTATTTTTGAAATCTTTTTGAAAACACTCAATAAGAATTTGTCAATCTATATCCCCTTTATGTAGATGAAAATTTAGAGCATCCATTTGCCAAAATGTTGCATAATTCAGATACCTTTTCCTCTTTTAATATATTTAGAAGAATTTGTAGCTATTTTTCTTCTCGCTTTCTAATTTTGTTTTTAAATTCAGGTTAAAGAATCCCATAGAAAGAGCAAAAAAGTTATACCAAATAAGGCCTCTGAAGATAGTGGCGAGAAGCTGCCATTTGTGCATGTCAGAGCTCGCCGGGGCCAAGCCACCGATAGCCACAGCTTAGCTGAAAGAGTAAGAATCTTTATCTCATATTGTATATCAAATCCTTTTCTTCATCTTGATTATTAGCAATAAACTACTATTAGTTTTTAATCAAAGTTTGGCTCTTTTTGAGTAGGCAAGGAGAGAGAAGATTAATGCAAGAATGAAACTTTTACAGGAACTGGTCCCAGGATGTAATAAGGTTAGCTATCTTTTTCCATACTATAGTTGATATCATTATCATATACATATTTCGGTAAGGGTGATTTGGGGTATTAAAACTCCGTTATATGTGGTTTCAATGATGATGATGATAATGAAATGTTGTTATTAGATTTTGGATTACGTGAGGGGAAATCTTTCTGTCCTGGTTATACCTTTTTTATGATAGATTAAGCTTTTGTTTTGCTTTTTTACTTTTATAATAGACTAAGCTTTTGCTTTTGAATTATTAACAGTAGTTGGGTCATTTTCACCTTTTTAATGTGGAAAACGATAGAAAGGCTGATGGCTTTGGCACTTAGGAAAGTGGAGCCGGTGTCGAAGGGTCTCTTATCATTAGTCTCACTATTGGTTTTACCATTTTGCCTTTGCTCTTAGTTCATCATGACAAGGACATTTTTTTCATTGGTTAAATGCTGATATTTCCTCCTTTTCTTTTAGCTTATGGAAAAAAAAAGGAGAAATGCCGTGGTTTTATTTAGGCCCGTTTGGGAGGGATTTTAAAAATTGATTTTTTGACCATTAGAAGAAAAGTGGGGTTCATCTGTGAGAAAAAAAGTCAAAAATTACTGCTGGAATAGTTAAATAACGGTCAAAAAATCAAATTTTTGGAGTAAAAAATCCTTCCCAAGCAGACTGTTAGTATACTTGTACCAAAAAAGGACAAGATTTGACTCTTTTCTAATTTTTATATATACATTAGCTGGTTAATGCTTAAGATCTGAAAATCAGTGCTAATAGGTAGGGTCAAGGGGTGTAGTTAAGACGTAGGTTCAATGTAGTTCTACATTTCAAATAGGTGTAGAATAGGTAAAATAATTAAGATAAGAAATAATGGAGAAAATTGTGTCCCTGTTATTTAGGTTAAACATTAAAAAGGCAGTTATTGCGATTGACTAAAGTGTATGATGCGGTAATTAATGAAAGTAAGGAGAAGATGAAATTGGTTGCATATTGAAGCTTTTTGGAAAACATGCAGTTAGCTAGTTTGATGCCTATGGGTCCTCCCTTTATTTCTTCATGCTCTAAATATTTTATTTTAGCTCCTTTTTTTTGCGTATATTAAATTTCCACCAAAATTTTATCACATATTATACTTTACTTGATCTCATGTCTGTAAATATGCAACCGGAGCTCAATTTTCTTCATTTCTTGCTTTGTCTTGTAATAGGATGAAAGAGGAAAAAAAAATTTCCTGAGTTGTACCGAGATGAACTCAATTTTCTGGACCCCAGTCGCTGCCTTGTGACATTTATGGAAATATGCTTGATAATAACGTTCTCAAACCCCGAACGAAAGAGTAAAAAATGTAAAAGAACTTTTTAGGTAGGTTTGGTTTAAACCAATATGATGCTGGTTTTTCTAGGTTATGCATCAATTGAACATACAGAACACTACACGGTTAGATATACAAGGTCCTGACTCCAGTTTACTAATTTAAGAAGGACAAAATTATCAGAATCATTTCTATGTTATTGTTGTCTCTTGTGATGTATCTTGAACTTTTTATTCTGTACATTATGTGTTTTATGGAATAAAGCTTCTTCTTTGCCCTACCGGAAGAATTATTGCATGATCTTTTTTTTCTTTTTTTTTTTTAATATTTAACCAATTATATATTAGTGCCAGACCAACACTGGTAATGTATAATTTTCTTATAATATATTTTTCAATATGAATTATTTCAAAGGGAGCTATGTCACAGCGTTGGTTTTCCTTCTGCATTTTTTTTTCTGTCATTTAAAAGTTTTTTCTGACTTAAGCAATGAATTATTGTTATTTTCTTTGACAGATCTCGGGTACCGCAGTGGTGCTGGATGAGATAATAAACCACGTGCAAGCACTTCAACGTCAAGTGGAGGTTAGACTGGACTTGTCTTTGCCCAATACTAAACATATATAGGTTTATAATTGAAATGGACTCCTGTCATGATTTAAGACTGAGACTTCTTAAAATGACAAGGCTTGATGATTTATCCAATCTTAAAAATACTGCTTCAAAGAAAAATATTGCTATCTGGTGTTCTTAGATTACTCAATTGTGAAAGATGATATATAAAACTGCGAGCACATATTCCTTTTTCTTTCATTGCATTTGTTAGCATATTTTCATATATTCATATCTTCTTGACTTTCAGTTTTTGTCTATGAGACTTGCTGCTGCTAACCCAAGAATTGATTACAACCTCGATGCCCTTTTGGCTGCTGAAGTAAGTACTATTTATCTACCAACGCTGTTCTGTATGTTCGTGAAACAATGCTAATTATGTGATCTTTGTGATATCTGCTATATTTATTTCCCCAAAGAAAAGAGAATTAACTACGGCATCCCATGTGTCATTTGTGCTTTGGCAATTTGTCAAACAAACATAATTATATTCGCACAACCTTACTTGGTGCAAATTGGCACCATGAATTTGTCAACAATTTCAAGAATTTTTTTTCTCTTTTAAAATTTGTCTTTTTTGGGTCTTTATATTGGATGAGAGTATGGTGGAAAGTGGAGTGGAAAATCAATTATTATGAGAACTCTTAATCCTTCTCTTTGAATGCTTCTGCACCAAACTTTTCAAAAGAAGCTCCTTATTTGGTATCCAAATTTACTGGTCAAGGTTATGACAGTTAAAAAATTTGGAATGCTATTGAACTTGCGCATATGCTGGTCCCCTGCCAAGAATTCAGCATATCCCCGTCGACTAGAGTTGCTACTAAATATATGTACAATGCCTATTAATTTGTTTTCCTTCCCATAGTCAAAAAATTATTTATAAGCTTCGAAAACTTTGTCTTGTAGAGTGGATCCCTGGTCGATGGCAGCATTGCTGGCATGTCTACATCATCATTGTGGCCAGATGCACAACCTAATGGGAACAGACAGCAATATAATCAGATGTGGCATTTTGATGGGCTTCATCAGCCAGTCTTGGGTAGAGAAGAAGACAATCGTAACTTCATTACTCCAGAAAACTCGCTTATAATTTATGATTCTTCTGCAAATTCAGGTAAATTACAATTCAACAGTTCTCTTTGTTTTTTCCTACCAATTAGTTGGTATTGGCTATTTTTCTTCTAGTCATTAAATTCAAGAGAGTTCTGAAGATAGTCTGCAATAAATTTCATGCATAAAATTCTATAGTTTCTATTCTTGCGTTTGAAGTAGGGAGAAAAAAAAAAAAAGTGTGCTGTGGCTTGTGCCATCTTCCAGAGAGAGATAAAAACACTGTTAGTTACCTAATTTATAGAGTTGTTTCACTTTGGTCACCAAACTTACTCATCCCAAGTTAGTCAATGAACTTTCACTTTCGTTCTAGTTTAGTCACTTTGTCTACCCTGTAAGCCGAATTAACATAAAATGTTAACTTGGTTTCCAGAAATTACGACTCTCTCATGAAAAATCCGGTATAGTATTGTTTTTATCATCCAACTGGACAAAATTCATTAAGATTTTTCGTTTCTTTTTTATTTCTTTAAAAAACCACATTTCAGAAGTACAACTAGTCTAACAACATGCATTTTTTTTATAGAGCTTAAAAATAATACTACACATCAGCATTGCCATTAATTAGTTCAACAAAATGCCTGAACCGGAAAAAAATTCAAAGTTCAAACCAAAAAAACTTAAAGAGCGAGCTGAGAACAATGCCATTAGTAGGGTGACTAAAAAATATTGTAGGTTGAGCAATTAACCCAATTTGGAAGGTACAAAATAACTTCTTGATGCAATTAATTTACATTGTCACATTGGTTGCCACAGCTTCTCTGCATTCAAGCCAGCTGAAAATGGTGTAAATGGAGGCACGAGCTTTACGAATAGGTACCTAACTTCTGTATATATTATTTAGTATATAATGTGGAAGTATAAAGGGGATCTCAAAGTTTAGCTTGGATTTCCTTGTATTCTAATTCAACAATCAGCTGGAATCTGTTTCTGGATAAGCTAGAGAGTAGAAAATTTAGTTTCTTATGAATATGTTAATTCTGGTCTGCCAATCTGGCTGCGCCATGCATGAGATTATTGATTGATTTGTGTATAACTAAGAAAATGTATGTTTCACTATATTATGGAGGTCGATCAGCTTCTCTGCATTCAAGCCAGCTGAAAATGGTGTAAATGGAGGCACGAGCTTTACGAATAGGTACCTAACTTCTGTATATATTATTTAGTATATAATGTGGAAGTATAAAGGGGATCTCAAAGTTTAGCTTGGATTTCCTTGTATTCTAATTCAACAATCAGCTGGAATCTGTTTCTGGATAAGCTAGAGAGTAGAAAATTTAGTTTCTTATGAATATGTTAATTCTGGTCTGCCAATCTGGCTGCGCCATGCATGAGATTATTGATTGATTTGTGTATAACTAAGAAAATGTATGTTTCACTATATTATGGAGGTCGATTTTAATTTTAATTTTTACGATTCTCTTGCTTTCTTGATACTGCTTGCTGTTACATTTTAAACTTAACAGATATCGGAGAATAGTTTCTCAATGGGAATAGATACTTTGTCGCCCCCATTAAATCCTCAATGAATATTTGGTATGTCGAAATGAACAAAATTTTGACTTATTGTTCTTTATAAGTAAGTTATTGCATGATTGTTACTCAAAGCTATAAACTTTCTCCAAGTTTGTATTTTTGACCAAGACTTCTCTCAAGTTTTAGTTTGCCACTTAGACTTTCAATCTCAAATTTTATCAGACTAAATTTCCCACACTTTGGTCCCCTGAATTCGTCATATGAAATTAATAGGTAAAAATATGGATTATTTATTTAATTTTTTTTTTAAACAGAGTATATTGAAAACTTATTACCGTTTAGAATACGCAAATTCGATTGAATTAAAAATTACAGTGTATTTCTAGCAATTCAGTCTTGAGTCAATATTTATGGGAGATAATATTGTTGAAAATAAAAATGGAAACCAGGAAAAGAAATGGGACCTACTGGGAGATTTGTGTGTATCTAAAAGTTAAAGAAAGAAAATGATGGATTATTTATGTCTTTTTATTTTAATCACATTCTCCATCAAATCACTATTTTAAAATGTATTTTTGGAGAATAATAGGGGCTCAAATAGGCTATAAATAAATGGGAAAATGCAGTCAAGGTATCAAATATTTCGTTTATTAGCTGACTTTGTTCAAACTTTTTATTTGTGCCACTATAGAAACTTTTACGAAATTTGCAGTTCAAATCCAGATTTACAGTTTCAATTAGTTTGACCTCAAAAATTGCAATTGACCTACAAAATTATAAATCTGATACTTTTGATCAAGCAAGATTAAAATTGTAATTTTATAATTTTAATATAAAAAATTGTTTAAAAAGGAAAATAAAAAGCCCCATCTCCTTCATCAATCTTCTCCAATTCCCTTACCCCCCAAAATCAAAACTAGCTCCAAAAGACCCCATCTCCTTCAATAGTCAACCTTAATTTAATGGCGGTGTCTCCAGTGTCGAGGGGCAAGGAACAGAAGCCACCGCCCCAGGTCGGAGAATATTGGTTTGTCGTCAATGCCTGTAGTTGCTGGTGGGAAGTTTCAACGATTATATCTGCTACAGTCCGAGAACCTTCGTTTTCAAGCGAAGAGTGGACTAGGGACGTCATCAGTGGTTGTTTATAACACGTAGGTGAAGGAGTCGACACGAGGTGTAACTAAGGTGGGGGCAGTAGGGGGTGATATTGGTGGGCTGGAGGAGGGTTATAGCTGTTGTCTGAATGAGGTGGATAGAGAGAGGAAATCGCAATGGTGTTGACGATTGGCAGTTGGGTGAAGGTGGTTTTGATTTTGGGGCAAGGGGATGGGGTTTTTTATTTACCTTTTTGAATAATTTTTTTTTTTTAATATTAAAATTATAAAGTTACAATTTTACCCTTGCTACTTGATCAAAATTATTAGATTTTTAATTTTTGAAATCAAGTGACTGTTTTTGGGGTCAAATTAAAGGAAACCGTCAATTTGGACTTGAATTGTGAATTTTGTAAATGTTTGGTATTTATGGTGACACAAATGAAAGGTTGGAAAAAGTTTGTCACCTTGGCTGCAATTTCCCTAAATAAATTAAGTTGACCAAGATATTCTGTTTTGATTCGGCATCAAGCCTTCGTCATGTTTTGATATATAATTAATTTGGTTACTTTATTATTTAGATTCAATTGGTTTCGTGATGGATATTATAAATAAATTAACAGCCTGTTTGATTCTTATTGATTAGGTAAAAAGAGTTTTGAATAGTATTTTTAGGAGAACGTGTGATTAAAAAATAAGAAATTTTTTTTGATATATGTATAGAATATTTTATTGTGTGAATATATAATTAAAAATAATTATGTAAACAAGTTATAAAGTAAATTAATTTATGCCAAATAGGCACTAAGTTGATAAAGAAATTATGTATTGACCCAGCATCAAGTCTTCATCGTGTTTTGATATATAATAAATCAAAAATTCTTGAAGTACAAAAAATTTTTGCCAGATTTTTGAATTCTCACTCACATGAGAGTGGGCCCGTGTATAAAATATTGAAAAAAAAAAATTCCCACCTTTGAATGTAAGTGTTTGATAGGTACAATGATTTAAATCCTTGTACCTATAGCAAGGTTGATAATAAATTTGGTTACTTTATTATTTAGATCCAATTTGTTCCGTAACCTGGATATTACAAATAAATTAATAGCCTGTTTGATTCTTATTAAGCCCCCTGTTTGACCCCCATTATTTGAAAATGAAAATGGGGGGAATAATATTTTTTAGAAAAATGAGTGTTTAAAAAAGAAGGAAAAGTTTTCGATTTACGTATAATATTATTTTATGAAATATTGTGTGATTAAAAATAGGAGAAAGAAAAATGAAATCTAATGTAATTTAATTTAATGAGGAACAAACATGCGCTAATTAGGAAAAATGAATTTTGAATAGTGTTTTTAGGAGAACGTGTGGTTAAAAAGTAGGAAATTTTTTTGATATATGTGTATGATATTTTATTGTGTGAATATATGGTTAAAAATAATTATATAAACAAGTTATAAAACAAATTAATTTATGTCAAATGGGCACTAAGTTGATAAAGAAAATTCTGTATTGACTGACTCCGCATCAAGTCTTCGTCGTGTTTTGATATATAAAATAATAAATTTGGTTACTTTTTTTATTTTTATTTTTTATCGAGATCCAATTTATTCCGTGGCATGGTTATTATAAATAAATTAAGTTGACCATAAAATTCTGTATTGACTCCGCATCAAGTCTCCGTCGTGTTTTAATATAATAAATTTGGTTACTTTATCATCCAGAGTAACTTGAACAAATTGGATTCCCAATCTCCTCATTGACTTTGATTAGTAATTAAGGTCGGTTTGGTACTTATTTTTTTTTAAATTCATTTTTCTCTCTCTTCTTTTCAACCATACATTTTTATTAAAATAATATTATACGTAAATAAAAAAAATTTCTTATTTTTTTACCACACATTTTCCTATCAATTTATTATTCAAAAATGTATTTTTATATTAAAATGTCTCTCAAACGCCCTCTAAATTTTCAAAGATTCAACATGTGCTAAGATATACATTGCCGGTTCTGAGATTTTAGGAGGTTTTATATTAACTTCAAATATGAGACAATCTTAAAAAAATTATATTTAATAATAAATAAATAAAATTTAAAATTATAAAAATAATGATTTAAAACTTTCGAATGTCTAATTAAATGTACTATTGTAGATTTTTTTAATAGAAAATCAAGAATTATGCTATTAAAATAAATCTATTTTAGAACTTCATTTTCAATAGATACCATGATCAATTCATTCAACCTATCTTATGACATTTTTAATCAAATGTAGGATTTTATCAATTTCACTTTGAAAAGTTATTCTTGACATATGCAGTTGTAACTGGTATAGTCAATAATATTTTACAAGCAATTCACACATTTGAGAAATAACAATTCATCAGTTTAATATAATATAGCACTTCAATCATCTTTTTTTTGTTTATTTGACATAATTTCTCAAATTCGCGACTCAAAAAATAAATGTTGCCCGTAATATTAGAATTTTGATCATAAAAAATCTTCAAACTTATCACAACAACACTTTAAACAATTATCATCTACCGTCTTCAATTTTTTATTTTTAGAATCAAAAAATAATTCTAAAATATTGCATTTGAAATTTATTTTGCTTGTAGTTTTTTATGAATTATATACAATAAAAATTCTTGGGACCCTCATAAAAAAATGCAACTGGTAAACTTTTGAAGAAAAGATAATTCGACTTCCATGTGACAAATTTCGTTAAAACTATGAGCTTGTTCGATAGTGATTATAAAAATAATTTTTTTTATTGCTAGAGAGAAAAGTGAGTCACACTTGTGAGTGAAAAAGTAAAAAATGACAGTTGACTATTGAATGTAATGATCAAAAAATTGATTTTTTTGAGTAAAAAATCAGAACCAAACGGGAGCTACACGTCTATACATATAAATAAAATAATTTATATAATATTAAATGTGATGCGATTATATGAAATAATTCTGCTATGCTAACCTTCCTCGACAAATCCCTAAAAAGGGGGGCAAGAATTTTTTTGACTTTTTTTATTCATATGGATCCCACACGAGTATAGGTTAATAAAGGTTAAAAAATTTTTATAGCAAAGAAGTTTAATTCTATATGAAATGATCACCTTCATAATGAACATTTAAAAATAAAGTTACGTCATTTTACTAGAATTAGATTGCCATAATGAATTGGCAAAATTTGATTAGATGGTTGGAAAATATTTTTGACTCGACTACAAATGAAATGTTGTAGAGTGTTAATTTGACACAATTCTGATAAAATCAACCCGGTAATGAAGCATAACTCTTTAAAATATAAAATGCAGCCTGAAACTTAGCTTTATTTGGGTAGGTAAAATGGACTAAGAAATATTATCACAACGAGACAAAATTAGGGTAGGTATTTCTAATTAGACTATTATTAGATGCAAGAGGGTGCAACCATTATCAAAGAATCAAGAATAAAAAATAAAAATAAAAAAACTTGTTTTCTCATACACAATGCAGAAATTCAATCTGCTGATAATTTTGCAGAATGTGAAGCGATTTCATTTCACAAAATTATGTGTTTTCCATTGTTCAACACTCAGTCTTCAGGAGAGGCTAAGAACTGAGATTCCTGAAGAAAGTGAAAATATTTCTATCTTTAAGGTCCCTGGAAATCTTCGTCAAGTCGAAGCGAAAGCTTACGATCCTAATATTATCTCGATCGGGCCTTACCATCAGGGAAAAGCACATTTGCAGGCAATGGAAAAGGTTAAATGGCAGTTCTTTCGTCGGCTTTTTTGCCCTAGCAGCCAGGGGATTGAAGAGAAACTAGAAGGTGTGATTGAGGCCATGAAGGGATTAGAACCCGAGGCTCGAAGTTACTATTCAGAAGATGTAAAGATGAGCAGGAAGAAGTTTGTTGAGATGATGATCATTGATGGCTGCTTCGTTGTGGAGCTCTTCAGGGACCTGGAAAAGTCGGAAGGAAAATACGAGCCTGATGGAGAGAAAATCGAACTGGAAAAGAAACTGGCCCTGGAAAAATTGGAAGGAAAATACGAACCTGATGGACAGAAATTGGCCCTGGAAAGGTCGGAAGGAAAATACGAGCCTGATGGAGAGATATTGGAGATGGAAACGAAACTGGCACTGGAAAAGCCTGTATTTGCCCATGGACAGAGATTTCTGAAGAGATGGATGCTGCCAATTTTGCGAAATGATCTTATGATGCTCGAAAATCAGCTTCCTTTGCTGGTTTTGCGAGAATTATTCAGGTTAACGAATGGTATACAAGCAACATCTCCATGTTCTTCAATAGAGAAACTAGCTCTTAAGTTCTTCAGTCCACTGATGCCTGGAGCTGCTGAAAGTCCTCAACAAAGTGATTCAGACTACAGCAGAAATGATGCAAAACACTTTCTTGATCTCTTCCGGTCGAGCATTTTGCCAAAAGAGATTAAACGTGAAAAAGAACCGTATCTATTCCGTTCAATGGTTGAGCTCAAAGAGGCCGGGATTAAAATCAGGACAGGATCAGAAAACATAAGGCCTCTAGACATAAAATTCGAATCAGGAGTCTTGAAAATCCCTCCATTTCGAATCGATGACTACCGGTGCACTCTATATCGAAACCTGGTTGCTTTTGAACAATGCTACAAGGCTTGTCAACCAGACGTGACAAGGTACTATTCAACCACCTCGTCTAAAAGATTAAGCGGTTCGATAGTAAACACTTTTATTTACTTAATGTAGTCTTCAACAGGTACTTGTTTTTCCTTGACGGGCTTATCAATTCAGCTAAAGACATAGAACTTCTACATTATGCGGGTGTGCTGCAGCATTCTCTGGGTAGCAACAAACACGTGGCTCGAATCGTCAACAAGCTTTGCAGAGAAGTCTCCCGGGACATTGAGGACTCGTACTTGAGTGATGTTGTAAGAAGCCTCGAAGATTATTGTAATGAGCCGTGGCATAGATATAGAGCGAGTCTCGTCCATAACTATTTTACCAACTTGTGGGTGACAGTTTCGACTGGGATTGCTGCAATCCTCGTCTATTTTGCCGCGCTTCAGACATGTTGTGACTTAGCTGAAAGTCATGATTCATTACATGAATTTGGCTTTTGGACATTAGTTATTGAATCTTTCATTATTCCCTTTCCACAATCACTAATTGTAACCGGACTTGTTTCACAGTTTGATGAGTACCAGGAATTCATATGGCTTTATTGTTAAATGAATTGCTGTACAAAATGTCATCAAAGTGCTATTCTCATCTGCTTTAGTATCTGTTGAACTATTAAATCCGTTTGTTGTCAAAATGCATCAAGAGTTCAAATAAACTAGAAAGACTCCTATACCTTTACCGTGTATGTCGATACCTTCAACAATTATTTATTTTATAAATACCTTATTTCCGAGAATGCAGCAAGAATCTTGAAATGTTGAGACTTTTTAATTTCAAATCGGTTCCAAATTTCTTAAAATGCCATTACCATAAAATCAAACCAAACCTTTAAGTACATTGGAAGAGCCAAATTTGAACACTAAGATAAATAAGATTTTTTTACTTCGTTTTCTGGACCATCCAGTTGAGAATCAAAGACATATATGCGACTTGATTGAGGCCTTAACATAGTAGTATTTGCCAAGAAAATCGCATTAGCATAACCAAATGAAACCAAAAAAATGCTAAGGAAAATCTCTCTCTCTTTCGTTCACCGTAAACATGTTCTACTTTTAAGCGTCCCAAACAATCCCTTAGCCCACCATTGTCTAACCTTTTGTTCAGTCCCGCCAAATTCCTCATATTTATATATTCTAAATTCCAACGGTCGCCTAAACCCAGAACAGGGTCTTGACGTGAAAATGAAATTTAAGGATTACGATTCTTTGTTAAGAGAATGCATAAAGAGAAGGGCCTTGGGAGAAGGCCAAGGGGTGCATGCTCGCATGATTAGAACTTGTTATAACCCGCCAGAGTACCTTAGAACAAGGCTGATTGTGTTGTACGTAAAGTGTGAGGTTTTGGGCGATGCAGTAAGAGTGTTTGATGAAATGCCTGAAAGGAATGTGGTTTCATGGACCGCAGTTATCTCGGGGTTTGCGAGAAGTGGGGGTCACTCTGAAGCTCTCAATCTTTTTGTTCGGATGTTAAGATCAGGTAGTCATTTGGGAATGGTATGCAGAATGCTATTTATACAATATCCAAGTTCTTTGATATGAATAAGCTATGAAGATGCTGCACTTTTAGATTAATGATTTATTTTGTTAGCTGGAGCTCTGTAATTCAAGACCGGACGAGCTGAGAGTCCATCCGCTGATTAATTGGCGTGGAACTTGGGTATTGGATGTGCCCGTTGAATTATAAGTCAGGACTTAAAATTACTTGTTGAGAGGAATGATTTAAAAGATAAAAGTAATCTCTTAACAAATATGCCATATTATATAAAGGAATAACTAGACTGGTTACATAAGAGACTGATGAGTATTTTTCAAATCATAACTGGATAGCGTTAGTTCAGCTTTCCTTTTTCCTTTCAGTCATCAGTCTTCTCAGCTTAAAGTTGAAGGATGGGTTGAGGTAACTTTATATCATTCAAGGAAATGGATCATTTTGTCTTCCTTTTCATTTGTTCTTCATGACTCATTACCTTCTATGTTTTTTTAGTGGAGAAAACTGTTTCACTTCCTCAAGTTTCCAGATTTAGCAAGGAAGCCTTGTTAGTTGCTGTAACATGCAAATCCCCAATTCAGTTGGATAATTCATCTCATATTGGTTTATAGGTCGACGCTTATAATTTTTATAATCATTTGCTTCACGTTTGGAGCAAGGTTGAAGACCTCTTCCTCACTTAAGCATCCCCTTGAAAACCTGCAGATTCTCATAGAAAATATTCACATATTCATTTCAGTAAAAGCATGTTGAAATGACATTGCTTTATTTATTTAGACATTGCGACATTGCTTTATTTATTTAGACATTGCATGGTTTTCCTTTTCAAAGATTTTTTCATGTTGGATTTATAGGGGGCGTGTGAATTTGACACTAGTAGGTTGATTTGGTAAATAGTTGATTGAAGATTTATGCATCACAAGGTGGTTGGCCATGGCGTTGTCTGTTATGCACCATATGTAAATACTATTTCTACTGTTCGAAGAAGGTTTCACTCTTTCTTATGGTGTGATTGTAACATGGAATTGTTCCAGGTACCAATCCTAATGAGTTCACTTTTGCAACAGTGCTGACCTCTTGTACTGGTTTATTCGGGCTCCAGAATGGAAGGCAAATTCATTCCCTTCTAGTTAAAAGCCCATTTGAATCCCATATATATGTTGGTAGCTCACTTCTTGACATGTATGCCAAAGCTGGAAGAATCCATGAGGCCCGATATATATTTGATGGTTTACCCGAAAGAGATGTTGTTTCTTGCACAGCTATAATATCAGGCTATGCTCAGTTAGGACTTGACGAAGAGGCAGTCGAGGTGTTCCGTAGGTTGCAAAGGGAAGGAATGACTTCTAACTACGTCACTTATGCCAGTATATTAACTGCATTATCTGGGCTTGCTGCATTTGAACATGGACGGCAAGTTCACAGCCATGTTCTTCGATCAGAGCTTCCCCTCTATGTCGTACTTCAGAATTCTTTAATTGATATGTATGCAAAATGTGGAAACTTAATTTACTCAAGAAGAATCTTTGACAAAATGCCTGAAAGAACTGTCATCTCTTGGAATGCAATGATAGTGGGGTATAGTAAACATGGTATGGGAAAAGATGCAATTGACCTGTACGAAATGATAAGGGAAGAAAGTAATATCAAACCTAACAGAACCACCCTTTTGGCCGTATTGTCTGGTTGCGGCCATGGAGGAATGGAAAATAGAGGGCTGGAAATTTTTAACGATATGGCAATTGGTAAAGATGGGATTGACCTTGGTATTGAGCACTACGGCTGTGTTGTTGATTTACTTGGGCGTGCTGGCCAAGTAAGGAAGGCTTTTCAGTTCATCCAACAGATGCCTATCAAACCGAATGCTGCTATTTGGGGTTCCCTTTTAGGTGCTTGTCGGGTTCACCGGAATGTTGACATTGGAAGAATTGCTGGTGATCAGCTTCTTGAAATAGAGCCTGAAAATGCCGGGAATTATGTTGTTCTTTCCAATTTATACGGTTCTGCAGAAAGATGGGACGACGTAAGAAGATTAAGGGAATTGATGACAGAAAAATCCTTGACGAAGGAGCCAGGAAAGAGCTGGATTGAGCTCGGACGAACCCTGCATACCTTTTATTCAAGTCATCGATCACATCCAATGAAGGAAAAGGTATATGCAAAGGTAATAGATTTATCAAACCGGATAAAGGAAGCCGGTTATGCTCCTGATTTGAGTTGTGTTTTGTACGATGTGGACGACGAGCAAAAAGAGAAGATACTGCTCAGCCACAGTGAAAAACTCGCTTTGGCTTTTGGGATGATTGGTGTTTCCGAAGGAAAACCTATTAGAGTGATGAAAAACCTACGAGTATGTGTTGATTGTCATAACTTCGTCAAGTATGTATCTCAGATTTATAGCAGGGAAATTTTGCTAAGGGATAAAAGCAGATTTCATCATATTGTAAATGGTAGTTGTTCGTGTGGAGACTACTGGTAAACCTTCACGGTTTACTTTTCGATAGTGAATTTGCTGCCATTTCAACAACAAACTCCATTTCAATGTATTAATTGATTCGTTGCAATGTTAAGAATTAATTACTAGATGCATGTCATAAATTGAATGCTAGATCTTGAACTTTCTTGACATTTATACGGTGAACAAGAGTTAATTGTTTGAATGCTCACCGAACTTTGGGTAACATTTTGTTCCATTCACTGAACTTTCACTTGTATTCCATCACTCACTGAACTTTACACTGTTGCACTCAATTGCTCATCGTGTTACTCCGTCACTAACGCCTTCACACATGGACGACGGAATTCATGGTTGGCCGTTAAATGCCACCATGACAATTTAAAACACGACCAAATTTGGGGGGAAGAAAAAAGAAACACACGCTTTTTCATTATCAACTCAAATTTCTCCCGTAGTTCATCTCCTAACCTAAACCCCAAATCCATCTTCAGTAGAAAACCGACACCAAATCCTAAAAATACCGAGACAACCCTATGCCCTACATTAAAAATCAATCCATTCTGAAGGCGAAGCCGTCAACACAAAGCTTAGATTCGCAAAGAGCCAGTGTTGAAATCGTTGACATGGATGCAAGAAATAGAGGTCATTCGAATTTTTTTTCACTAGCGCATTGTCTATTTGAAGGTGAAAATGAGACCTTTTTACATCTATTAATTTACTTATTGGATTGTGGAGATCGAAAATCGAAATATGTTGGGGGAAGGAGGTTTACCAATTTTTTTGGAGTAAAAAGTGTTGCATATGCTTCCATGTATTGTTATGAGAAATTCGAAATTTGAGGTGCTCATTGTTTATGTTTCAGTAATCTAATAGTGCATTTAGTTTCCATAAGAATTGTCCAGTTTGTGGAAGTTGTGATTGGGATATGTTTTTCTCCGTGACCGTATCCAACAGCTTGCAATTAGACATTATACGGCTGAAAGTCACATGTGCATATTATTAGATTATCCATTTATGACATTATTGGTTGTGTAGGAAAGAATAAGGGGATTTGCCACAGTTGTAGACATTTGGGCTACCAACTGTGGGAATGCCCAAAAAAGCAACGATGTCGAAATTGTTCTTCAAGCTTTCTGCGACGGTTGGAAGTAGAAAAAAAAATGAAAATATAGGAAAGCTATTCCTTTGTTGTAGTAGTGATTGCGGGTTTTTCACGTGGATTAAGGTTTTGCCCGACATCAGGATATTATTACAAGATGAAAGAGAATCCAGTGGTGTGGAAAACGAACTTGGATCAAGATGCATTTGTATAGTTAAAACTGTCACCAGCCGCCAGTTTCTAAAAGAATCCACGTGTCTCGCACAGAAAATTCGGAGAAGAAAAAAATAAATAATATAATAAAAATATATTATTTTATTAATAAAATGATATAATTTAAAATATGATTTTACCAAAAATATAAATACCAACTGGGCCAAGCCCAAGCCCACGACTCCGACCCTGGCCTGTGCACGTGCTTGTGCCGAGCCGGCCGATCAGACGGACGGACGACGACGGCGTGCGCGTGTGGGCTTTAGCTGAACATACTAGTATGTAGGTCCTCTCCCCTCTAAAGACTAGTGGTATCCTTTGGGGTCCAAACCCAAGTCCTTAACTTGAGTTATATAAAGTGGTTTCTGTTCTTCTAATTTTCATATGTGGGAATGACACTTTCCAATTTCCCACCAATTTTTATTCCCAGTTTATTTCAACTTCAAGTGGTCTTTTTTTTTTTTTTTTTTTTTTTTTTTTTTTTTTTTTCGTAGGTTGTACGCCAGCCATACGTAGCTTGAACTGTGATGGCCACAATGCTTAGCTATTGCCGATCCCCAAGACGCCTTTGGTCACGGAGTAGAATGCACTTAGCCAAATAAATCATTTATCCAATTAACGGGACCCACTTAAATAATTGGTGAAAAGTTGGTCAAACCAACTAATTATTCCAAATTTTCAACAATCCCCCACATGAATGGAAATTAATGCAATAGATGATGCAGACCCTAACGAGAGATCAGGCGAAAAGTTATTGCATTTGGATGGGTACCTTATGGGTTTGAACCTTCCATAGTAGTATACTATCGGATTTATTTGGCTAATCAGTGAACATGATGTCTTGAACTGTCAGCCGTTATTGTAAATCAAGATAATAGCAGTAACACAATAACCACCCTAATATATTCGAGTTCTCACTGTCGTGTTCATTTTGACCTTGAACAACTCTTGGATTTCATAAGTGTTTTAGAGAATTCAAGCCCTTGAAACATTCTCATGGAAGCGGCCTCACTTCACACTTATATAGGTGATTTCTTATTAAGAGTACCTATTATACTCCACTTGGATAGTTCAAGATATAGGAATCATTAAAAACATATCTTAACTTAAGATTTTCTGTATATAGCACTTCTCTTATCATAGGAATGGGTAGGAGTAAACTCCGAAGTGCTTTTTGAATCTTCATAACTTAGTTGTCCCATTGAACCAAGATCTTGGGATCTCCAGTCAGCAAGATTGGATTATCATTACAAAGATCCTTACTTAGTAGGCTTTAAGCCCATTCCCCTTGATAGGCAGTATATTTGATCTCTTGGTAAACCTTTTGTGAGCGGATCCGCGAGATTTTCTCTAGATTTTACATAATCTATGGAAATGACACCATTCAAGACCAACTGCTTGATTGTATTATGTCTTCGACGGATATGTTGAGACTTACCATTATACATACTATTTTGTGCTCTACCGATAGCCGACTGACTATCACAATGTATACTAACTGCAGGCACAGGTTTAGGCCAACATGGAATATCCTCTAAAAAATTAATAAGTCATTCTGCTTCTTCTCCAGCTTTATCTAAAGTTATGAACTCTGATTCCATCGTAGATCGAGCTATACACGTTTGTTTAGATGATTTCCAAGATACGGCCGCACCATCGATGGTAAAGATATAACCACTAGTGGATTTTGAGTCTTCTGTATCTGATATCCAATTAACATCATTGTATCCTTCTAATACAGCTGGATATCTTGTATAATGCAATCCAACATTTGAGGTGTATCATAGATATCTAAGAACCCTTGTCAATGTCTTCCAATGGTCATTATTTGGATTACTTGTGAATCTACTAAGCTTGTTCACTGCATATGCTATATCCGAACAAGTGCAGTTGGTGATATACATCAGACTACCTATTATTCAAGAGTACTCCAACTGAGATACGAGCTCACCTTTATGTTTGGCCAAATGTAGACTTAAGTCTACTGGAGTTTTAACTGGACTTTCATCATATACATGAAATTTCTTAAGCACAGTCTCAATATAGTGAGATTGAGATAGAACGACTCCTTCGAATGTTTTAAGGATTTTAATTCCTAATATTACATCTGCAATACCCATACTTTCTTGTCAAAATGTTTTGTCAACATTTTCTTGGTAGTTATTATGATATCATGATTACTACTTATTATTAGCATGCCATCAATATAGAGGCATACAATTACATATGCACTGGGTGTGGTTTTAATATAAACACATTTATCACATTCGTTAATCTTAAAGTCATTTGACAACATAGTTTTATCAAATTTTTCATGCCATTGTTTTGGTGCTTGCTTTAGTCTGTATAGTGACTTAACGAGTCTACACACCTTAATCTCCTGCCCAGGAGCAGTGAACCTCTCAGGCTGTTCCATGTAAATTTCTACGTCTAGCTCTCCATTTAAGAAGGCTGTTTTGACGTCCATCTGATGGATCTCCATATTATGCAATGCTGCGATTGCAATTAATACTCTAATAGACGTTATTCTCGTTACTGGAGAGTATGTGTCGAAAAAATCAAGACTTTCCTTTTGTTTGAATCCTTTAGCTACCAATCTAGCCTTATATTTATCAATTAATCCATCAATCTTTAATTTTCTCTTGAAAATCCATTTACAATCTAACGGTTTGTTACCTGGTAGGAGATCTACCAGCTCCCATGTATGATTTTGCATAATTGAATCAATTTCACTATTGATAGACCTCTTTCCAGAATGGAGCTTCTGGACTTAACATAGCTTCATTGAATGTCCTAGGTTCATTTTCTAACGAATAAGTTAGAAAATCTGGACCAAAGGATGTAGCTGTTTTGGACCTTTTACTACGTCTTGGTTCTTCATCACTTTGATGATTACCAATTGTGGTATTATAAGCTCATTTTTGTGAACTAATCTCTTTCCTATCCTTAGAAGGAAAAATGTCCTCAAAAAATACACCATTCCTTGCTTCAATAATATTATTTTCATATATGTCTGGAATGTCAGACTTATGTATGAGGAATCGATACACACTACTATTATTGGTATATTTAATTAATAAGCAATCGATGGTTTTTGGCCTATTTTAACTTGTTTAGATTTTGGTACTTCCACCTTAGCCAAACATCCCCACACTTTCAAGTATTTGTATGAAAGTTTATGACCTTTCCATAATTTATAAGGAGTTTCATTCTTACCTTTGTATGGTAATTTATTTAGAATGTGGTTTACTGACAGGATTGTTTTCCTCCACAAGTTCTGAGGTAAACCAGAACTGATTAACATAGCGTTCATCATCTCTTTAAGAGTACGATTTTTGCGTTCAGTAATATCATTTGACTGAGGTGAATACAGTACTGTAGTTTGATGAAAAATCCCAGAAACTGAACAAAATTCTTCAAATGATTCCCCATATTCTCCACCTCTGTCACTACGAATAACTTTTATTCGTTTGCTAAGTTGATTTTCAACCTCATTCTTGTATTGTTTAAACGCTTCTAAGGCATCATCTTTGCTTCTTAACAAATATACATAACAGTACCTAGTGCAGTCATCTATAAAAGTAATAAGATACTTTTTTCCTCCTCTAGTTTGTATGAACTTTAAGTCACAGATATCACTATGAATGAGTTCTACAGGATTTGAGTTCCTTTCCACTGAATGAAACGGTTTTTTAGCTAATTTAGCCTCTACACAAGTTTCGTATCGATGATATTGATGAAATGAAATTGAAGGCAATAGATTTAAACTTGCTAATCTATGTAAAGTTTTAATATTAACATGTCCTAATCTATCATTCCATAAGTTAGAGGACTCAATCAAGTAAGTAGAAGATTTATTTTTATTTTTATCAAAATCACGAAGTACAGGCATTACATTCATTTTGAATAGCCCATTGGCTAAGTACCCCTTGCCCACAAACATGTCACTTTTGTTAAGTATAAACTTATCAGACTCAAATACTAGCCTAGACCCATTTTTGCTTAACAAAGCTCTAGATACCAAGTTTTTGAGAATATCAGGAACATGCAACACATCGACGAGAGTTACTTCTTTTCTTGATGTCATTTTCAGCACTACTTTACCCAGACCAACAATTTTGGATGTTGCCAAGTTTTCCATAAATAATTGTCGTCCATTGATAGGAGTGTAAGATGAAAACATCTCCTTATTGGCACAAACATGTCGAGTAGCGCCTTTGTCTACGAACCATTCTCTTGGATTGTCCACCATGTTTGCTTCAAATACAACAGCTGAGAGCATTACTTCAAACACACAGTTTGACAATTTGTCTTCCTTGATCAAGTGTACTTGGTCCTTTTTGTTTTACTTTTTCTGTCAGTAATCATTTGCGATGTCACCAGGCTTACCGCAGTTATAACAATCTCCTTTGAATTTTTTAGCCTTGTTTTTTTCTTGCCATTGCCTAAGTGTTTTCTTTTGTTGCTTGTATTTCGCTCCACCAAATTGGCTTTAGCCTTTATATGCAGCTTTCCAGAGTTCTTCTCACAATTTCGATTATCTTCATGAATTCTTAATCTTACAATCAGATCTTCAAGTCCCATTTCCTTACGTTTATGTTTCAGGTAGTTCTTGAAATCTTTCCACATTGAAGTTAATTTCTCGATAATAGCAACGACCTGAAATGACTCACTGAGCTTCATACCTTATGCATGTATATCATGCAAGATGATTTGCAGCTCTCGAACTTGATTTATCACTGTTTTAGGATCTATCATCTTGAAATCTAGGAATTTCCCACAACAAATTTCTTTAATCCGACATCTTCCATTTTGTACTTTTTTCAATGATTCCCACAGTAACTTGGCTGTCTTGACTAAACTATATACGTTGCATAGTGTGTTATCAAGACAATTGAGGATGTAGTTCCTGCACGAGAAGTTACTATGACTCCATGCATCAAATGCTGCTTGTTTTTGAGAATCTATTTCTTCCTCCTCAACAGTTGAAGCATCTTCACTCAAGAATTTTGCTAAATTCAGAGTTGTGAGATAAAACAACATTTTCTGTTGCCATCTTTTAAAATCCACTCCTGTGAATTTTTCTGGTTTCTTCCCGTGAGCATTGTTTGAGGGTACAACGAATGTATTGTTACTTGCCATAGTCTAACAAAATTTCACAATATAAATTAGCATGTTTATAAATAATTTTTTTTTGTCTTAAGATTGTTTGAAATCTTCGAGAATGTCGTGCGGTAATTTATAAAAATAAATAGCGAATAAATATTCGGGCAGAATTTCGACTTACAAAATTAGCGTAATAAATCAGAATGAATAATGGTCGAGGCAAGAGTTCGACTAGTTCTCCTTAAGACGAAAATGTCCCGCAGTGGTGCTGGCGATCTCCTTGCACTCGTCTCCCAAGATACAACGACCCCGACTTATAATAGTAGTACTCCAAATTACAAGATCTGACGAACCTACTAATATTTGATCTCTGGAGAGTTGGAGGACTAAAATGTACGAAAATAATATTTGGGATTGAAATATAAATATATGAAAAATTGTAGAACAGAAAGACAACATTGCTAGAGAAGGGAAGTAGAATAAATTTTTTTGGAATGAATAAAAATCGGGGATCTGGGGCCTATTTATAGAAGTTGAAAGGTTGTGCTTAAAAAACACAACAGTCGAAAGGTTATGTCTGTTAGGTTGTGCTTAAAAAACACAACAGTCGAAAGGTTATGTCTTGGAACAGACATAACCCATTTGGACAAGCAGTTAAAACTGTCACCAACCGCCAATTTCTAGAAGAATCCACGTGTCTCGCATAGAAAATTCGAGGAAGAAAAAATAAATAATTTAATAAAAATATATTATTTAATTAATAAAATAAAATAATTTAAAATATTATTTTATTAGCATGTAGGTCATCTTCCCTCTAAAGACTAGTGGTACTCCTTGGGGCCCAAACCCAAGTCCTTAACTTGAATTATATAAATTAGTTTCTGTTCTTCTAGTTTTCCTATGTCGGATTCGCACTTTCTAATTTTCCACCAATTTTTATTCCTAATTTATTTCAATTTCAAGTGGTCATTTTTTGGTTTTAATTTCTCATTTACCTTTTATTAGTTTTGAGAAATAAATACATATATTAATTCTACTCATGGAGTAGAATGCACGTGGCCAAATAAATAATTTATTCAACTTACGGAACCCACTTAAATAATTGGTAAAAAATTGGTCAAACCAACTAATTATTCCAAATTTCCAACATTAATGTTGTGTTCTTAACGTTGTTCTCATGTAAGTTGTTGTAGATTTTCACTCTCTTTGATTTTAGCAATAGTGCCGGTTATGATTGAGCAACGAACAAACTGCCAATGACTGTACAGCGAATATATGGTGCTGTGCACTGCAGTCATTACAGAAGCCTTATTCATGGATTGTGCTTGTATAGTTAATGCATTTAAAAAGTCAATTAACTGCTCTACCTTAAGCTGCCATATTGTGAAAGCTTGGAATACAACGAAAATTGCCATATTGTGGGCTGCCATATTCTCTTATCAGGGAATAAAGCTGTAAGAACCACAAGTGCAAATATGAACAAAAATTAGAAACTGTCATTATAATGAAAAGTGATGTAACAGAAGTGGATATAATTGCCCTTCTTTTTATTATTTCTTGAAATATATGACTTAGAGGATATATGTTGTACACTTTTCTCTTTAAATAAATGAACTTTATTAGATTGGCTGTGAAGTATAAAATTAGCAACGAGCTGAAGTTAATTGCTATTTTGTACTAACTAATATACCCAATGAAAGAGATGTTATGGCTCAATTTTGCTATGCATTCCCACGTTCTATTCAGGAAAAACTATAGAAAACAAGTCATAAATGCAACCCACAAAAGATTTTAATAACTACTATCGGAAGGCAACTTCCTTATAAAGCAAAATAACAAATGTCTAAATCCATACTAGTTCAGAAAATAATTTGTAAGAACATATAAGTTGCTTTGATGACGGGATCCGATGACTAAAGCCCATATGGACAGCATCTGTAAAGCCCGAATATCCTAACTCAGATTGCACTACAAATTCTGGACACTGGCTCTAAGTTTACATTGGCAGCCTCCATTTTGCCCTTTATACTGCAGCCTTCTTTTCGACTAGTTTCTCTATCAAATCAGCTGCTACTTGGATAGTTGTTATGTTCTTAGAGCTCTCTTCCTCCACGCTAATGCAAAACACTTCATCGAGCCCCATAACATATTTCTACCTGCACCAACCATATATTGTGAAATGACATTATGGTAGTGGATTCAATGCATTGGACTAGACAAGATCAGAAAGAGCAGACAATTTTACAAAAGCTGAATTCGCGTTGAAGGCAAAATTAAGGAGCAGATATGTCACTAACTTTCAGCACTGTTCATGTTTTGCCTGTCCATCCGTGCATCGCAAGTTTTAACCATAATCGATGCAACATGTCATGAATTTTTAAAGCAAGGCCTGGCAGGAAAAACAAAACCCATTACAACAACTTAAATCAGTGACTTAAACAAAACTTGTGCCTGCCATTGATTCAAAACACAGCAACTCAAACAAAAAATCAGTGACGGTTGCAAAAACCACGCCTACCATTCATTCAACCAAATACTGCCTCCATTACATTCATTCAACCACAAAAATGAGTGACGACAAACATGTTTTTGGAGCCCCAACCATCAAACCAAAAAAAAAAACTGCCTCCATCACATTTACTTACATAGATGTGCTAGTTAAAAAAAAAAAAAATGGAGGCTGCATGTTGGATGCCTATCTTCAACTGATTCTGCCTTCAAGATGTCTGTCTATGTCTACCCCCGATCAGTTTCTCCTCCTTATCTTCAAGTTCAATTTCTACAGTCACCAATACTTGACGAAGGACTTGTTCAGTCGTAGGCATTGAAATTGTTGGCCCATGACGTATATGGATTCGGATTGCATCCTTACCCCCAAAGTAGGCATGAAATGGAAATTTCGTTATTCTACCTGTTAGACATCATGTTGTCAAACGACCTCCCGAGCGATGATGTAAACCAGTTTTATCAGTCGACATGAATGACTGAATGATAAATCAACACCAAATAATGGGATGACTCAACTTAACATTGTTTTACCTATTGGATGGCTAATAAACCTTTGTGGCTTGTTGGTGTGCTATTGGGCCATAACCCTAGTCGAGCCTACTTACCATATGTATAACTTACCTTATTGTTTTCATTGGTCTACTATATATGTGGGTAACTCTTTTGCCTTCTAATTGGTCCCGTTTGAAAGAACCCGAGAGAGAGGCTGCCTTCTTCGTGCATCCTACTGCTGCTTTTTTCTTCGTGCATCCTACTGATTCATCTGCTCTACCTTTTGCTTGTGTCCTTGTGACCCACACAATGAGCATGTCATGACCACTCTTCCTTTTCTCTTCGCAATAAATTTTCCTTGTGAGTGTTCTATCACATCTTCCTCCGCTCTCCTCCTCTTTTTTTTGTTGCTTTCTTCCCCATTTTGGAGTAGATCACGAAGGTGGCATGATGGGAAGAGTGTCTAACTGGGGCCACAATTTTTCTCGTTAATCAAATTCATAATGTGATCATAGCATATCAAATATGTTTCAACTGTATAGCAGTTGTCCACATAGTCCTCAGGTTCATTTCTACACTCTCGTATAACGGCAATAGCATGACTACATGGAATTCTCGTCAAGTCCCAACTCCTACATGCATAGCTCCGTTCTTCTAAGTCAACCACATATGTCCCAGTTTTGCAATCCACCTGTCATCTAGGCCCTGCAGAAAAGTGTAATGTGCATTGCATTCAGTAGACATATCTATGATCTTAGCTAGTCTTTTTTTTTTTTTTTTTAATTTTTGTCTTTGATCTTAGCTAGACTTTTTTGTTTTTTAATTCTTGGACGCAATCGACCTCCACATCTCCTCATCATAGTATGACGCTTCTCTATCTTTTTCATAAACCCCAATTCTATATTTGTGAGCATCGTTAAAATAAATTTCTCTCTATCATCAATCAATATCTTATTGAATACTTCGCACAAGTTGTTCAACAAAATATCACTTCTCGAATGTGTCCCAAAATGAGATTAGCTCCATTTAGCCGGATGCCTTTCTGTCAACCATTTGTAAGTATCTTCACTAAGTTGGCGAATATGTTGCATCCACTGTCTGTAGTCAGCTACTGTGGTTGACTTAGTAGCCCGCCAAAGAAAATCCTTCAGACTCCTTCCCTTGAAGCTCGCACTGAAGAAGTTTGTATACATATGCCTTTCACAGAACCTGTTGACCCCAAAAAGTGCGCCAACAGATGCCGGTCCCACCCGCGCTTGCGTGGGCGAATGTCCAACACGCTAAGACACGTGGACGGTCTAAAACGAGCGGTTTAAAGGGGCGTGGGAGTAGCCCAACGACGCGGGACGGTGACGTCCGAAATCCGACGGGTGGTTCGTAATCCGATTGTACGATAATTACCAACCGGTGCTCGTAAATGTATAAGTGACAGTGTATAAACTCAGTTTGTGTATTGTAAGTAACTGAGAGAGAGTTGAGTAAATGTAGTTTTTAGTATTGATTCTTGCATTAGCCTTTGACATTACACAATGGAAGTATTTATAGTGATATATATGAAATGGGAGCCCTTGGATGAAGTGGCACGTGGCCTCATCTCCTTAGTTCAAGCGTCTGTTCTTAGGCATGGGACTTAACTTGCTAGCTTACGGTGCATTTATTACTTGCGCAGGTCCTTTATACTAGTGACAAGACTTGACCTTTATACTTATGACGAACGTTCCATCAATCATTCGAATAAGATCTGTACAGACGATCTCTTGAGAGAAGTGACCATGGAGGATGTTTCCTTGTGGTTAAGAGGCTGGTGCATCAACTTCGGGGCTTCGCCCATTTGACAAATACTTCCACTTGAGGACCTCAGCTACATCCAACAGGTCCTTGTCTCGGGTCATGGGCCTCGGCTTGAGGCACTTCGGATATAACCCACCTCGGCAATGTGTGCCACCTCGGCAGGAATGCCACGTGGATCAGGATGAGTGGGCCATTGGCCCAGGTGGGTAGGACAGGTGTGACAACACGCAACAATAGTCCCCCAACTCCAAGTATAATCATTAATGTAATGCGTGGACTTTAATGGAGTAAAAGTTGAAAGAATTTTGGAACCCCAAATAATAGTCCCCCAAGTCCAAGCATAGATATTTATATCATGGTTGGAGTTTGAGAAGTGTTGCTTGGGTGAATGATGAAGAAGCCGAGTTGGTTGAAACCGAACCTACGAGGCTTGAATGCTGAATGCCGAAGAGGAAGCCGAGGTGGGTGAGGAAACCGAACCTGCGAGGCATGAATGCTGAATGGCGAAGAGGAAGCCGAGGTGGTTTGAGGGACCGAACCTACAAGCTTGATTGCTGAATGGCGAGGAGGAAGTCGAGGTGGTTGAGGAAACCAAACCTGCGAGCTTGATTGCTGAATGGCGAGGAGAAAGCCGAGGTGGGTGAGGAAACCGAACCTGCGAGGCTTGAATGCTGAATGTCGAAGAGGAAGCCGAGGTGGGTGAGGAAACCAAACCTGCGAGGCATGAATGCTGAATGGCGAAGAGGAAGCCGAGGAAACCGAACCTGCGAGGCTTGTCGAGGTCCAATGGTAATGATTGTGCGTTGGACATTGTGCCAATGATTTGATGTTTTGTGCTTATTTTCGAGGAAAGGTGCTGAATCGTTACGACTTCCAAGGCTGGCGCCGTCGAATTAAAAATACAATTATGAGGGCAGCTGGCGTTTCTAGAAGCAGACGCGTTGGAGAGCTGCGTGGGAGGTACGCATAGATCGGAGGTTTAGGATTTAAAAAACTGTTTGAATTCAACGCTTCGGATTGGATCTGAAATCGAGGGCTCGAATTGACTGAGATTTGATCTGACGGCTGGGGTTCGTCTTGGACCTTTATAAAAGGCGAGAAAATCCCAATTTTCAGGATTTTGAACACTTTGCACTCTCAAATTCTTTCAAATCTCCCATTTTTCGGCGTCGAGGTTGTCTGTGATTAAATTCTGACCAGTCTCCGTTTGTGTTGAACTCGTTTAGGTACTGTTTGCATAAAAAACCGTTGTCATTGTCTTTGTACTGAAAAAATGGAGTCCATTTCGGGTAGGGAGCTTGTTACAGTGGCGTCTTTAGACCATGGGATAGGTCAGGGGGGATGTCCGAGGTGGATAGGTATGCCATGGCCGATGAGGCTGTGGATTATACCCAGGAGTGGGGGGCTTCTAGAGTGCCCTCGAATATGACGGGGAAGAGGTTAGGGGAACTTAGGGAAAGGTACAGTGTGCCTCATAGCCGAATGAGCGGGCCTGCTATCCGAGGCCCGGCTGCGTGGCCGTGAGTGAATACCTGTTCAAGGCAGGTATGCGTCTTCCTCTGCACCCCTTCTTTAGGGCGGTGCTTAGGAAATTCATGCTGTCACCGACCCAGGTTCTGCCGAATGGGTGGAGCCAGTTGGTCGGTTTGTACTTCCTGTGGAAGGAAATGTCACTTGGGGAGGACATTTACAAGAGGCCTCTGAAACTTCGGCACTTCGATCACTTGATTGATAGAAGCAGATACTTCTTGGATTTCGAGCTGATGGCATCCAGAGGTATGAGGCCCCAACACTTAATGTTTTTATCCTTAATGTTTCTTATGCTGATGCTGATCTGACATGTTGTGCAGACAAATTCAAGAAGAGGGAGTACCCAGCTCCGGACATGGCCTCCATCTTGAAAGCCACTTCTACTGTGAAGGCGAGGCCCCTGAAGCCTGGGTCCAGTGGAGCAAAGGAAGTCCGAGGCAGGGTTGAGCGTCTGTCCAAGGACTGCACTCTCAGGGCCTCGGAAGAGGCATCTACTCAGAGGCCAGAGAAGCCTAAGGAGCCTCGGGGCAAGGAGAAAATCTCTGAGGAGACTAAGAAGAGGAAGCTGGTGCACATCTCCAGCTCAGCTGGCAAGTTTGGGACCTCAGTGTCCCATAGGGCTGAAAAGATTGGAGAGCCGAAGCTCCTTGCTGCAGCCTCTAAGGCCATCAAAATGGAGATGGTAAGAGAGGTGGAGGCTGAAGAAGCCAGAGTAGAGGCTACAAGGCGAGCTGCAGAAGCCGTCGAAGAGGAGGCGACAAAGGAGAAGCCGGTTCGGGAGAAGGGGAAGTCTCCAAACTTCCTAGCTGGGAGGGAGGAGGAGCTGGCCCCAGCCTTGGTGGAGGCTCTCCCTGAGGAAATCAGAAGTGCCATCGAGAGCTTTTATAAGTTTTGGACAGAGAGGTGGCAACTTCATGCCTCGTCTTGTGATGCCACCGACCTCACAAGGGCACTGGTGAGCCAAAGCGCCCGGACCTTCGGCCTTGTGCTCGAATGCAGAGAGGCATTAAGCGAATTCCAGACAAGGACTCACGCCTCGGAGGGGAAGGCTACCTCCCTTGCAGAGGAGGTTAAAGCTGCTAAGGCCGAGGCCGAAGAAGCCAAAGCCCAGAGGGTTGAAGAAGCGGCAAAGCTCGAGTCTGCTTTGGCCCAAATTGAGGCCCTAAAGAGGGAGGTATATGAGTCACAGTGCGAGGTGGCCTCCTTGACAAAGAAGGTGGAGGTCTCCAATGAGCACCAAAAGGTGACTGCTGAGGCTCTTGAGCAGGCGAATCTCTCCTTGGCCGGTGCTCGAGATGCCTATCAGTTTCTCGAAGGCCAGGCGAAGTGGTACATGAACGACGCCTCGGTTGCCAGAGAAAAGGCACGAACTGCAGCGAAAGAGGCGGTGAAGGCATACATCGCCAATTTCCACACTACAGAGGAGTATAAAAGCTTCAGCGCGTACTGGAGGAACTTCGCCTATACCGAAGTGCTGGAGAGGGCAGAGGAGCTTTATCCCAACTTGGATCTGGTTCAGCTTAGGTCTGAATTTATGGATGAGGTACCTCAGACCCCAGCTGAGGAGGTCCAGGGTGATGTCTTAGTCTATGCCGAGGCCCCTGGTGCTGAGGCAGAGAAAACAACTACTGATGCCCAAGTTGCTGAAGGCACCAGTGCTGAGGCTCCTCCGTCATCTAGCCAGGCATAGACTAGGTTTTATTTTTCAGTAATTTGGATGTAATGGCCAGAGGCCCTCCTTTGTAACATGCTTTGAAATATCAATACAATGCCTTTCTTCTTTCACTGTTGCTTTTTGTCCAAGTTTTTATACCTCGTTTAAACAAATTTACTGGAACTCGGGCTTAAGCAAATTAATCATAACTTAAGGAGATGAACAGTGTGAACCTCGGACTTAAGCAAATAAACATGAATTAAGGAGATGAACTGTACGAACCTCGGACTTAAGCAAATTAACATGACTTAAGGAGATGAACTGTACGAACCTCGGACTTAAGCAAATTAACATGACTTAAGGAGATGAACTGTACGAACCTCGGACTTAAGCAAATTAACATGACTTAAGGAGATGGATTGTACGAACCTCATACTTAAGCAAATTAACATGACTTAAGGAGATGGATTGTACGAACCTCGGATTTAAGCAAATTAACATAACTTAAGGAGATGGACTGTACGAACCTCGAACTTAGGGTTGTGGCTTCTCCCCTTGTCGTTCAGCAAGGCCAAAGGGAAGCATGTGCTAGCGCCTCGGAGTTCAAGCGAGGTGGCCCAGAGGTGGGTCCCGAGCCTCTACTCCGAGGTGACGACGCATCCCAGACATGGTGGATGGTGCAGCCATATTGAGGCTTCTCCCCTTGGCATTCATCAAGGTCAAAGGAAGGCATGTGCTAGCGCCTCGGATTTCAAGCGAGGTGGCCCAGAGGTGGGTCACGAGCCTCTCCTCCGAGGTAACGACGCATCCCAGACATGGTGGATGGTGCAGTCATGTTGAGACTTCTCCCCTTGGCGTTCAGCAAGGCCAAAAGGAGGCATGTGCTAGCGCCCGGAGTTCAAGCGAGGTGGTCCAGAGGTGGGTCCCGAGCCCCTCCTCCGAGGTGACGATGCATCCCAGACATGGTGGATGGTGAAGTCATGTTGAGGCTTCTCCCCTTGGCGTTCAGCAAGGCCAAAGGGAGGCATGTGCTAGCGCCTCGGAGTTCAAGCGAGGTGGCCCAGAGGTGGGTCCCAAGCATCTCCTCCAAGGTGACGACGCAGTATGACACGATTTAATCAATGCATTTCATTGAGCCATAGAAATATTACAAAGGCTAGGAAAGTCGTCCAGCATGATACAATTCATTGATAAAAGATTCTGAGGTGTTCAATGTTCCATGGACGGGGTTGTGCCTTGCCGTCCATGTCTTTAATCCAGTAGGTTCCATGTCGGATTTCTTCTCTGATCTCGTATGGACCTTCCCAGTTTGGCCCCAGGGAACCGGAACCAGGTTCTTTTAAAGATGGGAAGACCCTCCTAAGCACAAGATCGTTGATTCGGAACGACTTCTTCTTCACTTTGGAGTTGAAGTACCTTGTCATCTTTCTTTGATAGGCGCCTAGTCTCAGCTGGGAGTCATCCCTCCTCTCCTCAATGAAATCGAGGTCAAGCCTCCGAAGTTCGTCGTTGGTCACTTTGCTGAAGTGCAGTCGACGTGGAGATGGGAGTCCAACCTCAACGGGGCTCATTGCCTCAGTCCCAAAAGCCATGAGAAAAGGGGTCTCCCCCGTTGGGGTCCTAGTGGTGGTTCGGATTGCCCAAAGTACTTGGGGAAGTTCATCAACCCAAGCTCCCTTGGATACATCGAGCTTCCTTTTCAGGACGTGCTTGATTGTCATGTTTACGGCTTCAACTTGGCCATTAGCTTGTGGGTGGTGAGGTGTAGAGAAGTGCTTCTTTATGCCAAGGTCTTCACACAGTTCCCTAACCTTCTTGTTATCGAATTGCCTGCCATTGTCTGAGACGATCGAGTAGGGAATTTCGAACCGACAAATTATATTCTTCCATAGGAACTTGGAGGTGTTGGCTTCTGTGATTTTTGCCAGTGGTTCAGCTTCGACCCACTTTGTGAAGTAATCAATGGCCACTATTGCAAAACTTTCACCTCCTCTTCCCTTAGGTAGAGGGCCTATGAGGTCCACACCCCACTTTGAGAAAGGCCAAAGGTTGGAGACTGCAGTCAGATCCTGTGATGGTCATCTTTGAACGGGAGAGAATCGTTGGCATTTATCACATTTTCGCACGAATTTGAGGGCATCCCGTTTCAGGGTAGGCCAGTAGCACCCTTGCCTCAATATTTTTTGTGCCAGAGATAGGCCTCCAGAGTGGTTGCCGCACACTCTCTCGTGGACTTCTCTCAGTATGTAGGTAGCCTCTTCTCCTTCGACGCATCGTAAGAGTGGAGAGGAGAAACTTCTCTTATAGAGAATGTCATCGATGAAGAGGAAGTGGGCTGACCTCCTTCTAAGCTTATAAGCCTCATTCTTGTTGGTGGGCAGTACCTGGTCTTTCAGGTATGCTATAATTGGTTGCATCCAGGTGGGAGTTCCACAGACCCACATGACATTAGGGGCCTCGGTAGAAGGCAGTAGAAGGTGCTCGATAGGCACTACAGTGAGTAGCTCTGAGTCTTTGCTACTAGCCAACTTCAAGAGTGCATCCGCATGAGCATTTTCAATGCGGAGAATCTGGGTTAACTCGAACTTTTCAAAGGATGGGATGAGGCTCATCACCATTTTCAGATAGGAGGCCATTGTTTTGTCTTTGGCTGAGAAATTACCATTGACTTGGCTAACAACCAGCTGGGAGTCACTACTGACGAATAGCTTCTTTACTTGCATTTCCTTGGCCAGTCTGAGGCCTGCAAGGAGTGCTTCATACTCTGCAACATTGTTGGTGGCTTTGAATCCGAACCTCACGGTCGAGGTGAGTTTGTGACCCTCGGGGCTGATGAGGACAACCCCGGCACCTGAGCTGACCTCCCCAGCTGAGCCATCGACAAAGAGGCTTCACGTGGGGGGTTCGACGGATTCCATGATTTCATCCACCTCGGGCAGGTTGGCGAATTCAGCAACAAAGTCAGCTAAAGCTTGCCCTTTGATGGCTGTCCTAGCTTTAAACACAAGGTCAAATTCACGTAGTTCCACTGCCCATTTCAACAATCTTCCCGAGGCATCGGGCTTTTGGAGTACTTGCCTCAGGGGAAAATTTGTAAGTACATGGATGGTATGAGCTTGGAAGTAAGGTCTCAATTTCCTAGAGGCCGAGATTAAGGCCAAAGCAAGCTTCTCCATATCGGGGTACCGGGTCTCCGGAGATAGGAGCGCTTTACTCGTATAGTAGACAGGAAGTTGGGTGGACCCTTCTTCTCGTATCAGAACCGAACTAATGGCGTCATTAGAGACGGCAAGATATAGTTGCAAGATGTCGTCGGGTTTCAGCTTGGAGAGGAGGGGGGCTTGCCCCAAATGCCTTTTCAGTCCTTGGAAGGCCTCTTCACATTCCTCAGTCCATTGGAATTTCTTCCCAGCTTTGAGCACTTTGAAAAATGGGAGGCACTTGTCAATTGCTTTGGAGACGAAGCGACTGAGTGCTGCCACTCGTCCAGTTAAGCTTTGCACCTCCTTTAGCTTTTGAGGGGACCTCATCTGGCACAGAGCCTCAATCTTCTCGGGATTTGCTTCAATTCCTCGCTGGTTGACCATGTACCCCAAGAATTTGCCGGAAGCCACCCCAAAGGCACATTTCAAGGGGTTGAGCCTCATCTTGTACCTCCTCAGGATTTGGAAGGTGTTGTTGAGGTGCGCTACGTGGTTTTCTACCTCTAAGCTCTTCACCAGCATGTCATCCATGTAGACCTCCATTGTCTTGCCAATGAGGTCGGTAAATATTTTGTTCACGAGTCTTTGGTAAGTTTCTCCAGCATTTTTCAACCCGAAGGGCATCATTCTATAGCAATAGAGGCCTCGGTCCGTGATAAAAGAGGTGTGCTCTTCATCGGCCGGGTGCATGGGGATCTGGTTGTAGCCGGAGTATGCATCCATGAAACTCAACAACTCGTGCCCAGCCGTGGAGTCCACCAATTGGTCAATCCTTGGAAGCGAAAAGCTGTCTTTCGGGCAGGCTCTATTAAGGTTGGTAAAGTCGATGCATACCCTCCATTTGCCATTGTGTTTCTTAACCAATACCGGGTTGGAGACCCACCTCGGGTAGGTGGCCTCCCTGATGAAGCCATTTTGGATGAGCTTCTGAACCTCTTCCTTTAGGGCCTCATACCTCTCAGGGTTGAGGGCTCTCATTTTTTATCTATGCGGGGCAACATTATGATCAATTTTCAAGTGGTGGCAGCTGATCTTGGGGTCCATGCCCACCATGTCCTCATGCCTCCAAGCAAAGACGTCAAGGTTCTTGCCTAGGAAGTCCTTGATCTTTTCTCTCAAAATGTTAGATAGGTCTCTGCCTACTTTCAACACCTTGGACGGATCTCGGGGGTCAGCTGAGAAGCTCCCAAGTTCCTCTACAGGGGATGCCTGAGGCTCATGTTCCATTATGCGGGGGTCGATCTCATCAACGATCAATACCTCCTGAATAAGCGGTGCGTCGATCATATCAACATCTTCCTGGTCAGTGGGAGCATCGCCTGGGATATCTGCCATGACCACATCAGCCATGATCACGTGGACGTCCCGGGGCTCTACCTTTTTAATGGAGCTCAGATAGCACTCTCTCAAACCTCTCTGGTCGCCTCTCACCGTTGCCACCCCATTCTCTGTTTGGAATTTCATGCATAGGTGGTGGATGGAGGTGACTGCTCCCAATTCCTTTAGGGCCGGTCTGCCCAAGACTCCGTGGTAAGCCGACCAGCTGTCAACTACGAGGAATTCCATGAAGTTCATAGTAGTTTGAGGAGATTCTCCCATCTCCACTGCCAGTGTTATCTTTTCTCTAGGAGTGATGCTATCTCCGGTAAATCCGTATAATGGAGTGGTGGTGGGCGTCAACTGATGGTCCAATATCATCTTGTCAAAGGCGGACCCGAATAGGATGTTGACGGAGCTGCCGTTGTCGACTAGCATTCGTTTGAGCCCATTTCGGGCTACGACAGCCCTAACTACCAGCGCATCGCAGTGGGGGTACTGAACTCCTTCGGCGTCTTCCTGAGTGAAGACAATGGGTGGTACTTGGTTTCTTCTAGAGCTACTATCCACAATGTAACTCGTCAGAGAGGGGTGCTTTGTCTCCCTAGCATAATTTCTTTTGGCGTTTCGCGTTTCACCGCCAACATAAGGGCCTACAAATATGGTATCTATCTCGTGAATAGGGGCCTCATCTTGACCTTGCCTATTTCTTCGGTGTCTACGCTCTTCCCTCGGCCTCTCTATGTCTTGCTCTCTTTGCCTTGGGGATACATCCCTTTGACGAGGAGCGGCCGCCTCACGCCCATGTCGGTTGTCTTGCCTGGGCGGGGGCCTGTTCGCCTGGGGCGAGTTATGTCTTTCTCTGGCGGGTTCCTGCCGGGAGCGGTGTGCATAGTCTCTGCAATCCGCAGTGTCGTGCCCGTAGGACCTGTGGTGCAAACAGTATCCAGGGAGCTTCGGATTGGACCTATTTCTAGGTGCAAAACCTCGGCCTCGGCCTCTTCCTCTACGGGGTCCCTGCTGGGCCTCCATCTGATGTGGGTCAGCAGTTGGGTTGACATCCTCATATGCCAATGTCAGAACCGCGTTCAGAGTTGTGGTGTCCAGGGCTTGGCCGGAGTTCTCATTTCCGGCTCGATTCATCTGGTAGTCCATGAGGTGAGAGGTCGGTCCCCTACCTCGCTGTCTTTGAGGAGGTGGGAGGCCTCTGCTTGCCCTATTCCTATGCTCGATTAATTCTTCATTGATTATCTCCCTTCTCATCATCTCTAGTAGGGCGTCATAGGTGGTGGGGTCTTGATTCTGCACATCCCTCCAGAATAGGGTGTTCATGTTCAAGCCTCCTCTCAATACAGATAGTGCTTCTCTGTCGGTGACCTGTACGCAGTAGGTCATCTCGTCGGTGAAGCGAGATAGGAAGCCCTTTAGGGACTCGCCATGTGCTTGTCTCATGTCTTGAAGACGCTGGATGGGGGCCTCTCCTTCCTTGCTCACTGCAAACCTTTTCAAAAAGGTAGTTTTGAACTCGGGCCAGCTTCGAATGCTCCCAAATGGTAGCCTACTATACCAGATTTCAGCTGCTCCACTGAGGGTTAAATGGAATGCTCTGCACTTTACGGCTGGGGTGGCGCCCCTCAGGCTCATGTGAGTTTTGTAAACGTTGAGGTGCTTTTCTGGGTCACCTCTCCCATCATACTTTGGTATTTTTGGCATGACATAGTGGCTCGGGACCTGGGCATTCCTCAGTTCTCTTGAGAATGGCAGGTTCTCATCATCATCATCCAAGTCACAGAACCTCTGCTGCTCATCAGAATCGTAGTTTTTGGCCTCGTACCTCGGTTGTTGGTTAGAGGGTCCGGGCCGGTTCCTAGCCTCTTCTTCCCTCCTTTGCGGCCTACTTCTAGGCAGGACAGCGCGGGGGGTATTTTCATGCCTTCTCTCAGGCTGCTGGGGCATCGGAGGTGGAGGCTGTGGCCTCGTCCGAGGCTGCTGAGCCTGCTGTTGACTGGGCCTCGGTTCTGCAGGGCTGATTCTGTCAAAAACACTTCCTGCTCTCCTTTGTCTTGGGTCTTGTTCATATGGAGGTGGGAAGTTATCATGGCTTATTTGGACCTCGGTGGGTCGGCCAGATGCATAGTTGGAGGATATGTCGACTCCTACTTCCCTCTCGAATGGGCTTTCACCTCGGCCATAGTCTGGCGAGGCAACCCTATGACTCTGGACCTCGTCCTCTTGCTGATAGTGCCCATGGGGAGCATATGGAGGAATGGGGAAGCCCCCCTGGCCTTGCATTTGGGCCATGAGGGAGCTCATGGCCAAGTTTTGGTTGGCTATATCCTTCATGTTGGCTGCCATGGTAGCCATTTATCTTGATAGTCGTGCTGTCGCACGCATCCCACCTCTCCTTTGGTGGTGGTGGAGCCTCTGCCGAGCTGCTGGGGCGCGGGCTGGGGAGGCACATTTGTACCTTCTCTTACCCTCCTTGGGGGAGTATCTTCGTTAGAACTCATTTTTCTTTATCAAACTTAGACTTCTCTAAGTGATCGGGGTTCCTCCTGTTCTTTTTCAAGAACAAATCCTTTTTCAAGGGGGGTTGCCCAAATGTCTTTCAGTAAGCTTCTACCACAAGGTTGCTCGTGGTTATGGTATGGCTTCCCACAGACTGCGCCAATCTGTTGACCCCAAAAAGTGCACCAACAGATACCGGTCCTACCCGCGCTTGCATGGACGAATGTCCAACACGCTAAGACACGTGGACGGTCTAAAACGAGCGGTTTAAAGGGGTGTGGGAGTAGCCCAACGACGCGGGACGGTGACGTCCAGAATCCGACGGGTGGTTCGTAATCCGATTGTACGATAATTACCAACCGGTGCTCGTAAATGTATAAGTGACAGTGTATAAACTCAGTTTGTGTATTGTAAGTAACTCTGAGAGAGTTGAGTAAATGTAGTTTTTAGTATTGATTCTTGTATTAGCCTTTGACATTACACAATGGAAGTATTTATAGTGATACATATGAAATGGGAGCCCTTGGATGAAGTGGCACGTGGCCTCATCTCCTTAGTTCAAGCGTCTGTTCTTAAGCATGGGACTTGACTTGCTAGCTTACGGCGCATTTATTGCTTGCGCAGGTCCTTTATACTAGTGACAAGACTTGACCTTTATGCTTATGACGAACGTTCCATCAATCAGTCGAATAAGATCTGTGCAGGCGATCTCTTGGGAGAAGTGACCATGGAGGATGTTTCCTTGTGGTTAAGAGGCTCGTGCATCAACTTCGGGGCTTCGCCCATTTAACAAATACTTCCACTTGAGGACCTCAGCTACATCCAACAGGTCCTTGCCTCGGATCATGGGCCTCGGCTTGATGCACTTCGGATATAACCCACCTCGAGAATGTGTGCCACCTCGGCAGGAATGCCACGTGGATCAGGATGAGTGGGCCATTGGCCTAGGTGGGTAGGACAGGTGTGACAACACGCAACAAAACCTATGATCAACTGCTGGAAATAACTCATCCATGACGTTACTTAAGCCATTTTGCCTATCTGTCATTACAGTCCAATTAGTACCATCTCCCATTTGAATATCCTTGACCAAATATCTCATCAACCATCTCCATGCAATCGTGCTCTCTTTCTGGACAACGGTATAAGCAACAGAATAGATGCAGTAGTTCGCATTGAGACCGACTGCAGTGAGCATTATACCTCCCCAAACATCGCGGAGGTGACACCCATCTACTCCAATGATCTTTCGATGCCTATGTCGGAACCCCGTTTTGCAAGCACTTAAACAAATATAGATGCCTTGAAACACCTGACCATTAATTGCGATTATCACTGTTGATCCTGGATTGGATCTCAAGACCTCCGTTGCATAGGACCTCAGTTGGATGAATTGTTATTTGATAGTCCCGTTTATCATCCGATTCGCATATCTTCTCGCCTTTCAAGCGACGTTTCTAGTAATATTTATCTTTAGGTCCTCCTTCACGGTCACTTGCATACTTTTCATTTTCCAATTCAGATCTGCCTTAAACTGCTCGAAATACCGATGGACTATGAAAATGCAGTTGCAATGACAATTATACTGATCCCTACTGCATGTGTATCGAGGCATATATGACTTCACTTGCACCGTCTCTAAATTATTCATCTCCTAAGCCTATATTGTCCATTCGCACTCAGCTTTACATATGCCTTGAACTCTTCTTTCGTCATTTGCCTTACACTTCACATTGTATCCATTTATTGCACCGTAAGTCCGAATAGCCTTTCTAAATTCTTTAACAGAACTAAACAACTACCCGACCTGAAAATGTGGATCTCGCATATCCATTTCTGTCGTGAACTCTGGAGACCGATACCCATCTCATCATCGATGACATAGCGGACAACAGTTCTTCAGATGATGGACATTCCAGATCATCAGCATCATGGTCTTTGTCGTGTAGCATTACTGCATTATCATCTTCATCTCGCTCGGTTGCACCCCCAGCACAACCTACCTCAATTCTTTCAATCACGTTCTTCTCAAATTCCAAATTTTCTTCACCGGATGATATATCGTTCCGGGAATCATCAAAGTCGGAATCATCATCCGTATTTGTTAAGAAATCATTGAAATAATAATATGTCAGACAACATATCATAATACTTGAAAAACTTTTTTGACAACCTTTCCTAGGAAAACTTTTTGTCAACGTTAGGCAATGATGAAAAAAATAACACACTATTTTTCACCTGTAAGCAAGAAGTTACAAAGAATTGTAAGATTCAAGAAGATCATAACCCTTACTCAAGCAATGTATACAATCTTTTGCCATCATAATTCCACCACTACATCCGGGGTAAAAAAAACTACATTGTCCAAAAATGAAGCCCTTAAATGCATGAGTATACAATTTCCAAAAAGGCTATATACAGAACATCCAGTAATTTAATAATTTTGAGTATACTATGTGTGAAATTTTCTATGCGAGCATGAACTCACACACAAAAATTTGACATTCTCTTATCAATGTCGACAGTCTCTTATCAATGTCGACATTTTATAGTCATTTCCCGACAATAAATAACAGAAATCGAAAAACAAATGTGAAAAATTATTCTCATTTACCATCATGTGGTCCCATCATATGCGATTCTTGAGTTAACTGAACACTATACCTTCTGTGTGGTAGTGTTGGTGCGCTATGTTTGTCGGCTGAGTGGATGATTTTGTGGGGTTAGGGTTCTTCACTTCCTTTGGGAGATTTTGGTTTAATTATGAGAAAGCGTGTGTTTCTTCAAGTGAAAGTTCAGTCAGTGGAACGTGACGTTACCCAAAGTTCGGTGAACGTTTAAACAATTAACTCTGAGGAACAATCAATATAAGATGATGTCATCACGACGTGTAGATATATTGAAATTTTGCTCGCCGAAATGTAACTCTTTTCCGACACATTACTTTCAAGTATAGCTACATGTGTTTAGTGCCCAAAAACAATGTGGATTTAGCATCTGAAACTAAAATATTCAAAAAAAAAAAAAATTATAAGTCATAATTGCTTAAATTGAAATAAATACGAACGTTCAGGAACTAATTTTGAAAAACAAAAAGTTGTGATACCAAAATGAAACAATGTATAAGTTGAGTGAGTAACACACACTCTTAACCCTTCTGGTCTGGAATATAGATCCAAAAGAGACTCGGAATATCTCTCTCTTAAAAAACTATGCCGTCCGCAAAGCCCTTTGCGACCATCGCCGGCACGCTCCGGACTCGGCTATCCCCTTCCCTCCGGACCCGAGGAGGCGGAGGGCACGGGCCCAGCCGGTGGGCAAGTCCGGGTCATGAGGAACGCCCCAAGGGATACCTATTCAGCCGGACGCCACCGCCGCCGGGACAATCTCGAAAGTGGGAGGACTGGGAGTTGCCCTGCTATGTCACCAGCTTCCTCACAATCGTTATCCTTGGAGTAGGTCTCAACGCCAAGCCCGATCTCACCATCGAGACATGGGCCCACCAGAAAGCACTAGAACGGCTCGAACTCGATTCTGCCCAGACTCAACACACTGAATCTGATTAGAAAGTGTTGCCATTACCTGGGGTATGGTTTTAATTTTCTGCTTTTTTTAGACTGGTTCTGTGTTGGAATCGTCAAACTTGTGTAGTTGGTTTTGTCCAGGAAATAAATGATATTGACTTGCTGAATGTGGAGTGAAAACCTCTACTGTTAATTTACTGGAGTTTTTGGGATGTTAACTTTGCGCAGTTCAAATTTACGTATATTTTACGAATTATTGTGTTTGATGTAATTGAATGATTTGGAATTAGTGAGGGGTTTACTTATGTCCAACTCTACTGAATTTTGTCTCTATGGTTCCCCTTGTCTGTTTTTGGGCTGTTTGAAAATGTGAAATGCTGTTAATTAACTTGAATTTGGGAATGTTGGCTTTGCACGAGTTGAAATTAATTATAGTTTTTGATTTCTATTGTATGTTATGATGTGTTAGAGTTAGTGAGGGATTTATTTGTTTTCCAATTCTCTTGATCCGTCTCTTAAATTGGTGTGAATTAACTGGAATGGGGAGTTCCCTAATGTTGTGGACAAACTCCTTAGCATTTTGTAGATTTTTTAATTTTATTAAGAATTAGCCTCCTATGTATTGATTGAATATTGTTCGTTTTCTGTGTTGGTATAACTCAGTCTTGAAATCTGCAGTTTGATTGATATTGATTTTTTCTTTATTTCTAACTTGTCGAGGGTTCTTGCACGAGTTATGAAGATATGTAGTTGTAAGTCTTGGTGCTTGCCAGGGTTACACAGTTTGAGAGTGCACTGTTGGATTGGTAATATTCTAGTATCACGTGACATTTCTCTTAGTTCTAGTTATCCTAAAGCCTTTAGATTCCTAAGTATTCCTTCAAAGTCCTAACCTAAGTTTTATCTCATTCATCATCTCATAGATTTATACTCTGTTTATAGTGATTAGCATACACCAAGGGATATGATCTTGATGGCATGTAATCTTGTCCACGACTGAAATTAAAAGATCCTCACTTAGGGCAAAACTTTGATGTAGACATATCGCATGTCTTGTGATCTAACTAGGGCTGGACAAAACTCTCGAATCGAGTAGTTCTTGTTAAGTTAAATATCTTAACGGGTATCAGAATCAAAAGCCGATGGATTTTGTTCTGTTCGGTTCTTGATTTTAGATCAAGAATTGAATAAGAACCAATCTCCCTAATTTTTTTAATTAATTTATTGTAAACAAGCTTAATTATTTTATTTTTCTAAATAAATCTGCTAACTAGTTAATTTAACTTAAACCCCCCAAAATATGATTTTTTCTATTTCTAATTCTCAATTCAAGCCTAACTTAGTCAAATTGACCTAAGTTTTACTCAAGTCCGTTATTTTATCAGGTGCCGTTTCTACCGTTCTAGAGAAATCGAATTAACAGCCTGTTTGGGAGTGATTTTGTTGCCCAAAAAATTGATTTTTTGACCTTTATTTCACTATTTCAACCGTTATATTTGACTTCTTCTCTCACGGGTGGACCCCACTTTTCTCCTAACGATAAAAAAATTTATTCTCAAAATCACTCACAAACAGGCTCTAAAGCTCGACAACGCCTCTTTTATTTACTGTGAGTTCGCTATTTTCTTCTTCTTCTTATGATTTTAACAATCAAATTTATGAAAAATTCAATAAAGAGAGACGCAAAAGATACATAATATTGAACTACATTATTTTATAAGAGTTAAGATTGAACAGGTCATTAGTTGAATTAATATAGCTTGGTAAATATTAAAAATTTAATTATAGTATGGAACTCGAGAACCGAAGGGAACCTAGCCGAACCCGAATGGTTTCATAATTAAATTTGGATCTAATGGTTCCACACTTCCACTCACTAAATACTCAAAAATTTCGCATTAGAACCAACCCGAACAGGACTATGCTCAGCCCTAGATCTAACCTCTTAGGGCAAAACTTTGACGCAAACATATAGCATGTCTTGAGGTCTAACCTCTGGTTGTCACTTTCCATTATTCATAATAACCCAGTGTTCTTGTGTGTGTAGATCACCTATCTTGATAGCTTTAATCACTCGTAATATTTCAATGATCAGATGCAACTCTTGAAAATTCACTGATTTCTAAAAAATTCTCTCATACCCCCTACTCGTTATTGGGTGCGTGGTATGCCACTAGAAGTTGAGTGCTTAGGTGCAGACAACATCCAACAGCAACCTCTGTTGAAGAGTTTTACAAATATGTTTGGGATAGTAAATGGATAGCTGATTGGTATAAAGTGCTGGTAGATTGTACTAGACTTTATTGTTGAATTTGGCTCTAAAGTGAGTGTGAATAAGAATGCTTATCCTAGTGTTGACTCACGAATTTTTGGGTCTGTGCTGTTCAAAATTCAGGGATTACGACTTGCTTTAGGGCTTTATGGTATTCACTGGTTGTGTAAGTGTAAGGACGCTCTGAGGTCTACTTTTTTCTCTTTCAAGTTTCACCCTTTTGATACCATGTTTGTTTACGGGAGGTGAGTATAGCCCACCCCCACCTCTTGTGCATGCCACGGATTTTATTGATGTGAGACTAAACTTGTGACCGTTGAAACAACAAAAAGGAAGTGGATCCAAGTTTATATGTATTAGGAAGTGATATTTTGTTATTCTGTTTGCTTCGTTACAATTGGAAAAAAAATATTTAAGTTTCACTTATTGCAAAATTATGACTTGATTAAGGATTCAAAATTTGTAGTAAATAAAAAGTTGGTTAAGAATTATGGTCCAGAGAGTAGTTTTTGTAAACAGACCGGCTGATTTGTGCATCTTAAGGAGGCTTGGTCTATTTACACATGTTACACTAGTTCTCTTAATGATACACGGGGCTCTGAAAGAGGATCTTAAAAGAGAATCTACATGTCGTAGTTTGGGAGTGATATTCCTTGATTTCGACCTTGCACGTGTTTAGGAAAGCTTATTCCTAAGCATGAATATGTAAACATGCATATGTATAGTTCTATACCCATTTACATGTATACATTTAAAATGTACGTTCTGTTGATTGTTCATCTGATAAAAACAATAATAATGTCAACTATCATTAGTAGAGATGCATCAATGATGACAATGGATTCCTTATTCAATGTCTAATGGAATGCACTTTAACGTATTGTACGATGAAGTAGGGGACTAGGAGCGGACCTAGAA
>NC_036253.1:423263-452853 GCF_002742605.1 Olea europaea var. sylvestris | reverse complement strand
GAATTACACAAAATTTTAATTGTGGGGGCAAAAATTGAACTACAAGGAGTTTTTCAAAAATCTTGAAAAATATTTGGGCAAAATGTTGAGCATACAAATTTACTGTTGACACCTCTGCAGGGGACCCATTGCCATTTACCTCCTGTCTGATGATGGATCTCTACTAGTGGCAATAATGTTACTCTAAAAGCAATGCTATCATGTTTATTAGATAGCCCATTAGAATTGAACATGCACACAGGCTCGGAGTTGTAGAACAAAAACATGGGTTTTCACGACTAGAATAAAATGTCGAAACACACACGTGAACACTAGTTTGCTTCTTTTACGCTTAGAAATTTGATACATAATTCTCTATTTTATAATTTAAATTATTTTTTAATAACGGTTAGGGCATGGTTGAGATTTGGTTAAGTGGTTTAATCATGATCGTGGACAAGGAAATCTTTGGTTTTATTGCCAGATCAAGAGTGATATCGTTGTTCATTCCCCTAGTTTACAAGGTTCCTGGGATTTTATTTTATTTTTTTAAAAATAGAAAATTATATAATAAAACCATTGTTCATGTAACGTGGGCCCACACGCCAAGATATGAACCGGATTGATAGGTTTGCTCGTCTTTGATTATCGGGTCTAAATTTGTTACTCTAAAATGTAAACTGGTCTGACCAACATACTTGTATCCTACCCAATTCAAACTCCAACGAAAACCGATAATACGTGAATCTAATCACGGACTCTTCAATATTTTCGACCGGCTGCATTTGGCGTCCAACTAGTAGCTACTCGCACTCTCTGTCCAACTTTCAACCCTGTCGACAGGTCAACGTGGTGAGTTAGACCCACAAGGCAACAACCCACCATATTTATGGCTGGAAAGTGGACAGCCGAAAATGGGACCAGCTCATTGACAAGTTGGGCCTATTAATTTAAGCAATTAATATGCAGTGGAAATTATACAATTCCATAAGTTAAAAATTCACAATTCTAAAATAAGATGAGTAGTTTAATTTTTCAAAAATCAGAAATTTTATTTTAATTAACATTTTTTAAAATAAATATTTTTACTAAATATATACACTCCATTACAAACAAATCCTAATTAATTCTCAATACTCTCTCTCTCTCTACATTTCTCTCTGTTCTCATCTCTCAACCGCTGACTATCAACAATGGGGAAATAAAGTGAGATTGTCAGCCTGGAGTGAAGCCAATTGAAGCAATGTCGCCGTCACCACTCTCTACTCCAAAGACACCGTCAACTCTCCCTCTCCTCTCCTATCCTATCCTCTTCTATTTCTGCAGCAGATCCACTGTGAGTTGTGGTCCACGAATCACCGGGAGCAACTATGGTGAAATGATACTGCAAAGCAGATCGACGACTCTTCACAAGCACACGCGAAGGAGAGGCAATTTGGGTTGGTGGCAATTTTTTGGGTTTGGATGATGTTTTTGTGTGGTGGAGATTTGTGGCAGTTTGGGTGGGGTTTGGATGGTGATCTGTGTGGTGGTGGTGTTCTCAATAGAGAATGGTGGATTTGGTGAGGTGAGGTGCGGTGGTTGATGGCGATTGCAGTACGGTGTTGGGTTGTGGTGATGATGGTTGATCTGTGGTGGGTTGCGATTCAATGGATCTATGGCAATCGTTTTGGCGACGATGGGTTACGGTAGTGCTATTACAGGTTATGGGGTGGTGGTGGTGGTGATGCGGTAGTGTGGTTAGTGGTGGGGGTGGTGGTGTTTTTTTGGTTGTTGGGAGTTGTGGTGGTCGTTCGTTATTGGGAATTTAGGTGGTTTTGGCGTTGGTAAAGCGGGCGGAGTGGTGGATTTAGCGAGGTGGTGATTGGCAGTGTTGCAGTGGGTGGAAAGAGTGTTTGTGATCAATTATGTTATGATCAATAAATTGTTAATTTATAATCGGTAAATAATATGTGGCCGAATATGTGACTGTGACTAAATTTATAATATGTGACCTAAAATTTGCAACTGTGACTTACAATTGATTAAGTTGTAACAAAAAAATTAATCGTGGTCAATTAATCTAATAATTTGAAATGAATATATGAGTTGTGACCAAAAAATTAATCGTGACCAATTAATATTATAATTTGAAATGAATATATGAGCTGTGACCAATAAAAATTTTGATTTTGTAACCAATGAATAACCAGTGACCTATAAAGAATTTTATTCGTGACCAAAAAATAATGTGATTTATAAAATTTTTGATTTGTGATTGAAAAATAAGTTGTGACTAGAAATTAATTTGTGACTAATTAATTTTTTGATTTGTGACCGAAGAAAAAATTGTGACTTGAAATTTTTTTGAATCATGATCGTAAAATAATTTGTGACATAAAATTTTAAATTTGTCATAAAAATAATAAATTAGTAATTAAATTGTTAATTCGTGATCAAATTGTATAGATCTGCCACCTAAATATATTAAGATCTTGTTTTGTACAGTTTAAAAGTTAATTAAAATCAATTTTTTAACCGTTATTTTACTATTTCAACTGCCATTTTAAAATTTTTCTCTCACAGATAGGATTCATTTTATTACAAACGGTCAAAAAATCAATTATTAAAATTCCTACCAAACAAACACTAAATTAATTAAATAATTAAATCATAAATAAATTTTAATTAAAATCTGATTTTTGAATTTTTAAACTTATTTTCTTATTTTCAAAATATACCGTACTTAATCTCTTATGAAATTTTCCCTAATATGCATCACCAATGGTTAAGATCATATACTAGGCAAACTCAGGTCGGGGCCCGAAAACTTGTACGGTGGATCGAATTCTCGAATATGGATAAGGCTAAGGGCTCTGTCCACATACTTTATAAAAAATTTTCTAGCCTATCAAAATAATTGAGGTTTGGGTTTGCCTAAAATGCTTATTGGTAGTGGGGTTGTGTTGTGAATAAGCAGCTTTTGGCTGGTTCCTTGTATTTGAAGTCGTTGTCGGTGAAGCTTACATTCATGTGGAAAGAGACAGGTGAGAGGTTTTTATATTTTTGTGACTATCATACTATTCATGCTGTGTTAACGTCATTTTCAATTATTTTCCTTTCAATTATAAGTCACCCCCACCACTTGCTACTCCTCACCGTCATCCCCTGACCTATTTGACTTGATTGTCACTCACATTACGTTATGGATCAATAGAACAATTTTACCTAAACCTATCAGTTGCTTGCGAGCTAGACTCGCATCGATTTGGTCCACGAACAATTCGAACCTATTTTGAGATGAATCATGAGCCAAGTTGAACACGATATTTTTACGAGTCAAGCAGAAGGTACAAAAATCGGCTCGTTTGAGCTCATGGGCACGAGCTCACAAGCTGGTTCATCTGGACTTGTGAATACTCGTTTTTATTTTCTTTTATTTTGGACTTATTTTTATTAATTTATATAAAAACTCTTCATTTTTGGCTTAATTTTTAATTTATTTTAAAAAATTAAAATGAGCCGACTCATGAAATTCACGAATCATAGGATTGAATCTATCCTATGATTTGAACATGAACCATGCTCAAAAGTCTACACGTTGGGTCGATTTGGCTTGCCCATTGCAACTCCTAAGAAAATTAGCTCAAATGTTATCAAAAGCATGTTATTGTTGCGTAATTGGCATAAATGATCGATTTAAATGAAATTCCGTACAAAAAGATCCTTAATTTTGTTCTTGAAATGTAATTATTAGACTGTATATCACACATTATCAATTATAATTAATAATAACGCGTAAAGTAACCGGGATCATCCGGTCACTGTCCCCCACCGACAACTTTTACCGGTCACCCGAATACTGCAGCCATCCTTTAAAGTATTAGCCTTTTAAATCATGTTCCTCCCGCACTCCATTACCATTTCCCATAATTGCACTTATACATACACATTCACTCATATAGAGAGAGACTTCTCGATTCCTCATTTTCAGTTTCTTGAGAGTAACACTGCGTGCTAGTGTGTGTGTGAGAGAGGAGGAATTTGGCATTTGAAGTTTCTGCAATCTCTCGAGTTCGGTGCACTTCGGTAAATTCTAAAAATATCTTTTACTGTTTTTCTTTTTTACTACTTTCGATGCAAATATATCGACTAGATTCTGCTTTACATTCTCGTTTTTATCGATTTTCTGAAGATTATTAGTTTTTTAATTCTTAGATCTTGTTGTTTTTAACTGGATGTTTTGATATTAATGTCCAGTTCGTCTTGGAAATATCGCTTCCTTCTTGTGTTTTGGATTGAATTCCCCCCCCCCCCCCCCCGAATAATTGGTTATTATTAATGGTAGTTGAATTTTCGAAATTTTTTGTGTTTCATTTGACAGTTACTTTCCATATAATGTAACCGTCTCGTGGTGTCCACCTGGATTTGCGGTGCTTTTCAACACAAAATTATTGCTGAATTCTTGCTACTCTGTTCTCTCTCTTTGCGCGCGGGTACATCATGACTGAGTTTTTGTATATGCACGAAGAATTACCTTATGGAACTTTAATTTTTTCCGGATCTATAACATTATAAAATGGACGACTTGAGTTTCTTATTGCTTAGTGTAGTCTCCATGATTTCGTTATCGTAAACTGGATTTCGATTTTGATTATTTCTTTAGTCTTTAGACTAGAATTGAACTTGAAGTTCTGAATATGTTAACAATGAAAAATTTATATAATGATTTGTTCTGCGGAATATACAAAAGTGAAAATAAGCTCTAACTTTGGGTTCTCGATGAACATTTTGTTTCTATACTTTCTTTCTTCCAGAATGATGGAGAAGTTACTCTGCTCGTATTTTGAGTCACATTTACGAGATAGCAAATGATTGATTAAATTGTTCTTTCTCATTGTATTACCTTACTCATCTGCTGGTGAAATAATTTATGGTATTGCCTTTTCTTAATAAAGATTAAAAAATTCAGGTCACATTTCTATCTAGCATGAATTAATGGGTATGAATGTAATTGCATGAGGAGACCGATAGCAATACACTTTTCCTGATTAGAACGAATTTTTGTGCATATTACCATGACTTCTGTGCGTTATAAATGTTAATATAATTTGAACGAGCATAAGGACTCAATAATCCTATGGGAGCAGTGTAGTTCTGCTTCAGTTTGTGATTTGGCATGTATACCTAGCTATAATATCATTGTTCTTATCTGCAGTTCCTAGTTTGCTTAGTGGGAGCCTGACCTGTGCAATTTTACCGAACATATTTAAGGCTAACATTAAGGGAAGTGTCCTTGATTGAGATTGTGATGTATTTTAAAAATCCTTCTAAATCAAGGTGTGCTCAATTGAAATTTTAATGAAATCTATTAAAAATTAGGTGTTTCCAATTGAGATTTTAATGAAATTCAATAAAATTCTTTAAAATTTGGGCGTCTTCAATAACTAGTAGATTTATAAATATTTCATCAATAGAGGGATTTTAAAAGATTTGAATGGATTTCAAAATTAAAATACGTATGACCAAATCATTTGAAATTTCACCATATTTGATGAGATTCTTATGGAATTTGTGGAAATCTATTCAAATCCATGAAATTCATTAGAATTTATAATATTTCAAAATCTATCAAAATCATAGTTGTGGACAACCTGTAAGTCACAATTGAGTTATTTATCCTGTTCAACATATGATATTTGAGTCTTCAGGAATGGAAATATGCACTTTTGACTTCCAAGGATATTTGGTGAACTCTCTGTGACTGATTTATGTGGTTGTCATTTGTGCTTTTCTCAGTAATTAGTCTTTCTCTGAAAATGCAGTGAGAAAAAGGAAAAGAATTAAGCATGAAGGAGACCGACAAGAAGAGGGGTTCAAACAATAAACAAGGAAAACGTCCTTCAAAGGCTGAAAATTGCGGGAAAAACTTGAAGGTGAAAGAGATTGATGTTAAAGCTTCAGCTGGTAAACAAAAGTCCAACATATTAGTAAGTGATTCAAACATGGACTTAGAGTCCTCTGAAGTTTATAACAATGTGGTTATAGATTATGTGGATGATGTCTACAGGTCTGAGGAAGCATTAGACAATTCAAAAATACTTAAAATGGTTGAGAAAGAAAGCAAGGAAAAATCGAATGGTCATTCTAGTGATTTGGAGAGTGAATGTAGGGAGGGGACTGCCGAAGAATCTGATCCTGGGACAATCAGTGATTCAGTTTCATCTCGAGGGGATCCACAAATGGCTGATGAGGAAAAGCTAGAAAAGGCGTCAAGAGTTTCCAAAATGCTTGCTAAAAATGAATCCCCTGACAGTTCTTATGCACCAAGGGTGAAATCCAACCAGAAAACGAATAGTTCACAAATCAAAGCTTCAAAAGCCACACCAAAGAAAGCCATAAAACCCAACAAAGGGCCTTCTAAATCGACAATAAGAAATTCAACTGATAACTCAAGAAATATTAAAGTCCATCCAAAACCTTTATCAGAGATCTCTGAGAGAGTTGATGACAAACCTCTTGAGGAGGTAAAGGAAGCAGATGTCCTCGATGAGGTCTCAAATGGTGCTCTTAGTGTCTGCAGTGATGATGAAATAGTTAGTAACGAGGAAAATGGTGAGAATGAAGACAGGGCTGCTTTAGGTCAAAAGATTGAGGAAATGGAGAATAGGATTGAGAAATTGGAAGAGGAACTGAAAGAGGTTGCTGCCCTTGAAATTGCACTCTACTCTGTTGTACCTGAGCATGGTAACTCAGCACACAAGGTGCACACACCTGCGAGGCGCCTTTCTCGACTCTATATCCATGCATGCAAGTATTGCTCTCAAGTAAAGCGAGCGACCATTGCTAGAAACACTATATCTGGGCTTGTTCTAGTTGCTAAGTCATGTGGCAATGAGGTTTCAAGGTGTGTAATAGAAGCTTCTTTTATATGACAAGTTGGGTAATTTATTGTAGGCTGACTACAATCTTTTCCTACAATGTTGTACCAGGTTAACATTTTGGTTGTCAAACACTGTTGCTCTGAGAGAAATTCTCTCTCAAGCATTTGGGAGTTCATGTGTCTCCAGTTCCCTTACGAAGATCGTCGAGTCAAATGGAGGAGGAAAGAAGAGCGAATCAAAGTCTTCATCGGTCAACTGGAAAAATAAGTCTGGCAGTCGACAACCAAGCACGCTGGGTTTTGTACAGTTTGTTGACGATTGGCAACAAACAAGAACCTTTACTGCTGCCTTGGAGAAAGTCGAGTCCTGGATATTCTCACGGATAGTTGAGTCAATATGGTGGCAGGTAATTCGTACATACGATCATTTTATGTATATACTTGATGCATAAGGGTATGCAGTTACTTGCCCATAATACATACCAGTCTTGTGTTCAATTGTAGACATTTATTTTTTATTCTACAAGAACGAAGCATCGTACTTTGACTTTCATATGAGATAATATCTTTAATTTTACTATTCTACTTGTTGGTCGTGTATACAGCTTGCGAAATGTGTTAAACCTGTCTTTGGAAACAGCTATGTGCTCACCCTATTAACACTAATTTATTTTGGCTTCAGACTCTGACTCCTAATATGCAATCTCCCACTGACGAGTCCCTAACAAACAAAGCAGTTGGTAAGTTACTGGGGCCGGCCTTAGGTGACCAGCAGCAAGGCAACTTTTCTGTTAACTTGTGGAGAAATGCTTTTCATGATGCTCTCAGACGACTTTGTCCTGTTCGATCAGGGGGGCATGAATGTGGTTGCTTGCCTGTTTTGTCAAGGAAGGTTTGTAAGCTAGATGTCATTATTTATCACTTGTAGCCTCCTTCTCACTTACTCTTCCTTCTCTCTTGCCTCGTCCTCTTTCTCCGCATGTGATTGTTTGTGTGGAGGGTTGTTTGGGTGTAAAGATGAAATTTGATTATTAACAAGCTCAAGCTGCTCAACACAGGAGCAGTTCAATATATATTGCAGCTGGATCTGACATGTTTCAACAATTATTATCTCTAATAGGTGATGGAACAATGTGTTGGGAGGCTAGACGTGGCCATGTTCAATGCCATTCTCCGTGAGTCTGCCCACGAGATCCCAACCGATCCTATATCTGATCCTATACTTGATTCCAAGGTTTTGCCTATTCCAGCTGGAGACTTGAGTTTTGGGTCTGGTGCACAGCTTAAAAATTCCGTAAGTACATGGATATAATTTGCGTGATTTCTCTAGCACAGCACACTTGAGAGAACTTGTTTGCACTGAATGGCATGCAAAGGTTTTTTATATTTTATTGTTTCCTTAAAAGCAAAGTCAACTGCCATATTGAATTTACCATTCAAATGCCACACCCAGTTCTATATAAGACCGAATTACAGGAGGTTCTGCTCACCTTGTCAATTGTGGAGCTAGCATTGATTGGGTTAATCGGGATTTAAAAAATTCTTGCTATGTATTCCTGACCAGACATATAATCTTAACACATTCGTATTATTTCATCCTCGTGTATGCTAATTAGGCAATGTTTTTAGGTTGGCAATTGGGCTAGATGGCTGACAGATTCGCTTGGCATGGATGCTGATGGTTCTGTGCAAGATGGTAAGAGCAGCTGCAAGGATGATGACAGGAGGGGTATTAGTGAGGAACCTAAATGCTTTCCTCTTCTAAATGCCTTGAGTGATCTTCTAATGCTTCCGAAAGATATGCTTATGGATCGAGCAATCAGAATGGAGGTCCACTATATGATCACACCGTCTTTTTTATTTTTTTCTTTTATTTTGCAGAAGTGCTTCGTTTCTTCTCTTTTACGGACCACGTATCCATGTGCATCTTTGTCTATAGGTGTGTCCGTCAATCAGTCTTTCATTAGTTAAGCGAATAGTGTGCAACTTCACTCCAGATGAGTTCTGCCCTGATTCTGTCCCTGGTGCTGTGTTAGAGGCACTTAATGCTGAGGTATGGTTGCTGTTACCTTTCATGTTTCTTGGGCAACGAAAAACTGTTATTAAAATTGGTCGTTATCACTTAGTCAAAAGCAAGTTCAAATGTCTGTGGCTCTCACAATTTAGATTGTGAATATCAAAAAACTGTTTCTTATTAGGTTTGTGATTTGTCATGTACGATCACATGTACCGGAAGCTACACCATCTGGAATTGACAACTTGCTGCTGCTACTACCACGTGACATGCATGTGTGGGCATCAATAATATGGTCAAAAAAAAATAACAGAGTAATATAAAAAGAGTTGCTATATATCAGTCTGAGAATGTATAATTTCTAAATAGATATGTACGTTATGGTAAATAAATCAATGCTTAATAGATATCTAGAGGCCTCAAGAATTACTTGTTCTCTGAAAATAATTAATTACTGGAATGTCTCGAACTACTTCATCTAAGAGTTTAAGCTATTAGCTAGATAACATGCTCTTCACTTGCAGGCTGAATTAATATTTTCATACAAGTACAATGTGAAATTACCATAAATCGGTAGTTTCGAGTCTTAGCCTAGGACTTACAGCCATTCTAGGATTTTTTTTCTGCCATGATACCTTAAGGGGAGAGAGGTAGAAATAAGAAGTGGAGGTGGAATTGGCTGAGAATAAATCAAGGAAAGGACAGCTTAATTGGGACACATTTCATGTAGATCGGAGGAGAGACTTGTTCCTAAAAGTGACAATCTCGGTAAAAAAAGTGAGGGAGGTGTAGACCAAAACTAATATGACCTGAAGTTGTTAAGAATCTAGTTACTTTAAATCTTACAATTGATATAGCATTAAACAAAACGGCGTGGAGAAAAAAGATTCATGTTGCCAATCTCAGTTTTATGCGGAACAGGGTGATATTGGCTGTTGTATTTCATCTTTTACAAAATAAATTAATTTTCCTCTTCCGATCTGTATTTGTAGTGTATCATTGAACGGAGATTGTTAGGAGAATCCGACAGCAGCTTCCCCTACACTGCTGCTCCAGTTGTGTACACACCACCTACGTCTTCTGATATTGCAGAAAAAATTGGCGAGGGTGGCGGAATATCTCAGTTGTCCCCAAGGGCATCTTTTATACAGAGGAAGGGATACACAAGTGATGAAGAACTTGACGAATTGGAATCTTGTCTAACGACTGTCATCGACAAAATGCCGTCATCTCCAACTACTCTATCAAATGGAAATGGAAACGGAAATCACCACGATCAATCAGACCATATTGGAGCCAATGCTAGGTACGATCTCCTTCGTGAAGTCTGGATGGCATCATAAGGTTAAAATAGTTGCTTGAATTGTGTGGTTACTTTGATGCATTTTGTGATATAATCTCAGTAAATATGAAAAACAAAGCAGCATGATACATAGAACTGAAATCATTTGCTCATTTTTAGTATTCGAGTCCATAGTTCATTGTATCAAATTATGAGAACATGTTATGGGAAAGGTTTTTTTTTTTAATGGTAGTGAATAAGTAATAATCATTAACGATATTGTATTAATTATTTGCTTCCGGGCCGACATATAGTTGAGAATTTATATTGTAAATCATGTCAATTTAACTCCCGTTACATATAACGACAACCATCTATATATGAAACACGAAGAGAGTATTTAATGAAGCTCTCTCTCTCAATATAACTCTTAACACGATACATATGATAATAATTTTGATACAATGCACAATTTTGTGAAGATCTATAATCTTAAGATTTCAATGTCGAGTTCATGGCCTTAGAAATTCCATTGAATTGCATAATGAACTACGAGTGGTCCTTTGTGGATTACCAAGGAAGATTCAAATATAATCTTAATTATATTATATATAATATTCTTTTTCTTTAATTAATTGGCATTTTTCCTTTTAACCGTGATTTTGTTCTTAAATCTTACCCTATTAATATTCATATCCTTTTTGTGCATTAAATCCTACCATTAATACGGAAACTGGTATCATTTCTAATCTTTGGGGCTTGTCAACTATAGAATTTTCAATTCGTACAACATTTGTTTGATGAGAATCCTAATTTTATTGAATTATTGAAATTTTCGAATTTTGAGAAATGCCAATGACTCTATTAGACTAGACACCCTTTTTTTTTTTAAAACTTGTGAATATCAAATTTTATAAAGAATATCGAATACTATCATATGTGACATTTGTTTCTTAATTGGAGATAACAGAACTTGACAAGGTTGAAGAATTTAGTCACATGCTTAACTTTATCGATTCTAGGAAATGAAATATGCCACTATGATCAAAATTATTATTATTTTTTAATCATGAATCAAAATTATCATGATTGTGTTCAAATGCAAACTTGGCCTAATTTGGGTCTCAATTAGGATGAAAATAATTATATAATCCTTATTCAGTACCAAATTTTCACCCAAAAAAATTTAATTTTTTGATCGTTATTTCACTATTTCATCCGTCATTTTTGACTTCCTTACTCGCAGATAGGACCCTCTAACAATCAAAAAATCAATTCTCATAATCACTACCGAACAGGCACATAATTTATTAATAAACATCCTTTACATTCTTAACCGTTAAAGTCATCTCTTTCATACCAACAGTATTTAACTTGTGCAAACAACGCTCATACTCCATAAATGGATCTCTAATTCTCTACACATAATGATCAAGATATCAAAAAAGGCTTCTTTGTAAATTTCATTGAAAACCCTTTTTAAATCAAGAAAATGAAAATATATTCATAGCGCAGAAAGTTCATCGATTTTCTTGCATGATTGTGAATTAAATCTTATAATTTTTTCTTTAATTAAATTTTTCCCAAGATTTTTACCCTTTTCATATTGCATGTCCTTATTTGATCTTCATCTGCAATAAATCTTTCCATTTCTTAAGAGCTCTCCAGTATGGAAAATGAATCCTTTCCATTCTTTCATACTAAATTTTCCATTCATGCAACGTTCACGTTCACATAAATAAGACTACTGGTTTTCTCTCAAAAGCATTAGCCTCAAGAACCAGCAAGATAGATACATAAACACATAGATATATAGAGAGAGATACAAGTATAGTTTTCATGGATAAAGGCACTATTCGAATTCTCATGTTCCCATGGTTGGGATATGGTCACATAACACCTTACCTAGAGTTGGCCAAGAAACTCACCACTAGAAACTTTGTTATATACTTGTGTTCGACCCCGGCTAATCTCAGTTGCATCAAGCAAAAAATCAGTGAAAAATTTGCACAGACGATACAATTAGTCTCACTCCATTTGCCAACCTTGCCAGGTCTTCCTCCTCACTTGCACACTACCAATGGCCTCCCACTCGACCTCATGCCGACGCTAAAAGTGGCCTTTGACATGGCCGAACCTGAGTTTGCCAATATTTTATCATCGATAAAGCCCGACTTGCTAATCTATGATTTTCTCCAGCCTTGGGCACCACTTGCTGCTTCTGTCCAAAATATCCCAGCAGTTGAGTTCATTACCAGCAGTTCCACAATGACTTCTTTCATGTTTCACTATTTCAAGAAGCCAGGTATCGAATTCCCCTTCCCAAATATATACTTTCGTGAGTATGAGAGTAAGCTTTTGAATAAATTGCTAGCTTGTGCATCGGATCCACAAGAAAAAAATCGTGCTTCGGAGGGTGTTGCAAGGTCTTGCAAAATTGTTCTGATAAAGGGTGCTAGAAAAACTGAGGCCAAGTATATTGATTATGTAACTGAATTAGTTGGCAAGAAGTTTGTACCAGCTGGTTCGTTGGTTCAAGAACCGAGCCTGGACAATGAGAATTCCGAGATTATAGAATGGCTTAACAAAAAGGAAAAGAAATCAACTGTATTTGTTTCCTTTGGTAGTGAATATTTTCTTTCCAAACAAGACACTGAAGAAATTGCTCATGGTTTAGAACTAAGCAACATTAACTTCATATGGGTTGTGAGGTTTCCTAAAGGTGTGGAACATAAACTCGAGGAGACACTGCCGAAAGGGTTTCTTGAAATTGTTAGAGGGAGAGGATTGGTCATCGAGGGATGGGCCCCACAACTGAAAATTCTAGGACATGAAAATATTGGGGGTTTTTTGAGTCACTGTGGATGGAACTCAGTTTTGGAGAGTATGCATTTTGGCGTTCCCATTATTGCATTGCCTATGCATCTCGACCAGCCTATCAATGCCAGATTTGTTGAAGATATTGGTGTTGGTGTGGAGGTGGTGAGAGACTCGAAGGGGCAGCTTCACAGAGAAAGATTAGCAGAAGTTATTAAGCAAGTTGTGATGGAAAAAAGCGGAGAATCTGTGAGAGAAAAAGCTGACGAAATAAAAGTGAAAATAAGTGACAAAGGAGATCAAGAAATTGATGAAATTGTGGCAGAATTAGTAGAGGTTTGCAACAGCGGTCCTAGCAGTTAGTAGTTGAGTCAGTATTTATTTTCATTCTTATTTAAATGTTAGTAGTTTGATACAAGACTTTCTTGTCTTGTTTTTGTGCTAACACCGAAAATTTAATGCAGTGTTACACCATCTAACTTTCAATTAGTTAAATTTGATTACAGTTTAGTATTTTAAACTAATTTTCGCTTGGTTTCTTGATATTTTGTGTCAATGTGTGCTCCACTCTATTTTGCATTTTACCGGCACATCCTCTGTCAATGGGTAATCTGGTCCAGCTAAACTGAACTGTTAGTTGAATATGGAAGTTCTTGCTTATCAAGAATATCACAGAAAATTTAATAATGGCAAAAATTTTATACGCACAACATGGATGACTGGCAAAAACAGTAAATTTCATCGCAGGTTTCAGAAGCAGGGAAAGAATATGCTACAGAAACAAAACCAGGAAGTTAATACTCCACACATTCCCTTCCTATGTATCACACCACAGAACATGACCATTCAAAAACAGGATTCACTTCAAAAGAGGCATTTGAAGTTAGGGAGGATTTACAATCAAAATGGTATATTTGAAGTTAGGGAGGATTTACAATCAAAATAGTTTATTTGTTTAAAAGTTCAGAGAGGACCTTAAAAGGGTGGATTGGATGAACTGGCTCTTGAGTTGATGGTCTCAAGTGCTTTTACAACCTCTGACATTGATGGTCGTTTTTCTGGTATCACAGCAGTACAACGTAGAGCAATCTCGAGAACTCCCAGCATTTCTTGTTGGGAGGAACTCGAAATCTTTGGGTCAAGAACTTTCAAGGCCCCATCAGTGATGTTAATCTTTCGTCTTACCCACTTCACAACATCAAGAGACTCCCCTGATTCTTTTTCTTCTCGTTCTGCTTTCTGGCCTGTTATGAGCTCTAACAAGACGACACCAAATCCATACGTGTCAATTTCTTCTGAGGCTTTTTTAGTGTAACCATATTCTGCGGGAATGAAACAAATATTGAGTGAGGGATTATTAATTCTAAGCCTGGAAAAGACAATTTTAGGATATAAAATTATAGTCATTAGCAATAACTTCCCATTGTGTAAAGATAGTTACTAAGAAGACAAAACACTGTGAATCAAGGATAACTTATCTAAGAACATAATAGATTTTTATAGATTATTCTCATTTGCAATTTCGTTCAATCACTTACATGGTTGCATCTTTATTATTGCATTATGCAAGAATAAAGGGTAGTAAAGTTCTGTAACACTTCAATACCTGGTGCTAAGTAACAAGAAGATGCACATTCTGATGCCATGGTTGACTGAAATGCATTTTCTCCAACAATTCGGTCAAAAGCAATATCAGTGAGCTTTGGTTGAAGATCAGCATCTAAAAGAATATTTGTCGACTTCACATTTCTGTGAAGTAAATGTGGAAGATAATCCTTGTGAAGATAGGCCAGTGCTTGAGCAATACCAATGGCAATCTTTAATCTAACTGTCCATGGAAAATCGAAGCATGGTTTATCGATAAGATCCCCAAGGCTTCCATTTGGTAAATATTCATATATCAAAAACATGGAATCGTCTGAATAACATAAGCCAAGAATTTTAATAACATTCTTATGCCTGATCTTTGCTATAGATTTTATCTCAGTTTTCAAAGATTTCAAAGACTGGCTGCAAAAGTTCACTATCTTCTTCACGGCAACAAGTTCACCACTTGGTAAATTCACAACATAAACACTTCCAAAAACTCCACCACCTCCCCTGGCAGTCTTTTCATCCATTGCCATAATCAAATCATGCTCAGTCACTCGAAGAGGATAAAAGAAGACCAATCTCCAACTACCCAGTTGAGATTTTCGATTGTAAGAGCGACGCACAAGGTAAAATCCAAAAGCAACAATCACTAGCGCGAAAAATAAAGCTGTAGTAACCAAGGCACAGGTCACTTTAGTAAGATGGGATGTTTTGCTCGAGGGCTTGTCACTGGAACAAGGATTAGTCAAGCCGGGGCCACATAAGCCAGGATTCCCTTGCAAGAATGAAGCGGGGAGGCCAGATATCAATGAAAATGGAACTCGACCCGAGAGCTGATTGAAAGAAACATTGAAGAGAGCAAGTTTCAAGTTTTGAAGCTCTTCTGGAATTGAACCGGTGAGATTGTTACAAGAAAGATCGAGGTAAGTTAATACTGGAAGTTTAGCAAGAGATTCCGGTATCTCACCGACAAAACTGTTGTCTGCCAGAGACAATGATACCAGTTTTCGGCATTTTATCAGTTCTGGGATCCTACCTGAAATATAATTTTGGGAGAGATTTATTATACTCATTACAGGTGAATCACAGAAATTTGGGGGAAGCTCACCATAAAAACCATTCAAGGATGCGGAGAATCTATACAAGCTTCTAATCTTCCCAAGTCCCTGAGGAATTTTACCAATGAAGCTATTATTATCAATCTGAACTTGCTCCAATTGAGCATCCCCAGACAACGAATCAGGTATTTCGCCAGTAAATCTGTTATTTTCAGCTCTAATGAGCTTAACTTTAGGCAGTGACCATAGCCAAGAAGGAAAATTCCCACTGAACCCATTGTCCTGAACTTGAACCCTCTCAAGATTTAGGCATTTATTAATGGATTCATTAGGTATTGAACCGTTCAAGAAATTTGAATGTAGACTAAAATTTGTTAAACCTTTAGCTTCACAAACTCCTGTTGGAAATGACCCAGAAAGCTTATTTCTTGAAACATCAAAAGAAACCAAATTAGGGAGAAACAACTCAATCTTCGGTATTTCACCAATGAGATTATTCTGAGAAAGATCCAAAATCATTAAACTTTTCAAACCCACAAAGAAATCTGGCATTTCACCATAAAAACCAGAGCCCTGTAACAACAACTGTTCAAGCTTATTGAGTTTAACAATATCACCAGGAATTTCACTATCCAAGAAGGGATTTTCAGATAAATCAAGAACCAGAAGCTCGGTAAAATTTCCAAGAACAAGTGGGACACTACCTGAAAGAAAATTACTACCCAGTATGAGAAACTGTAGCTGCTTCAATGAACCAATGCTTTCTGGGATTTTTCCTTCAATATGATTTCTGCTGAGATCAAGGAGCCTCAATGACCCAAACTGAGAAATCTGATCAGGAATTGTACCCCAAATAAGATTATTACTAATATTCAAACTCTCCAAGGAACCACATTGAGACAGGTGGAGTGGAATAGGCTGGTTGAAGAGGTTATCGGCAAGATTAAGGTTACTTAGCTTGGAAAGTTTACATACAGATGATGAGATTTCACCAGAAAGATTCAAGTTTTGAAGGTTAATACTAGACGCAGAAAATGGAAATGTTCTAGTGCAACTGATTCCAGTCCAGTTACAATAGTGAATCCCTGTAGTGTTTGTCCAATCTGAAAGGAAGTTCAGGGGGTCTTCAATGGAGTTCTTGAATGTGAGAAGAATATCGGATTCAGAAACTGCAGAAGAAATCACAAGGAAGAAAGAGAATATGACGGATAAATGTAGTGTGTATTTGCAGGTGATAGCCATTGGAGATCAGACTGAGAGTTTTGAGCGAACTGATGAAATGGCTGGGATTTTGGGTGAAGTTGAAAGTAAAGTATGGCCGATGCAACGGGCAAAGACCTTAGTCTTTTATTTTATTTTATTTTATTTTATTATTTTATTTTATTTTTTGATATCTAGATATCCACCTCACAGTGACTAAATTCTGGAGTCTACACCTTGGTCCCTCAAGCTGCAGACAGGTTAAACCGTAGGTTGTGCCTCAAACTGACAAGTGTTCAAGAGCCCCCAACTAATCTGCCAAAGTGGTAAGTAAGTCGTTTTCCATCTTTGCACCCTGCCTTTCAGTAGAGCTTCTGCCTTCCAAGATAAATCCTGCATTCCAGGAGAATATCTGCCTTTCATGAGCCTTTCAGGAATTAAACTCACGACCTCTGATCTACCAGTCTTGAAGCGCTCTCATCTTTGCCAATTGGGATGTGCACTGGGGAGCGACCTTAGTCTTTTAGTGTGTATGGCATGGCATTTAACACAAATATTATATCAATAGGGTAGGTTCTTTTAGTCAACTATTGGACGACTTTATACAGAGTTATATGTTGTCCTAAGGAAAATGGAGGCCTTTTACCTTAGCACAAACAATAATTTGTGAAAAAAGAATCCTATGAGACATTTATAAATTATTCAAAAGTGATACATGATTGACCTTTCACTAATCATATTAGAAACCTTTTGTCAAGAACGCCTAATTATAGTGTTGCCCATTCTTACATGTCCCAAAAAAAAAAAATTAATAAAAATAAAAATAAAAATAAAAAACTTCGGACGATAATTTTCAAGAATAATATTGGATTGTCCCTAAGATTGTACCCAAGGATGATATAAATTTGAGATTTAAATCTCCAGTGGTCAAAATCCTCTTTTATGAGAGATGAAAATTACATTTTTTGATAGAATATGTAAAAGAAAAAAAATGATTTACTTTTTAAAAAAAGACTATTTATGAGTACCAGTTCTACCACAGGAATAGACTCAATGACGTATTTTTATACACATACACTTAGTAAATTTTCATTGATAGTTAAGAAAAGTTAAACAAAAAACTATCAATCAAAAATTGCCAAATGAATTAGTCAAAAAGTGGCCTATTATTGAGCCTGTTCAAACAATATTATTCTTGTGAGTACTCATATTATCAATAATACATATGAAATTGATGTGAAATAGTCTAGCTCATATTAGAAGCCTTTTTTCAAAAACCCCTAATTTTAATTTTGCCCATTCGTACAAGTCCCAAAAAAAAAAAAAAAAAAAATACTTTGGACGATAATTTTCAAGAATAATATTGGATTGTCCCTAAGAGTGTCCCTAAGAGTGTACCCAAGGATGATATAAATTTGAGATTTAAATCTCCAGTGGTCAAAATCCTCTTTTATGAGAGATGAAAATTACATTTTTTGATAGAATATGTAAAAGAAAAAAAATGATTTACTTTTTAAAAAAAGACTATTTATGAGTACCAGTTCTACCACAGGAATAGACTCAATGACGTATTTTTATACACATACACTTAGTAAATTTTCATTGATAGTTAAGAAAAGTTAAACAAAAAACTATCAATCAAAAATTGCCAAATGAATTAGTCAAAAAGTGGCCTATTATTGAGCCTGTTCAAACAATATTATTCTTGTGAGTACTCATATTATCAATAATACATATGAAATTGATGTGAAATAGTCTAGCATCCAAAATCGTAAAAGAAATTTTTATCTACGTAAAAATGTAATCAGGAAAACATTTTTATTGGCAATCGAATCCTTAAAAACAAATTCAATATTTTAAGAAAAATTTGAAATAAATAATAATAAACTGCAAAGATACTAATTGCAGAGGTTGCACAAACCCGTGACTGACAATGATCTTACAAAAGTCTAACCCCCACATGACAGTTGACAAAGGATATTCAACAAAAGCATTTTATTGTTTTTTTTTTCTTTTCTTTTTTTCGTGTGTGTTAAATTACAAGCTATTTTAAGTTGAATTCTCACTCACATGAGAGTGGGCCCGTGTATAAAATATTAAAAAAATAAATAAATTTCTCGCCTTTGAATGTGAGTGCTCGGTAGATACAGGGATTTAAATCGCTGTACCTATAGCAAGGTTGTTGATAGAATTTTTGAAAAGTTCAAAATTATTTCTTAATTTTAAATGTATTTGAATGATTTTTTGAAATTCTAGCCAAACCAAAAGATAGTGTAAATTTTTCTCGATTTTGACGTTCAAGTCTAACACTTTTGGCACGCTAATATGATTCTTCTGCACATTGGCAAAATCAAAACGTTAAAATTAGAAAAAAGAATGGCATAAGAAAGTTTTGTGATTAATTTAGCCCCTTGACATTCATTATTTTACATTCTAGCACATTATTTTTTCTACAATATTCATTTTTAACCACACATTTTTCATTAAAATAATATTACACGCAACCAAAATTTTTTTATTTTTTTTAACCACATATTTTTCATCAATTTATTATTTCATTTTTCAGAATTAAAGGGGCTCAAACACAACTTTAATCACATGTCATAGTTTTTTGTTTATACACAAAGCTAAGAATATTGGAGTTTTGTTGGAAATTATATTAAGTTTCAACTTTCAAAATTATTATATTTTTAATTTTCAATTTTGGGTTTAATTAAAATCTTAATTTATAATATAACATACAATTAAATATTTAAATGGAGGTTATGAATTGATTAATTCTCATTAGTGTGGGGGTTTAAATTGTACACTATATTAAGGGAGGAAAATCACAATTTGAGATACAATTAGAAAAACACAAATTGAGATGATTGATTCCAAAATTATTCTCTAATTTTACCCTATAGTATTTCTGCAACTAGATAAAGACTCGTTCTTTATCTCCCTATGGTCGTGCCCATAGAAGGAGAGCCATATGAATTTTATCTTGAAGCCGTGTAGTGCCGAAAGAACCTGCACGAAGGGGAGGCAACACGACTTTAGGACAGCATCGTAGACATGACTCCCAAGGCTTGATTTTCTAACCTTCTTCTTATTTTATATTATTGTTGAATTATGTTTGTGTTGTCTAATTGATTATATAATTGATAAATTTATCTACAGACAAATCACTCAATTTTTCCCAACAGTGTCAACCCCTTGAAATTTTCTAACCTTTTTGGCTTGTAATGTATCCACAATATTATTTTGACATCTAAAAGAAAGCGTTTCTTGAATCCCATGAATTTGCTACTTTTGAAAAATGCATATTTGTTGTGAAAAGATTTTATAAATTTGAATATCTAAGCCTACTTGACGATGGCCTCTCCATCCAAAAAGTTCCTAGCCCTGCACTCCACTAACGCATAAATAGATTATTGGTAAAGTCAGATTCCGCTATATCGCTCACTCAAAAATGTTTTTTTTCTTGTGAGAGACCCAAAACACGAGAATAACTTAATTTCCAAATAATATCTTGATTTGGCCTTACAAAGACTCCAATTCATGCCAGCATCCTGAAATAATATAAGGAACTTCGACAGATAAAGGGACAAACTCACACTCAAAAGGAGCCATCAAGCCGGTACAAATACAGAGCAAACCAAACATGGAAATGAAACAAGATTTAGAGAAGTTATCAAGGACGGACTCAATGCAATCTGTGAAACGAAGGAAATAGAAATTAGAGACGTTTCCAAGGAAGATTCAAGTACTGGGAGGACATGGTTCGATCTCTTTTAACGGAACAAAATAACTGCCAAACAAGCGAGACATGGCTTATAGCAAACACGAAAAATCACGGATAGATAAGTATTCTTTCCATTCCTTAGCCTTAAAAGGGTAACATAAGAAGCATATAAAACTATGAAACCTGCAAGAGCACAACAAACGCGTAACAGTGGCAGTAGGCACGACACATGGAAAAGCAAAGAAAGAAGTTCGACTAGAAAAAAGGAATACCAAAAAACTGCATAGTGTGTTCACATGAGAACAGTGAGCGATCAATTCGTTGTCGATTACTTTTTCAGGCTCCTTATTTTCTTCATTTTGTTCTGTTATGTTAGGAATAGATACAAAAACAACCAAGGACCAAATAGCTTTATGATATGATATTTTTGTGTAGTATCTGTTTATGCATACCCGACAGTATCCTGTTAATGCAATCTGTGGAAGAAAGGAAACAGGAATTAGACAAGATTTAAGGAAAGATCTAAGTACTGGGAAGAGGTAGTTCGATTCTCCTTTTAAAGGAAGAAAATAGATTGCCAGACAAGGAACAAAATCTTAAAAAATCATTATTTCAAAAACATGACAATAACTCATAGCAAATACACAAAGTACATGTTGAATAGGCACACCTTAACTTAGATCATGGTGATATGAGTTGAACGTGTAAAAAAATGAGAATGAAAATGCACAATAAACCGGAAGGGAAAGTTAATAATTTTCACATCAATATCCTTCAAGCCAGCACAATAACACCGAAGCAAACCAAAGCAACCTCAGCCAAACGACAACACTTGAAAGTTTTATAGAATGTAAGGATGCCACCTCCTCGTCTTAGGCCATTAACGTCACAGCAGGAGTGTCCAGCCTATACGAAGACATACAGATATAGAAAGTGAAAGCATTTTGCTTCAGAAAATAGAATTTGTGACAGTGAATTCTAGATTTTATCGAGCTTCTCTGATTTGACAACAGGATTTGCTTTGGCTATAGCATCTTGAGCAGCAGTCCGGTAATCAAATGGGCAGTTGTGTTTGTCGGAGTAACGATGAACTGAACAGAAGAGATTTCCACATCTGCAACTGAAACCTGTTAAACCCACACGCTTACGGCAAGCGGTGCATCTGCTCGGGCCCTCTTTTCCCTTCACCTCTGAACTCTCGCCTGACAACAAATTGCAAGATGTTTGTGCAGGAAGAAGTTGTAACTCAGCTGCTCCAACTTGCATATCCACTGCACCACTGTTAGTAGACTCTTTCTCGTTGCTCATTGAGCCACCATTGACTACATTCTCAATCGATGAAGCGGCAAGTTTGGCCTGTTGTTGCTTCAAGACCATGTCCTTGTGGCACTTGGAACACATATTCATGGTGGCTGCACTACCAAAGAAGCCACAGTTGTTGATGCAAAGAATGGGGCCTTCAGGAGTTTGACAGCCTGTCTCTTTAGAAGACTCCATTAGCACAAATATGCTGCCATTTGCCGGGATAGGGATCAAATACGTACACGCGAAAGGCATTCAGATACAAAGCAATTAAAGAGTACAGACAATCAAGCCAATAAACATCAATGCATAATCGACAAACAAAAAAGTAAGAAATCACGCAACTTTTGATATCCCATTGCATACTTGATATAGTGAGTAAAAAAACCCGGGATTCATTCCTTCCATTTGATTATAAATGTAAGAGATAAAACACAGGTATATGCAGACAATTAAGCAACTCTTGAAATTTATTTCAGTATACCATGAAAATCCATTCTTCAAGTTTTAATCTGTTAACATAGACTAGAACCAAAGATTTCCGTAGAAGTGAAATTGGGGGCTCGGTGAACTGGACAAGCATACCTAATGTTCTTAGTGAAAAAGATTATTCTTGTTGATCAGCTTAATTGCTTTCAAGTTCTCTTCTCTCCAGACAGTGTTAATTCTGTTGTTATTTTTGTTGATGAGGACTCAAAAACAACAGAATTAACTCTGTCCAATCATCCATGAGACGTGAGGGAAAAAACAATATCAACAAGTTCAAAATATTATATAATTTAATTGTTCAAAATTCGCAAATAATAACTCAAACCTACAAAACACAAAAGGATGAGCTCGCAAGTAGTCTCATTCTCATTACCAAATAATCAACAAACTCTCGTGCTCGTGTTCAGCCAAAAATAATAATAATAATAATAATAATAATAATAATAATAATAATAATAATAATAATAATAATAATAATAATAATAATAATAAATTTAAGCCTTTGTAACAGACACTATTTTCCAAAACGGAAATAACTTTGGCCCATATGAATAAAATTAACCCCTTGACCATACATATAATTCATCAAATATTGGTTGAAACTTCACGCATACATATACAGATATGAAAACAAGTTGAACCCTAATTGAAATAGACTACAAATCAATGAAAATTCACCTGTAAGTCGAGAACTACTGGCTGATCTTGACTCGAAAAAATCGAGCCAGTCTTCAGAACATTTCTGGAACGCCAGAGAATAAGAAAAAGAACAAATATTCAATTTTGAACAAAAAATTCAATTAAAAATATATAGATTATAAGATCGGAGCAAAATTATATGCAAAATTACTGAAGATTAACAGTAAATAATACCTTAACTCAAGAAATGATCCGAACAACTTCGAAGGTGAGTATAAAGTAATGAATTTTTTCTCCACAATTTTGTGAATTTATAAGAATAATTACTGGGTCAGGTCAGGTGTACTGAAAAGCCCTTGCCAAACTTTATTTTTACCATTTTGCCGTTTCGGGATAAGTACGGACATTCGCAGCTTATTTTCATTTTTAACTCATGTTTGATTTCAAAAACTTTATTTTATGCATTCATTTTCAATTACATATTCACGTAATAAAACATTTTATATATAAATTTAAAATTCTTCAAAAACTCATTATTTAAAACAAAGTTTTTGTCAAATAATGGCCATCAAATCAGGACTTATCCCTTCCTCTAAAAAACATTTTCAATAGATTTGGATAAAAAATAATAAAATATGTGACTAAAAATTGATGATAGTTATAAATCGTATGAAACATATGATTGAAATGAATTTAAGAAAAAATAATTTTAAAAAAATGAGGTAAATAAGAACTTATTTTTGCTTTTGCCAATTTGCCATCTCAGATGACTTGGAGAGGGAGGGCTTGATAAGATGTTCGAGGGGCAACATCAACGACTTGGCTCCATCGTCATGTAACATGATCAAGCAGCTAATGGATCGTGGTTAAATATTTGGTCATCAATTGTCATCGAACTAGTGTCGATTATATGGTGACCTTATTTGATATTTCGAGATCGATTATGATTAATTCCTTTAATATGCTCACTACCATTCACTGGACTCACGGACAACAATGAGTTTTCCTTGTTGCTTTTCTACTTATAGACATACTCACAAGATAACCTTTTTAACGAGCAAAAGTCACTCTTTAGCAAGATACCACATGCCACGAGGTGATAAGTGACACTAAACGCGCTGCTTGAAAATGCATCAATTTCTTAGTTCTTGGAATATCACACCACTCACAAGTGACCTTAGCCGACAATTCCACACGTAAACACAGGGTGTGGCTATCTCCTGACAAAAATAATTGTATCTATTCATGATTAAAAAACATTGTCTGAGAGTTGACGAGTTCATTTATAATTAATAAGAGTAAAAAAAGATTTAAAAATTATTTTTAACAAATTATCTTTGCCTCTCCTCGATCCCACAATATCAACAAAGGGAGAAGGTGAATATTTTTTTTTCCCCATTTTTCCTTTTCATTTTTATTTTAATTCTTGTTTAATATATTTTTTTTCAAACTTAATTTTAATTACATATTCTTCTAATATAATTGTTCACACGTAGAGTTGGGGAAGGCCTTTGAGTTCTTATATATATTCTACCAAATTATAAGCTTTTGTATAGTAATGGTTTGATTTTAACACTTTTACTTGGGAATTTTGTGCCAAATGATCCTTAAGCTATGCCATTTGTGCAATTTTTGTCCAACATTTTATTTTTGGCAATGAACTTATTTTCTGTTTGAGCTTCATTTTTAAGACTAGGCATGAGTTGTGTTGGATCCAACCCAAACTTAACCCAACGTGATCGGTTTGATATAAAATCAAACTAATTCAACCCAACCCCACCCAACCCAATCAGTTGGCTTGTTTGGGCCAATTCAAATTGGATCCCTCCTTTTTTTTTTTTTTTTTTAATTTGAACAATTTTTAAAGTTTGAAACTATTTGAAAATCTCCCTTATTTTAAATCAATATAAGGAATTATTTTCTGAAAATTGATTTACGAATAAGTTTGAAACTATGGAGCATTTTCTTATTTATTTATTTCATTATTATCTCCTTAATAAAGTTCATCATTATATTATTTTGTATTTGTACATTATATCCATACCAATCAACCTATGTAAAAAATGAGAACGTTTGTATATTCTAAATCATTTTCTTGTATCCATTGTGCTTATGTAGATTTTTTTTCATTTTAGGAGTTTGTTTGGTACAGCTTAAAAGTCAGTTAAAATCAATTTTTTGACCGTTATTTCACTATTCTAGCTATCATTTTTGAATTCTTCTCTCACAACTAAAACCCATTTTATTTCTAACAGTCAAAAAATCAATTATCAAAATCTCTACCAAACAAATATTAGATATTAAATTTTTTAATTCATCAAGTTGGGTTGAGTTGAATTTGGTTTTAATTTGTAACCTGAGACTCAATCCAATCCAATCCATTTCGACCTCAAATTGAACTTAAAAATCAACCTAAATCTGTCGGTTTGGATTGGGTTGACCGGTTTTGGTTGATTTTGGCATGGTCATATTCATTTTTTTGAGAAAATAAATTTTGTAATTGTAAATATTTGAAGAATATGTTATTAAAAAAATAAGTGAATTTTTTTAATTTATATGTAAATTATTTTATTGGAAGAATATAATATAATAGTTGAAATGAGTTTGAGGAAAAAATGAAGTTTAAACAAGAACTTAGCCCCTATTTTTTTAAAATTAAAATCGATGGAATAATATTTTTTTGAAAAATACGTGATTAAAAAAGAAAGAAAAATTTTCGATTTACGTATAATATTATTTTATGAAAAATTGTGTAATTAAAAATAAAGAAAAGAAAATAAAATTTACAACCCGTTAAATCCACATCATTTGGAAAAAAAAAATATTATTAAACAATGATTTGACATCTTTTTCACCACATATTTTTCAATAAAATCATATTATACATGAATTCAAAACTTTTCATTATTTTTAAACCGCACATTTTTTGTCGATACATTACTCAAAAATACATTTTTTCCAAAATAAATATGGGGAATAATGTTGGAATGATTGGTACGTAAAATAAAATGGTAACGATATTCCTCGTACCAGTTCCGTCCTCTTTCGGGAACAACGACCCCATGCTCCCCCACACATGCCCAATTACGAAGGAAACTATCGTCCCATTCGGGCGGAGCCAAGCCATAATGGGTTGGTTACGTGTCATTTGCAGAACATCAGATGGCGGGAACACGCTAAAGATACGTGTGATATGGCGGGAAAGAATATCCGCGATTCAGGCATTAATATCCCTTTCGATATGCTATTCTTCTCGCCCTGTACGCTTCACGCACTGATATAGAGTTTCTAGAATGGGGAAGACGAAGAAACCTCGGGCTTCGGAGGAAAATTCAGAGGTAGAAGATGAAGAAATTGACGAAGATCAGGAGAATTTATCGGGATCTTCTTCTTCTTCAAGCCACAAGAGCTTATATGAGGTATAATTCATTGTTTTCTTTCTAATTCTCAACTAATTTTAGTTTTCCATTTTTTGTTGTTAATTCCATCTTTCCCCCAAATTTGTAGTTATGATTAAAAGAATTCACAAGAAAGGGATGAATATATGAAATCACTGTAAAATTTACATAGAACAGGAGGTAGACGTAGACTTAAATTAACAAGAGCTGATGTGATTGCAAAATTATTGATATTATTAGACCTTAGGTGGATTTTACTTGGATTGTTTAAAGTGATTTAAAAAGATTTAAGCTTTCCCTAAGTTTAGTGAAATAAAAAAAAAATGAAATTCAGGCTATGCATTAAGGTTGCAGACAAAGAATGATTTTTTAGGCCTTTAGCTATATAGGTTCAATTTTACGAGGAGAGACTCAAAGCAGTGCATACAACTAGAGCGGGTTGGATGTAGTGAAGAAATGCTAATGTGATATGAAAAACCCTATAGAGTTTAAGGTTATTTACACAGGATACGTATTAGACTTTCGACCTAGAGAGAAAATCAACTACTTTATGCTTTATAACAATACTAGGAAGGAAAACTTTCTCGACTTTGGGGCAGTGAGTGTCGGATCATTACAATGAACAATCAAATATATGCTGGTTCACAGAAGAGGTGCTGTGCTTTATTGCCAGCTTAACCTACACGCGGTTTCTATTTCGACGCATTAGCTATTGTTCAATCTTGCTCGGTATATGGGGAACTGGCTGACGTATCATATAGCCTAATTCAATATGTGTTGCACTTTAAATTTTCTGGAGTTGGACTGGAACTTTTTGTCCATTGGAAAATTTTTATGTATATCTATACTGATTGTGTTTCTTCTAACATTGCTTCATATGGTAATCATTTGCTCGTACCATTTAGATTCTCGGGGTGGAAAAAACAGCAAACCAGCAGGAAATAAAGAAAGCTTACTACAAGTTGGCTTTGCGCCTACACCCTGATAAAAATCCTGATGATGAGGTAAATTAATATCTACTAGAAGGCAACTCTTTTCTTGAGAAAAAATTAACCATTCAAGTTTCTATGATGTAGGAGGCCAAGGAAAAATTCCAGCAGCTGCAAAAAGTGATATCCATCCTTGGTGACGAAGAGAAACGAGCAGTCTATGATCAGACTGGTTGTATTGATGATGCTGTAAGTCATGCAGCAAATCTGCTATTTTTGTTATTATTTGTTTAACTAATGAGTAATTACTAGTAACCTATTAAGGAACTGAATTTGGCTGAATATAATGGATTTTTTGAATGGAAAAATGTTCCTTTTTTTTTTTTATTTTTAGAATGCATGGTTGAAAAGTAGGGAAAGGTTATGGGTCCCACATAATGTATGGTTGAAATGATTTTGTGGAAAATGATTTTTGAAAAATATCCTAAAAAAGCTTTTATTGTGCTATCTCACACAAAAAAGAAATTTGGAAAAAAAAAAAAGAAAAAAAGAAAACGTTATTTTGTCAAATGCTTAAAATATTTGATTTAACGAAGGTTCAAATCTGGAGATTCAATTTAAATATCGTTGGCTTAACCCTAAATTATGAAATCAAGCTCAAATAATTGGAAGGAGTGAATATATTGAAGACTTGCACTTATCACAACAGTCTTATTTGTTGAATTATGAGAACTGAATTTTATGGTTTTGTACCAAAATATTTGCAAGTAGTGTAATCTAACAAAATGATGTCTTGTGCAGTGATTCACCAAGAATCCAATATGAACTTTTTAGACATGTGATGGTTTAGCTGTTTCCTTATTGAGCTAGGAAACCCATGTGAGAATATAACAATATCTTCTGTGTATACTTATTATTCTGTGTAGAATTGAAGCTTCTCGGTTTTTTCCATCTACTCTGAACCTACCTAAATTTAGCCAGGTCTTTCTTTTAGGCTGATTATCTCTGTGTTTGGCATCAATCTTAAATAAACAAATCCAAGCTGACATATATTTGTAACTGGGTTCAGTTTTGATGCTAAATAAATTCTATAAAATGAAGGCCACCTTGACTTAACAAAATGTATTGTACAACACTTTTCCTTAGTTCTTAAGAAAATAGGCACGTGTGTCTTTCTTTGCTGGTTAACAGGATCTAGCAGAAGATGTCATCCAGAATTTGCAGACATTTTTCCGAGCAATGTACAAGAAGGTTAATATCTTGTGACTTTGATTGATTTTGAATTTCAAGTTGATATTCTTTATAGCTGTCAAATGAACAATATCCATAACCATTACAGATCACCGAGGCTGATATTGAAGAGTTTGAAGCAAACTATAGAGGCTCTGATTTGGAGAAAAATGATTTGATTGAAATGTACAAGAAGTACAATGGTAACATGGGCAGGTACATATTGGGATTCAGGTGTTTTTATTATTAATCTCAAGATTACTGGTTAATTACTTGCATTCCTTTTGCAGGCTTTTCTGCTGCATGCTTTGCTCAGATCCTAAGTTAGATTCACATCGATTCAAGGATATTATTGACGAGGCAATTGCTGCTGGTGAGATATCTAATATTTTTAATTAGATGAATTGTGGTCCAAATAATTCACTGCAGATGTAGCAAATCAATTATAAATGTTTTGATTGGACTCGAAAATAGACAAACGGTTATATCCATGGATCACGATGATCCCATATGTCTTGAAGCAACGATTTTATCTGGTTACTCTCAATACCAATTCACCTTTTGAGTTTGTTTGGGATGAAGACCTTATCCCCTTTTTACTTGAGCAATAACAAACATAACAAAACCCGAAAACTAGCAATGTAAACACAGGGATTTATAGTAGTTCATTCTCATTGTGAGTTACAGCCATTTGCCGCTATGGGTTCTCCTAATAATGGAGGAGAATACTACAACAATTTTCTCAGACCCCTCACACACCCAAACCTAGTACCTAAATAATCCTATATGCAGCAGGATATTAGGACAACCTAATATGTATATGGAATAGTCAATTTACTACCAAAAAAATTTGCTCCACAGTCGATAATATGATTAGGCATTACAGTCTAGCATAGTTGTCCTGTTGCTTTAATATATTTTATTCTTAACCACTCGAGTTTTTAATGCAAGGATATGTTGCAATCGGACAGTTAAATCATGTATTGGTTTTGGCACTCAAATATTTTTCTAGAGTTGTGGGTATCCTTTCTTTTCTCCCCCCCCCCCCCCCCCCCCCCCCCCCCCCCCCCC
>NC_036253.1:328358-423197 GCF_002742605.1 Olea europaea var. sylvestris | reverse complement strand
TTAAATAACTCACTCATTCTCTAATACGTCAATTACTCTCATTAGCTCGAGCATAAATGTATTTGCAGGAGAGCTCAGGTCCACCAAATCATATGAAAAATGGGCTAAACAGGTGTCAGAAACAAAACCACCTACAAGTCCATTGAGACAGAGAAAGAAGTAAGTCTTGATTCAGGGCTCTGATATAGTTTTAGGAATTTTTTTATATTTATTTTGGTGTGACAACTTGATTACTACCATGCTTGAAACTGTTACCTTTTCAGGTCGAAAGAAAATTCAGAGGATTTATATGCTATAATCTCAAAGCGACAAAATGAGAGGAAAGGCAAGGTTGATTCAATGTTATCATCTCTTGTTCAAAAATATGGAGGCGGCGATGTAGTCCCTGAACCTAGTGGAGAAGAATTCGAAGCTGCTCGAAAAAAGCTCGAAAGCCGGAAAAAATCATCCAAACGTAAGTAGCTTGGCATTTTGAGTTTTGTTTGAATTTCTTTTAAAAAGTTGAACGGTTTCACCCGTTCTTCACCTAAATGTTACAGCCGGTGTTCAAATTTGCATGTTATTTATATAAAATCATTGCTAAAATGCCTAAGGTTGGCATGTTTCTACTGAATGTTGAGTGCCTGTTTTTGTATTTATATGAAAAAAGAAAGGAAGGGAAGTTAAGGAAAACGGGTTGCTTCCAGTTGAGAGAGGTGAAGAATGTACCTTTGGTTGGTTATCTTCTTTATTTTTATTATTATTTATTTTATCGTCCACATAAAAGTTGTTTATCAGCTAATCCGTTAATACATAAACGAAATGATTAATTATGCAACAAAGTTGAAGTTACTACAAAATTTTGATTCTTCTTGTGACACGAAATAAAGGTAGATATTTAATTGTCAAGAAAGAGAGATAATGTGTTAAAATTCATTCAATTAACGTTTAATCACCTATTTGCAGACCAAAAACAAAAGTTATTTTTTCTTGTTTAGGTAGCCAAACTGACATTTCACCTCAAGGGTTTGATGCAAGACCAAACTCTCAAGCTTAACCATGTTAAACATGAATAAATTTATATGGAAACATCCTCCAACGTACTTTGCTTATATTTAGAAGAGTCGAAGAGATTGATATTATGATTAACAAAATTTACGAATTAGAAGCCAATCCATTTAATTTAAATTTTATTTGCAATAGAATAATGTATTTTAGCTTATTTGAAGTTCAAATGATGTGATAAAAGGGTTATTTCCAAATGTATCACGATTTAAGTGGCAATGTGACAGTGGTTCTTCAATAAGTTCTCTCGCATGTGAGAATCACAATCGTACAAATTTTGTAAAATAAGTGGCTGTTAGTTTTGGAAGCAAATTTTTTTATCTTCTACTTTGATATCATGTGATCTAAGCGAGTGTTGGAAAGACAAATTAATTCATTTAAATATATTTAAATTTTTTTATAATTGAAAAATCAACAAACTTCAATTCATGATAAATTTATTTTTCTCTGATTATTATATATGATACCAATATAGTCCCCGTTTGGCCTCCATTCTCTTTCTCATTCTTTTTCTCTCTTTTATTTTCAACCACAAAATCTTTCATAAAATAATATTATACGCAAATCAAAAACTTTTTATTTTTTTACAATCAAACATTTTTCAAAAAAACACTATTTCAACAAGTAAAATTTGGATAAAATGAGGGGCCAAACGAGGACATAACTTCAAGAAAATAACTTGAATACTAGCAAAACTTGAGGCAATGCATGGCCATCAAAAATGGACTCAATTACAAAAAAATTGCCTTGAAAAGTTTGCATGACCAAACTTTCAAGAGTATCCAATTTTGGCATATGATTGCAGCCACAACTAATAATGCTTATTGCTTAGTCATAAAGTACCTTTAATTACTCTCTTAATACCCAGTAATGGCTGCAAGAAAATTAGAATTAGAGACTATTTGTGTTTTCATTCTTAATAAGTTTTCAAGTGTTTTGAATTTATAATCCGTGTTTCATATGATGATACAAACATTTCCTACCTAGGCACATCAATAAAAATAGAGAAAGTTCTAGAATCTTGCCTTTTGCTCTAAATTGTATTGGATAAAAATATGTAAAATAAAGTAAGGACAAAACTATAACATTCTAATCCTTCACTTTATGATATTAGTACACCAAATCACTCTTGCCAACTAATAAGCCTTAATCAGCATATACTTCTCGGAAAGTTACTAATAAAAATTTGGCAAATAGATGGAAGAATTTGAGGAAATCAAAATTAAATTTCTCGCAATTTAATAAAGAAAAACATTGCAGGTCTCAAAATACAAAACAATTAAATAACTTTTAGCAAAACATACAAATGTAATCAAGATTTGCGAGTAATGGAGCTAAAGTACAAGTCAAAGGATTAAAAACGCACAGTAATGCTGATGATGTAGAAGAGTCTGCCACGCGACAGCGCCATTCCTTGATTGAAAATTTGAAACCCAGACTCAGGCCCTTGAATCTACTATTCTGCATCTTTGTGCTTCTTTTTCTTCTTCTCGCTTTTATTTGCTCCATCATCATTTCCAGCAACAGCAGAGTCACCATTCTCTGCATCCTTGTGCTTCTTTTTTTTCTTCTTTTTCTCAGATTTCTCCTCGTCTGATGCCCTGACATCTTCCTTCACTTTTTCCTTCTTCTTCTTATCCTTCTTTGATTTTTCACCATCGGAAGCTACAGCTCCGTTGACACCCTCTTTCTTCTTTTTCTTTTTCTTCTCTTTCTTCTCAACTTCCACTTCCACAGTCTCATCCTCTACTTCTGAGGAGACCTTTGCTTTCTTGACGACAGCATCTGGTGCAGGGCTACCATCAACCTCATCTAGCTTGCGCTTCTGCCCCTCATCTCCATCAATTTCTTTATGTTTCTTCTTCTTCTTCTTCTCCTTCTTCTCAACCTCAATGACAGCACTATCCACTTTCACTTCATCAGTAGCCGGCTGTGGCTCTGCAGCTGCTGCATGGCCAGCAACCGTAGAGTCGCCTCCAGTAGGCAAAACCACATTCCTCAACCACTCGGCTGGGGTAGTTTCAATCGGTTTCCCACGTTTATCCAACTTCCCCTCTGCAATCAACTTCTTCTTCATTGATGCCTTTGGCCCCAATCCCCACTTCCTCGGGTATGTATCCCTATCCATCACCACCCTCTTAATCCTGGCGACCACTCCATGATCGCAAGTGGCCATCACTGCAGTTGTCATCTCCGCAATCCCCAATGCAACTGCCTCTCCTTTAGTTGTCATCAACACCACTTCCCCTCCAACGTCAATATCATTCTCAAATCTCAGCAACCCCGGGATCATCAACTTCGCGCCATAACAAATGGCATTCACCGAAGTATCCTTCACCACTAGCCTTTTATAACTAGTCAAAAGAACCTCTAATGGCATAATCACCCTCCTCAAATAACTCTCATCCCTATAATTATCATAAACCCATTGAGCGTCCATCACATCGTGCATCGTCACCATATTATCCTTCTCCCCCATTATACCCGACCTCACTCTCCTCAGCTCCTGCATATGCCCTCCCACACCCAACAAAAGCCCCAAATGCACACACAGAGTCCTCACATACGTCCCCGCCTCACATGATATCCAAAACACAACCAGATGCCTATCTACGTCGTACTCGAGCAGCTTACTCTCGTAAATAGTCCTAATCCTAAGCTGCCTTTTCACAGCAGAAATCAAAGGAGGCCTCTGGAAAACCGCCCCCGTCAGTGTCTCCAGTGCCCGAGCCACCTTCGCTACCTCAGGCACCTTAGAATGCAACCTAGCAACACACACATACTCCTTGCCAGCACCCTGCTGGGATTTAACCAAACGTGTAGCCCTATCAATACACACAATCAAATTCCCAGTAACCTTCGGATCAAGAGTGCCCGAATGCCCCGTTTTCTCAACCCGCAAAATACGCTTAATCCATGCCACAACTTCATGGGACGACGGATTAGCGGGTTTATCCAAATTCATCACCCCATACTTAATATATTCGGGTAAAGGGCGTTTCAAAGGGGAGTAACCAGAGGGAATAGGAGTATAGTGTCCAGTGCGTACATTTAACTTGTCGTAGTTCTTCAGAAGTATTGGCCACTGAGAAGTATCAATAGAGGGAGCATAACTTTGAGGCTTTATCAAGTAATCAATGGAAGCATCATTTTCGTTGGTATTCTGCGTCGAGTTAGTGGGTTTTTCAAGTTGGTCGGATTCTTTGCCTTTGCTTTTCTTCTTCTTTTTCTCAGAGTGCGAAACTTGAACATCAGCCATGGCGGCGAGGAAAATTTTGAACTTTTACTGATCAGAGGGTAGGATTTTTGTGTAATGGAGAAAGGAGGAGAAATTAGAATTTATTTGGGAGTTAGCGGTTAGGGTTTTGGTGGTGGCTGATGATAGTGTTAGGCTAAAGACGGGGAGGCCCATAAGTTTTCACTTGTAGCCCATTAGTTGTATTTACACCCGACTCGAGTATTGTGTCTTGAATCGAAAAAGTTTCAATAGGTTGTAACTTTTTTGTAACTTTTTAAGTTGCAAGTATCCAAATTGAAAATTGAACCATAAAAGCAAAGAAGGTCGTTACGCGCATTGGTACAGTGCACTCAATGAATATCTCTGAAATTTACTTTCTAAATTATCGACGCATTGAATAATTACTCTTAAGCTCTCATAAGCAAGAACGTATTGAAGTATAAGCCTCGAAATTATTGACACGAGCCTATACACACAGAGTTAAAAGCGATAGAAAACTTGATTCCGATGGATTGTGGTCCATACTTCCCAAGACTTCGAGCATACATTGATAAATTTGTTACTCTATCGAATTCACATTATGATGTATACTCACTCGATAAGGCATTTTCCTTGTACAAACAAAGCACAACATTGTCCTTGAGCATGACATTCTCAAAGTACTTTTAAAGGATAGCATCAATGTGTTTACTGCGATAGAGTTAGAGAGAGACAGAGAGAATTTAACGGAAATAATTCTCTTAAATATGTAACACAATCTGAGCTTCAAATCAATTGCTATTTGAGTTAAACTAATTTTGAAAAAGTCGAGATACTCCAAATTGTTTGTTGACGTGGGTAAAATTACTAAAAAACCTATAAAAGAACTTTGAACTTTGACGTGGGAATTGTTGGTGAACTTACCATAGTGCAACCTGTGGTACCTAAAACTCAAATACGAGAAAATCACAGCCAATAAACACGCAATGTATAGTTGATATATTTATTTACCTCCAAAAAGTCACAAGGTAGATAAAAATGAGGATATTAAGAGCTCCCACAAATTTAAGTCACTTCTAAAGAGTTGGTACAAGTTGCGATTACAGCCAATTGAAAACCATCTTAAGTAATCGTTGGAAGAAGGTTAATTCATTGTACACCACTGACAATTTTATCATAGGAAACAAGGATTATCACTTGTGCACGACGACACTTCGAAGTGAGACACCAAATCAGGGAAGTGATCACCTCCTCACTGGTGGAACAGCACCCCTGCCAGGCGCAGCACCACGACCAGCAGCCTGAGCCTGCCAATTGAGATATTGAAGTTGGGTAAAAATATTGACAGTGAAACAATTTGTGGGTATTTAGCTATGTTTACATTTTTTTGTAGTGGTTATTGTAGTTATTTAGCAATGTGTTCATATCTTTTTCTAGTGACGAGCATTTTGATACCAACGGACACAGATAAAATCATGGATTAATAAATGAAAAATATATCTGAAATCAATGGGCTAGGAGTTTCAAAATGTTGCCCAGCAGGAGTGAAAAGCACCACCTATGCACAGCCTGTGCCAGCTCGACTGTGGAGGCCCACATAGAGGCCTGTACTTAAATCAAAGAAAAAGGGTCAAACCCGCCAGACTGGCACAGACCATGGTGATGAGCAAATGGGACGAGCCCAGACAATTTTACGCACGCCAGACCAGATGCCTCAAAACCTGGCCGTGTCCCCAGTGTATACCTCTATGATAGCCAGAGCCCAGATGCAAGAATTCACCAAGTAAGACCCGATTTACATGTCTATAAAAGCCCAAAAGAAATAATCTACCTGTCATGTAACTACTAGGCATATGGGAAGCAAATAGTACAAGATGCTCATGCTAAAAGGAAAGTTTAGCTATAGCACCCAATAACTAGACCATGTTTGGACGATAGATATCAGATTGCCAAAAGGAAGGAGAGGGGGGATGCTGGGTAACTTACCCTAGCTCGCATGGCAACAGCACGTCCCCGTCCAACTCCAAGTGCAGTACCCTTGCCCTTCATAGGGGAACTCACAAAAATCAGCAAGGCTGTATACAGTGAAAGCAAATAAGAAGAAAAGGCAAGGGCATAATAAAAGGGCACCTTGATTCTAGCTTCCAAACGCTTGAACATTGGAGCATTTTTTAGCATATCTGGTATTACCATGAATCTGGTAAAAATTCAGCCATAGTAAAGATAAGGGAAAAAACATAAAAAAGAATTAAAGATTGATGCAAGAAAACGATTTCTAACAGTAAATTACGAGGTACCTGACTTTGCTGCCGCGAATGAAAACATGCTCGAGTTGTGAGACCTTCCCGTCCTGTAAAAATTGACCAAAATAAGCAATCAAAGAGTTGGAAGTATAAACTAAAGAAACTTCTTCTTGATATCAAGAAACGCAAGAAAACTTTAAAAAATAACTTTACCACTAAGAAATTTATGGGTTTTCAATATTTTGCACCAACAATCACTTTGTAATATTTAAGTATTTCAACTATCTAGTTTACCATTCTTTTTCATTTTTTTATTTAATATCAATAGTTACTTAGTTCTATAAATACTTAAGAACACCAAGTCATTGCAATTCATTTAGACAGATACTAACAAGATCATGCTAATTTGTAGCTGAATTTGTATTGTTTTCTGTAATCAAATTGAGATTAACAGATTTATATTTTGTATTCATATATTTGTACTGAATGGAACAAAGGAAAGGATTACAATAGAATGTGAGCTTTCAAGAGGCTCTCTCTCTCCCCAAACTACTCTCAATTTTCTGGATGATTCTACAGACCTGCTCCTCACCTATTTAGTATTTATATTGTTGGTGCTACGCCTAAATTCCCCTAACACAGCTCCCCAATTTTAACTATAACTGCATGGAAGCCCATCATTTTAATTTTATCTAATATGAATAATTACTTAGTTTTAAGAGTACTTGAAGAAACACCAAGTCATTGCAATTCATGTAGACAACATACAAAATACACTCGAAAAAGACAAATAGAAATTCCAAAAGGTATAAAACTAAAATGAAAGAAAAAAATTATTGAGCTAAACATGGAAAAATGACAACTAAACACACACAACAAACAAACATATAGTTTAAGAAACTTGTAAGAACTTAAGCAGGCTTCATTTTTAAGAATCCAATGAAATAATGCATCACAATAACTACATCACCTCTGTGTTGAAATAAAATCCCAAAGACTGTTTAAATAAGAAGAATACTACTACATGGAAAGACAAGTAAGGACAAGCAAGGAAGAAAAAATTATCCATACTTTTCAAAATTAAATTGGAACTTTCAACCATAATTAAAAAGGTAACATAGAAATTATTGTCGAAGCTCAGGAATTTTTCAGTACAAAAAAGAAGTGCTTCCCTTTCTCTTGCAGGATTTATGAAAGAAAAATGAAAATTTAAAAGATGTCCAATAGTTAATATTCAAAGTCTCAACTTGTTGAGGATGCTATAAAAATTACAGGAATCATAATTTTCATTACCATTTATTCACCGCTACTTCATTACACGGCAAAAGATTGACCTCGATTATAAGAACAAATAAACAACATAAATTAAAAATAAAATGCAAATAACTAAATAAAAAGTGTGCATGTGAGAATAAACAGTAATAGCCATGGTCAAAAGAACAAATATAGTCAAACAACAGGAATCAAAACTGAAAAGAACTCCTTAAAATTTGTAACTTGAAAGAAAATTAAGGACAGAGAAGCAAGATAATATCATGATTTCAATTTTGCATATAAAACAAAGAAAATAAATCACTCACTTACGCATCTTATTTTACACTCTATCATTAAGATCTACTTAGGTTTATCAAAGAATTAGAATTAAAAATTTCACTATAATATCTACCTAGAGTGTAACAAATACTGAAATGTATAAAAAAATTAATCATAATTATATATATATATAATAAACAAGGAATAACACACCTTAGCAGTGTAAGTGATGTTTTCAAGCTGGCAATTCCAGTTATCCTCGCACTCCACCATGCTGCCTCTGTAAAGTTCACCGCTCTTCAGCTCCACAGTCACCACATGTCCCGATGCTTCGTGGAGTAGCTTCACCGGAATCCCCAAACTCCGACTCATTGTGATTACTTGGCAATTTCGTAGTGTTTTCTTTCGTATTCCTTCTGTTTCTGTAGCAGCAATGCTCCTTCCGAGAGGGTTTTGGGGCACGGCAAGTGTGTCTAAAGAAATATAATCTAGGGTTTAGTATGGGGAAAATGAGTTTGGAAGGGCGCTTTTCAATTGGTTTTTGTTCAAAAGCATTTGACCAGATTTTTGAAAATAATATAAAATATAAATATTTAAATATTTGAAAAGACAATTATAACCTTTCAATTTTTTCCTAAACTAAATAAGAAAGGACCCAATTCGTTCCCAAATTAGAGTTCTCAAGAATCAAAACTCTTTGTCTTTTTCCATTTCTAAGGCTCGCCCGTCGATCTCTCTCTCTCTATTTTCTGAACTTTGAAACTCGTCAGACCACCTTCAGCTAACATCTCTCGAGTGGTTGAATTTGTATTGTATTATTTTCTTCACTCTCGATTTTGTAGTAGAAGTTTGTTTCCCCACCCTCTTCTCAGATTTAGGAAGCCATATAATATATAAAGAGTTCTTCTATATTATATATGGAAGGGTCTTTACGGTTTCGGTAGCCAAAATTTTTGAGCGACTTATCTACATTATGATAGTTTTATGGCACAAAATTGACAATATTCGATCTCAGATGTGCTTGTAAAGGTTATGTTTTGATTTCCTCTTTTTCTAAAAGAGAAAAGTCATAATGTTTTGTCAAAAGAAAAAAAATGATGGTTCTATTTCCCACTGTTTTAATGTTTCTTTTCATCTGCATATTATGATTTGCTTAAGCACATGGCTATAAGTACTTTGTAATTTATATGCTGATTGGATTAAAAATCTCACATATTTGATTTCCTATTGGTAGATTTGTTTCTGCATTTGTTTGCTACCTACTAATAGTGTAGTTTCTTGAAAAAATTAATGATGATGATTGCTACATATCTGTGATTTGCAAGGCTAAAGCTAACTGTTTCTTTCTTACATATGAAAAGTTTGAGCTTCTCAATTTCAGTTTTGTCTTAATAGTTTAAAGTTTGATTTGTTTCTAGTCTCTGCTTGTAGAAGAGATCATTCTTGATTTTTTAATAGCATCATCCATGAACTCTTTTACGAGTTTTGGATTAATGGTTATTTTATTTCCACCATTCTTTGGTTTCTTATTCTTGTTTGAGTTGACTATTTTTTTGACATTTAACTCTTTTTCTTCAAGTCGATAGCTATCTCTTCTCATTCTCCTTCAAAATGCATTGAGTTCTTTTCATTCTTCCAGAAAAGATCGAATAATTTCTAAAATGTTTACCAAATGTTTAAAAGAAAAAATGACTTCTTTATGTTAGGTTTAAATGATTTAAAAAATGAAAAATGTTGAATTTGTAAACAAATTACTATACTAAGGCGAGACATTTAACTATGAAGCCACCGCGTGCACAATTTATAATACATTAAACTTACAAGTTCTCTAAAGCAAATCAGGTAAGAATGCCTAATAAGTGAATATCAAATAAAATATAGTTTCTTGTTAGCAATGATAATACCTGCTCTTAAATTTCATATTCTGCAAAAAAATTCTTCTACAAGAATAACTAGAAGAACTATGTAACTTGTTTTAATATTTCTAGTTTTTTATGTTTGTTATTATGTGCTTTACTATCATCAGTTCTAATATTAGTACATATTTTATAATTTGCAGTGCTATGAAGAAGATTCTTCAAGTTGATGCTATGATTACGACGAGATGTAGATTGCAAATAGTGTGAGATGTGTATGAGAAACTCGATACAAATTACAAAAACAAGCTTAGTTAGAGCTGCTTCGGATCTCTTCTTAGGTTGAAGGACCTAAAGTTGGCTTCGCAAGTTATACATCAATTATTATTGCAAAAAATAAGGACCAACAAAAAAGAAGTTTGGTTTAAGATAGGAGAGAAAAATGTAAAATTTGGGTTGAAAGAATTTATTTTAGTTACGGGCTTAAATGCGGGTGATGATAACGACGTAGATAAGACCTTGGGGGAAGAGTGTCAAATCGTGAAAGAGTATTTTACAATGCATTTGTAAATTGCAAGAAAAGAAAGAGCGATAAGTATAAGTTATAATTGATCGTAATCTTGGCGTACGTCATGTGGGCCACAAAGGAAAATATATATATCGATTTATGGTGGCTAGACTTAGTGGACGATCTAGATAGGTTCGAGACGTATTCATGGGGAAAGTTTTCATTTGAATACACGTTCAGTATATTTAAACGTGAAATAGGAGATAAATTAAAAAGTTCGGACGTCGAAAGCGAATCACGTTGTCGATATTTATTGCACGACTTTCCTCTCGCTATAATGGTTGACTTGTATTTTATATATATATAAATTCGTGTTGTGAGATAATTTAAATGTTTGTTTGCAATAGATTTGGGCATTTGAAGCAATCCCAACTTTGGGAATGAAGTTTGGTACGAAATATCCAGATGTAATACCAAGAATGGTCGCTTGGGAAATGTCGAAGAGGTTAATTTTTTCTGTCATTGATAACGTGTTGAATTCAGATGAGGTAAAATTGTCTTTTTTAAGTTTAATGGGAACAAATTGTGGAATTAGTTTCGTGAATGACTAATGACTTGCACATTTTAATATTTGCAGTTAGAGGTTAATTCCATATTGATTCTCACCGAAGTTGAACTAGAAAAGGCCTATTGGAAAAAGTTGAAACCAATCGTGGAAGAAGATGAGAGTGTTTCACATCACTCTAAAGGAGACGAGGCTAAGCATGATGCCGAGCCACAGTAATGGAAAAAATTTAGGGAAGGCTGCAAGCAGTCATATCAACTCGACTTGATTGGGTGGAGAAAAAGGTTGACATGTTAGTTGAATTGGCTGTGGCAGGTCAGTTCCATCCAGCGACTAGTACATTTGATGGTGCCACTAGTAGCACAGCTTATGTACCAGAAAATGAACCGAAGGATAGGTTGGAAAAGGAAGCTGGGTTTGATGATGTGACAGATGTGCATGCTGCTAAAAGAAAGGTAGATCTCCCTGAAGAGGATTCAAAGTTAGAGGAGGAGGTTAGAGGAAAAAATGTAGAAGGGAATGAGTTGGAAACTGAGCCTGAATTTTATGATTTGAGAGATGTGCCTGGTGCTGAAATAAATGTAGAAGCGCGTGAGGAGGACCCAAAGTTAGAGGAGGAGGTTAGAGGCAAAAATGTAGGAGAGAAGGACTTGAAAAAAAAAAGCTGAATCTGGGAATGAAATAGATGAGCAAGAAAAGGGAAAAATGGTCAAGGAGAGTGTTGGAAAAGAATTATATTAGAGGAGGAGCATCCTGACGTGGAGAAAGGGATTGTGACGCCTAAAAAGCATGATGTGGATACAAATGAATCCATGCAAGGTATGTAAAAATGAATTCAAAGTTCAGTTTTACATCTTTATATCCAAATGAAACAAATTTTCCACTTCTAATTGTTGTTATTTACAACATATATGCTACATTGTAAAAATCGATGAGGTGGGATGCGATCCATCGAAAGGACGAAGGTATCGTCGGAACAGAAAAGCGCGTTTATTGTGTTCTCTGTACACGGACCCGACAAAGAGGAGAAAGTTGTCGGACATCAATATATACGATCCTTATCGAGAAGAAGATCCCATCAAGGTTGAGACTTTTTGCAAATGGATGGAAACTACATCTTCATGGTAAATTATTACATATAGTTGCAACTACATGTGAAAGTAATGACAGTATCACCTAAATATAACTTTGTGTTGATTTTGTTGTATACACAATCAAATTATACATTTGCGCTTTTATGATGTTCAAACAAAAAGTTTGATGGATCTTTTGAATGAGGATTGTTGGATTAATGACAGTGTAAGTAATCCAACTTTAATGATTTTACGATAATGTCACAAAAGAATTCAGTTTGAATTGATTAGTTTATTTCTGTAGATCATGAACGAGGCCCTATACCAGATACGAGAAAAAGCTTTCAAATTTCCCAATCTGTTCCGGTAAGACTGTTGTATATTGGACACTTTTTTCTATCAATTTGTTGTTAATGCATATGGTCAGTTACAATCCAGTAAAGAGCTTAAATATAGTAAGAGTCAAATTAATTATGTGAGAGGGGCTACTTCAGAGCTCGGAAAACCTTGGAAGGACTGTAGATATTTGTATCTTCCATGTTGGACCCACGACCATTGGTTTGCAGTTCAAGTCGACATGGAGGAACGGGCCATTTTTATTTTTGATAGTCTAAATGGTCACATTCGTCAGGCAGCGTTGGAAGCTTACTTTTTGCCTCTACATGTCGTTATTCCATTGATAATAAAATCTCATGTCACCGATGAAAGCAAATATAGTACGGAGAACTTCAAATTTATGAACATGAAAGATGTTCCCCAACAAATGAATGGGTAAGAATGACTAATTTCATAATTAGTAGTACCATATTATCTTCAGTGTTGAAAATTAATACAAAAATTTTACAACTTTTTTGTAGATTCGATTGCGGAATATTCGCTAACAAATACGTAGAATTTCTACAAGTGAATATGGACGTAAATACAATTCGACCGGATTACGTACTAGTATGGAGAAAGAAACTGACTACAGAGTTGTTGGCTTGGGACTTCGAGCCGTAGATTGTGCTTTGCTCGTATTTTTTTTTATATTTTTATAACATTATGTAGTGACTTGGTTGTTTTGGGTTTCAAGTAGCAACTATTTTGGAGTTTGAATACAATTAAAATGTACATATTTTCCATTATCTTCTATAACTTTAAAGTTTGGATATTGTCAATGTCAGGTTGTTGAGTTTTACATGTTCAAGCTGACATATTTTCATTGTCTTCCATTATCATATCGTTACAGTGTAAAATTGATACTAAAATGATTTAGAACTCGTTCCTCAAACACAAAACGACATGCATATCGTTTCAATGTTAAATACACGCCGCTTCCCTGATTTGTATAACGACTTAGAACTCATTATGACCACACATAACCACTTCTAAGTCGTTTCAATTAAAATTGACACTAAAACGATTTGAACTCATTCCCGAGATACAAAACGACATGCACATCGTTTCAATGTTAAATACACACAGCTTCCATGATTTGCGTAACGACTTAGAACTCATTATGATCGCACATAACGATTTTGAAGTCGTTTCAGTTAAAATTGACACTAAAATGATTTAGAACTCGTTCCTGAGAAACAAAACGACATGCATATTGTTTCAATGTTAAATACATAATGCTTCTCTAATTTGCGTAACGACTTAGAACTCGTTATGAACACACATAAATACTTCCAAGTCGTTTCAGTTAAAATTGATACTAAAATGATTTAGAACTTGTTCCTTAGACACAAAACGATGTGCATATCGTTTCAATGTTTAATACACACTGCTTCTTTGAATTGTGTAACGGCTTAGAACTCGTTATGACAGTACATAACAACTTCGAAGTCGTTTCAGTTAAAATTGATACTAAAATGATTTAGAAATCGTTCCTGAGACACAAAACAACATGTATATCGTTTCAATGTTCAATACACACTACTTCTCCGATTTTCGTAATGACTTAGAACTCGTCATTACCACACATAATGACTTCGAAGTCGTTTCAGTTAAAATTGATACTAAAATGATTTAGAACTCGTTCCTGAGACACAAAACGACATGCATATCGTTTCAATATTAATTACACGCTGCTTCTCTGATTTGCGTAACGCATAGAACTGAGATATGTTATCGTTCTATTTATATTTATTAAAATTAATCTGCGATAATTTCTATGTATGCTAAAAATAAAAATCTGAAAAAAATTCTATAATTTTGGTATGTGTAAGAGTAAAATCGGTATGTGAAAATATAATATGTGGAAATAATATATATAGAAAGGGTAAAGAAAATATGTACAAATACAGTATGGAGCATATACGGTAAGTTGCAAATACGATTAGTTGTCATCAAATACGGTAAGCTGCATATACAGTAAGCTACCTGCAAATACGGTAAACTGTGTATATGGTAGGGAGCAAATACAGTAAGCTACCTGTAAATACGGTAAGCTGCGTATACGGTAGTGAGCATTTACGGTAAGTTGCAAATACGGTAAGCTGCATATACAGTATATTGCACCTACGGTATGCTCAAAATTGGTATCTAAACTACATATACGGTATGTGATAATCCGTTAATGTTCTGGTTAATCATGAAAAAAAATCGGAGAAATTCAATGGCTTGAATTTCAAAAGGTGGTAACAGAAAATGTTATTTTATCTGACCACTTTGAATCTTGCGATATTCTTGACTAAGATTGCTCCAAAGATATGTCGAGCGATTGAGGATGGTTGAAACGTCATTTTTAGATATAACAATATACATATCGTTATGTTATCGAAGAAACGATTTTGAAGTCGTTGTAGATATTATATAAACCAAAACGAGTTAAAAGTCGTCAAATTTAAAAAAAAAACGACATATATATCGTTATGTAACAAATAGTGAAATAATGTAACGTCATCCATCTATTTTCATTACAAATTTGACAAGTTCAAAATCGTTTCAGTTGAAATAATAACTACAACCACTTCGGTATCGTATCTTTACAATTTAAACGACATTCATATCGTTATGCCTAAAAACAACATTTCAACCCTCCACGATCACTCGATGTACCTGCGAAATGTATATGACATTCGAAAAGACGTATCAAGTGAGCTGGTAGCTCTTGAATAGCCCTGAAAGAGCCAACAAAGAAAAATATGCTCATGTGACAAAAAAATAGGAAAATATTTTTCATGAACAAAACTGTCAATCTAACAGCACAAAAAGTAAAAATTTTGATGGAAAAAATACATTTTTCATGAAAAATATTGACAATCATACGCACCGCACCATAAGGCATTGATTGAGTCAATCCAACAGCATTGCCATTTTCTGTAGCAAAAAATATACGAGCCTTTTCTCCTGTTTGTTGCTCAAAGAAGATCTTACACAATTGCATAAACCCATAAACACACAGAGTTTTATTTGATGTAGATTAAAATTAAATTGTTGATAAATTTTGCTAAAAATTCATGAAATATGTAACTAAAAAATTGTAGATCACATAAAATATGTGATTAAAATTATTTATTAACTTTGACTTTATTTTAAAATTTGAATTTTAATCCTTATAGAACACTGGCTAAAGATTCAACAAATATGATATACTGCCAAAAAAAATAATAAATAAATAAAATACAACTATCAAATGATGCCCATAATATTTTTCATAGCAAATACACAAAAAAACCAGTAATTTTCTCGTCACCTCAAATTTATCAATTGATGTGCAGTTTGTTTATCCATACAATAATCAAGTAGCTAAGGCAAAAAAATACAAGTACAAAGGAACAAACACCATGCTACAAAATACATATTTGGCTGTCTCTCACTGCCGCTTATCTTCACGAGTCCCTGAGGTCTCTCCCCCGTTCTTTGGCTTACCTGGGGCAACTTTGGCAGGGGTCGACCTCTCTGATTGAGAGAACTGAATCAAGATTTGCATAAGAACCATGACAATGGCCAACGCTACCGCTGAAAAAGTGAGACCTTTCCACGAGGAGAGAAGAGAGGACCATTGGAAAAGTTTCATGGCACCAAATATGAGTAGAATTGCCCAAGAAACCACCACCTGTTTCAAGCCATTAGTTTGACCCAACCAATGAAACCCAATATAAATGAGATGCTTGTTTGGCTAAGCTCAAAACATATTTGGATAACTTTAAAGTAAAAATAATTACTGTCAAAATAAGTAACTTATTTCTAACTTTCAACAAATATATATATATATTATATATAACTACTTTATTTCCTAGTAAGCAAACTTTTTAAGCTTAGCCAAAACATGCCCGAACTAATTTAATGAATCTACCAATAGGGACTTCACTGGCCGGCCAGTATCTTGCAATTGTTCACCGAAGGAATCCTCAGCTACATGCTTGTCCAATAATTTATCCTGATTCACAAGGAAAAAAAATACATAAAAAGGATCATCACAAGTAAAATGTTGCAAGCAGAAATTCTTCATATTCTACAGATAGTCTTCCTCCAATGTTCAACAGTATCAGAAGAAGTAAATATCAAAACTGAAGGAAATCACAAGTGTGCACCTTGGCCACAAAGGCATCCCTACACCACTGAGCAACAGCGTCATCCGTTTCAGGCAAATCCTTCATCAAGTGTCGCTTGAGGTGCACATGAACCTGCAAAATGGCAAATTATTAAGGACTAAAAATTGGGGAAAAGGGAAAAAATAGCAATCCTAACATGATGGTCAGATCGTCAAAGCTATTTCTTTAGTGATATAACACAATGGGCAATTTCATTTAGCTACCAATACTTTTTCAAAATATACTTTAATCCTGAATATATAGTAGTTTCACTAGTTTAGCTGCCATTGCGCACAGAAGTTTCTTCAGATTCTATTCCTCCGAAAGTTTACTTCTTATAAATGCAAAATCCCTAGCTAAATCCAATTGCCATCATATCAGAAGATTTAACAATGGAGCTCGGAGTTATCAGATTTTGCAGGCTTACCACAGATGGTTGCCCTTTAAAGAGTCTTATCATGGTAGGTGCAGGGGAAGTTTTGGGGATAGCCACTGTTACATCATAAATCGCCGGAACAAATGTGCGCATATGACTTACTGCTGTAACAAAACCCTGAAAACAAGCAACAGAGCTTATTGGTAATATTGAATAATTTACAACCTAGGAGCACAAAAGGTTACTCTCAAGTCTATGCAAGATCTATGAAATTGAATCCTCGTGTGTAATAACTCTTTATACAGAAAAGCAATTAAGCAGTAGCAGGATTAAAATGGTTAATAGCCAATCACAACTTCCTGTCCAGAGCAAAAAGTTTGTCAATGATGAGCCTTTACTAGAGTCTAGGGGAAGCAATCAAAAACAGAATTTTAATGATCAAGGAAAAATGTAAATTGCAGGATATTGTGATGAAAAAAAAAAGGAAAATCTAAAAGAAGACAAGCAATGCAAATAGAAACAAATGACGAAAGGCTCTCTATTTCAAGCAAGATATTCTGATGAAAATGACTGTTGTTTCAAACACAAAAAATAATCAAAAACTCGTGTGTCAAAAAGCTGCATCACAGGTGATACCATGTTCCATCAGAAACGCATTCACTGACATGCTATCTAAAGGTAGTTCATATTTGATACCAGAAGAATAAATTGAAACACTATGTTTAGAATTGTTGAAACAAAGAAAGGAAAAATAAGAAACAAATCAAGAACTTCAAACACAAATAGAACAGCAGTAGTAGTAGCACTAGATAATTTTCTAATTACAGAAGCAGGTGCAGTTGGAAACCTTTGTACGAGGAATCAAAACATTCCTTGGAACGGGAATCCCTGCTGAAGCAGCATATTCTTGAGCAGCCAAAAGCTTTGCTTGAGTAAATCGTGTACCCTCCACAAAAAGTGCCAGCCAAAAGGGCCGAGGGAAATCCCTTAGCCGTTGAAGACCTGCCTGCAAGAGATGTCCATGAAGTCCAATTAAGATTAAGCCAACCCGTCAAAGAAGGAAATGGTGAAAAAACACATATTATAGAAAAAAACCGTCTGGTATGAACATCCATGTACATGATGGACATAAAAATATTTTCGTCATTCAAAGATACCTTTAATGTGTTTTCATCCTTTGCCCAGCTTCTTTCAAGAAACAGATACTCCGAAAACCACATAGACCATCCTATCACCTGCAATTATTGGATGCAACAGGTTGTTTATGCATATCTTAATCAGTACCTCAAATAAAAGGGTGAGAGTGAGACAAATTCTGGAAGAAGATAAAGAACAAGAACACAACAGGAGTTCAAGTCTAGTACTGCTATCTATGAATACTTGTTAGCCTTTTTCAGCAATAACATAACTATTAATTTTAAAAATCTCATAATATAATTTCCAATACCTTCAAAAATGTTGATCACGCTGAGACAAGTGACCACAGTGAAATTATATATTTATAAACTTCAGCCTAGAAAACATCCAATCAAAAACTTAAGTCTCTCATAAGAGGTCATAGATTCGAGTCCTGTGGACGTGATAGAAAGCTGGTAGGGGTCAAATGGGCTAGGCTCTCCATAGTGGACAGTGTATAAGTTCAATGGTTTAGGCATAGAGGACGGGTCGTTACAAAGTGATTATTTCATACAAGAAACAGTGCCAAATGGTCAATTACATCTCTGGACTATCACTTTATCTTGCTTATCATTCATTAAAGTAAAAATCAAATCAGTTACAATACAGAACATTATTTTGACACGTGACAAGGTTTTACTGGTTTTGAATCATCAATCAGTAAAGCATATTCCACCATTGTCACGCACAAAAATGTTCTGATAAGTAATAATATTTAACAGGCTGACCACTCTACGAAGTTTCAAAATCAATAATATATATGAAAATCAAAAATAAAAATAAAAAAGCCACTCCATAACAACACAACGGGTAGAACCTTGGCAGGTAAATGTAAGATAAAAGTAATGGCCTATTTAGCACTTTGGAACAAGATTGACATAAACACTTACTGGAAGGAGCTTTGAGGATTTTTTCATAACAGCTAACGTGCTACCAAGGCAACCTGATCGCTGACATTAGAAGGTCCCAGGATCGATCAGAAGTATCTAACAAAAAATATTTCGATGCTAGAGCAAAATTCAAATCAAGCATTAGCAAGGATATTGCACAATTCCAAGTTTGCTGCTGTATTTATATTTCTAAGTGTGCAGCTGTATTTATCTTTCTAAGTGTGCACATAAAAAGCAAGTTTCTATAAAACAATTTTTCGCTTTTTATTTTTATTTTTTTATTTTTATGTCTGTATACTTACTTCCGTATCCAGACATACATGTGTGTGTATAAAGAAGCATCCGTATAAAGAAACATTTCTTACCCACTTTATCCCACAATGAATGTTCTACTTTTACTCAGGATCAGTATGACCATTTATTTCAAATTCAGTTCATTGGCTCGGGTAAAAAATATGGTTACATCAAGACCCATGTTGGCCATGTATAATCACGCACCAGTGCCTAAGAGTAGTAATAATACAATTTAAAAAAAATAACAACGTGGCAAGCATGACTAGATAAAGTATAGAGTGATCTTCTATTAGGCAGTGTTCTAAAAGGTATAATGTGTGACGATGAGCGAAGTCCAGGCGTACATAGGCAATGCATAAGTGTAAAAAAGCATAGAAAGGCATTTTCTTATTTTAATTTTTAATCAATCGAAAAATCGTTCAATAATAAAAAATAATACTTTCCAAACATCTAAAACAAATTTATAGGAAATTTATATATTTATTTCAAAATTTTTAACAAAAAGATAAGTTCCAAATGTAAATATTAAATAGTACATAAATTGGAATTTTTGGGAGATTTCCTTTGTTCAAGACTTCAAGCGAATATTTTTAATTTAGAACCGACGAAGTGAAAAAATCAACATTTAAGTTTTAACTTAGAAGAATTGTAAAAAATAATAAAATAAAATAATTAAAAAAGATAATTATGCACGCCTAGGTGAGCATACCGCACATTAGCAGTCAAAGATTGCTGTTGACTGCTAAATAAGGTGCCAACCCAAAGTAGCCATGCATCGCATGTGTGCCTTTTAGAACGGTGCTATTAGGATTCTATGTTCTATGTATATCATGGGCAACCTATAAGACTTGGAAGATTTTAATTATTGCTTCTACTTATTTTATTTAGATTTCCATAGCACTCTTCCTAGCACTGTGTCTTTCACACCAAGAACTGAGCAGATATATAAACCTGAGGTTCTTAGATGACATCAGTTACTAATAAAGCATATTTATTTTTTAGCAAAGTGTGTTGCGACTTATAATAAAAGTAAGGAATACAGAAATTTTCCCATATGCATGAGTAAATGCAGTGCCGTGCAGAAGCAACAATCAGATTGCTAACCTGAGCCAAAACCCATCCTACAAGCCAATCAATGTCACTTCTATGATTGCATATGACGAGTGCATGTTCTTTACCTAGAAATTTCACCAGCATGTAATTCAATAATTTTCAAGTGTGACAAGCTGCGTACTTCATATTTTACCAGGCAAGTGAATTGAATTCTAGAAACATAAGTTTTATCCTTACCCATCAATTTAAAGGTTTCATAATCCGTGTACAATTGGATCTGCAATCAGAAGATGTGAGAGATTAGACTGTCAGATGATTCTGAAGAAATGATAAAATTTCAAAATTAAAAAGGGGATTCTTCTGTTTCCCTAAACAAATAAGATATCACGCCATTTCTAACTAGACAATGGTGTAACTAAGCCCCCGTTTGGCCCCCATTATTTTCCATTCCGTTCAATTTCATTTTTCTCTCTCTTATTCTCAATCACACAATCTTCCATAAAATAACATTACACATAAATCGAAAACTTTTCCTTCAACCACTCATTTTAAAAAAAAAAAAACACTATTCCACCCATTTTCATTTCTAGAAAATGGGGGCCAAATGGGGGCTAAGAGAGAATGACACATCATTACGAAATTCCCATATTTTCTATCTAGGAGATCAATAAACAAGCTACAATGACAACTAAAAACTTTGAAGTCTGTAGTTGTGGATACTGGCTAATGAACTATAGTTACGTGATTCAACTTCCACCTGAAGAACATATAGGGAGTATCTTCACATTACTAACTCTGTCAAATACAATTTAGAAACATAACAGAATACAATCACAAACTAAATAGCTTCTTTACATATAGAAAATAAAAGCAAAATATTGAATGTAAAAGCAAAAAACTAAGCGAATGTATTCGTTCAGAACAATCTACATCCAGGTCCAAGAGCTCACTAAATTGACCATACCATGTCTTGAGGCTGAAGCTCTGAGTGCCAAATTACATAATGATAAAGACAAATTGTAGTCATTAATTTAAAAAATAAATGAGCTAATATCTCATATAGCTTATTTCAATTTCTCAAGTAGTCTAACAAATATATTAGTTAACTAAGATGTTGCTCATCAAAGGAAATAAAAAATTAAAAAAAAATAGCCGCATTAGCACTGAGTCATGTTTAAGCCTTATAAATCGAGCTACAGCATCAAACTTTTTAAAGTAAACAGAATTTACAGCTATAGATCTGCCTATCTTTGCACTTGATGTTAGAGACACCCAACAATTTTCAGATATTAACGAGCTCTGGAAAAACATGTGTAAAGATGAAAATAACTAGATCATCAAAGCAATTCCATATTTAGAGACTGCATTTCCCAGGTGAATCAATAATTATATTAATCCCTCTTAACATAGACAGTAACTAAGTTCATTTGAGATCCTGGATATTTGGAAAGTGTTCAAACTCCTAGGGTCCAAGCTCAACTTCTCCACAAGCTTCCACCTAAAGTGCAAGCTTCGTCCTTCGGAAATCGAGAAAAGAGGTCTCCATAACCATGGGTTCCAATGCATGACATCTACAGTTATTATGATCTTGATTTCCAATAATAAATCTATTCTTCATACCACAATGGACAGTACAGAGATGTGAAAGTGCTTCATCCATTTTGCCAGTATCATTACTAGCACTGAAAACACATAAGCTCTCAAAATCTTCTCTGTATGCTTGACGATCTCATAAAAAAAACTCTTATAATTGAACAAAAATGCTGGAATTAGAAATAAAAAAATTCTTCTGCTAAAAATCTCAGTGTCCGGAAATTATTGAGTCATTGAGTAAATGAAGATGTGAAATCCCAGAAGTGCAACAGAAATAAATATCTAAATGGCATGGATTGCTCAACCATGACCTAGTACAAAGGAGACTTTTATATACCATTGTGCAGTGTGACATCTTACTTTCATTGAAATTATAAGTTCAGATCCAACAAACATAGCATCAAGACTAAAAGAACTTTACGCACTGTATCAGAGGCTTGGTCAATAGGTACAACAATGATGTAATATCAAAAGTTCAATGACAATTTTAGATTCTTCACCTTAACTCCAGCCCACCAATCAACCAGCCAAACGAGCTCGAGCCACAACAGCTCTGCCACCGCTCTATTTATCCTCCTGTAAGTGTTCTTTGACAATGGCCTTATTAGCACAAAACATACTGCCTGAAAAATCCCCCCCAATAAAATTTGTCACATTTCTTCGAATACAGAATATTTCGTGCAAAAATAACAAATCTTTATAACAAAACACCATAAGCTTATCCCTCAAGAAAAATCAAATAGAAAGTAGAAAACCCAGAAACCATAAAAAATCGTGTAGCAAATCAACTAGGGTTAGAAAGAACCCTGCTTAATTAGCCACTAATTAGCTCAAATAAATCAAAGCAGCGTCTAAAAAAACATAACAAGTTTCAATTTTTAATCTTGTAGATGTGGTCGTGGTTAAATTAATTAGGTAAATACATGACCTGAATTAAATTGACGACAAGTCCAGATAGGAAAAAGAGAACACCCAACGGCACAATAACAACTGCCGCCGCGAAAGCCATATCCTCGTAATCCCTCAATCTCAGACTACAAGTATAGAGAAAAAATTGGAATAGTAAAATGATATATTAATTTAGTTTTTATTTGAGAGCAGTGGGAGGTTGAGTGTAATAAATGACGGGGGAAATGAAAATCTAAACGTGCGAGGGATTGTACATTTCATTGGACGAAATTTTTCATAAAACTATAATTCGAATTCCAACTTTCATTTTTGGCCTATTTGATTGACAAAATTTTTCAGAGAATTGATTTTTCATGAATTTCTAGGTACAACACCTTAAAAGCGTGATTTTTCACCTTTTATTTTTCTATGGGTATGTAATTTTTGATTTTCCACCTTTTTTTTATTGTTAGCATTGGGAACAAATTCTATGAACAATTGTAAATGAGAATATCCCTGAAATTGACAATTTTCATATAAAACAAAATCAAACGAATACCAAAATATAGATATTTTTTGATCTTTTTTTCCTTTTTTTTTGTTGGCAATGGAAACAAATTCTATGAATAATGGTAGAAGTGGATATTCCTTAAATTGACAATTTTCATGTAAAATAAAGTCAAACGAACACCAAAAAACACTTTAACTTCAACATTTTTCACATGAAAAATTATACCAATCAAACACAATAATTTACAATTCTCAGGAAAACAATTTTTAGGTAATTCAATTCCTGGAATTCATTTTCTTTCCACCCAAATTTCATCTTCACAATTAAACAAACCCTTGGTGTCCATCTCTTATTCTTATGATAAGATTGTAATTGGATTTGCATATATTTGGTAAGGAGAACAATCTCCTCCATTGAAAGTAATCAAAAATGAAAAGTGTTATTCACTTCGAATAAATCATATTTTATTCAAAATGAGTCACTCTCCAGTGCTGACTGAGCCCCCGTTTGAACCCCATTATTTCTCATTATATTAAATTAAATTTTTTTCTCTCCTACTTTTAACCACACAATCTTCAATAAAATAATATTACACGTAACTCAAAAACTTTTCAACCACTCATTTTTCAAAAAAATACTATTCATCTCATTATAATCTACAAATAATAGGGCTCAAACGGCCCCTGAAATGGATAATGTAACTGTGTAAGCATGCTATCACCCAACCCTTGTTTGAGCCACATTATTTTCCACAAAATGTATTTTTGAATAGTATATTGATGAGAAATATTGGACTAAAAAATAAAGAAAAATTTTGAATTTATGTATAATATTATTTTATTGAATAATGTGTGATTAAAATGTGATGTCAAATTAATATTTAAAAATGTATTTTTTTTCTTCCAGAAAGTGTGACTCAAACCGGCCCCAATGTGAAATGAAAATAATTTGAAGATTCATAAATAATAACTGATGGATACGGATAAAACTTAAAGTATCTTGGAGCGCTAGATTGGTATTATTAATTTGGTTGGAGTTGGGAAAATTGGTTGTGGCTTGGCGACAATAACAAGAATAGTGTGTGAGGGACGGAATTTTGGAGATACTAAAAATAAGTACTTATTTCATTTCATATTTCTATCCAAACTCTATCTTCGACTAACTTGGTACGAAAGCCACCTCATGTGTAGTATGAAGCTGGCCAATCGTTGTATTTAGCTTATGTTGATTAATTTGACAAAATTAGCATCCGTGTTGCATGATTTGAAAAGAAGGATGTCATTTATCATATGAATATTCAACATATTTTCATGAAATTCAAATCTCAAGGTTATTTTATCTCCCAGTGTTGCAGGGAAATTAAAAATAAATTATGGTCCGGGTTTGCAACATTTGTGTTGTGTTCCAAGACAAAGGTCCCTGCTAGAACAAAGGAGTCAGCTTTCCGTCAAGGTGGTACGTGCCTTACACACTATATCTTCTTTAAGAGGTACTTTCGTCAATCCATCGTATATCCCTTTAGATAAAAAGAAACAAAAAGTAGGAGACAACGTATCCCATCAATTGTACTCATTGCGTAAATCATCATTCTCATTTCAAATTTGACACTAACACTCTCATTCAATATTTTTTTGTAGAGTTGGTCATTTTCTTCAAGTAATTCCACCAAATATGGGTAATTGACACAAAACATCCACTTCGTTTATCTTCATTGCAAAAATCGTCTCTATCATTTCAATTTTGACATTTGGAGCCTCAAAATCGTTTTTTTTCGCGCAAAAAATCATTATCTATTTTCTTCATTAAAGCGTTGTAAAATGAATAATTTATCCTTCTCTTTAAATAAATAATAGAAAAGAAAGAAAAAAAAATTGCAATTAGAGTTTATGGAATGAGACGAAAATGACTAATTCTGCAAGAAAATGTTGAAAATGAGGGTGCAAATGTCAAATTTAAAACGACAAGGATAATTTGCGCAATGAGTACAAATGATGATGATATTTTGTGCTAATTACGCATACAAATCACACAGAAGTGGTATTTTTATATACTTTTTGCTTAACCAAACTTGCTGGACTCTCGCAATACATCTCTTTCAATCCCATCAACATCAAAACTTAATATAGCCTCATTTTGAAACCATTTTGTTCAGTGAGAAGCTAGATTAGTAGCCATCATTATATCTATGAGTTAGATTTGATTTTCATCTAAGAAATTGGGATCGACTTGCAATTTACAAGCATACAACTTTTTTCTTTTTTTTTTTAATATAAATCACTTCATTTCCATTGTTGTAACTTGTAAATCTAGCTCCGAAATGGTTTCATATACAATTTTCCCGTTGATGTAGACAGATATAAGTAGATTCTAACCATTCATTTACCAGAGTGATATAATATCATTAGAATATTCCAGTGGACAAAACTAGCAGCCTATTTGGAAGGGATTTTTTACCACAAAAAATTGATTTTTTGACTGTTATTTCACCATTTCGCCGTAATTTTTGACATTTTCTTTCATAAGTGAGCCCCACTTTTCTTCTAACGGTCAAAAAATTAATTTTCAAAATCCCTCCCAAACGGGGCCTAGATTGAAACAAAATTCTCATAGTCGAACATAAGCGTAATTCCCACCGAGTTAATCTATTTGAACCTGTAATTTCTCTAACTAAAATTCAAGCACAGGTTCTCTAAAAACCTAGATTGTCAAAAAAATTGGTCGCAATATGTGAGAACCTTATTTTTATTTTATTTTTATCACGCTCCCTTGTATACTAATCGAATTAATTTTTCGTTGAGAAGTTTAACACAAAACTTGTAGGAAAATTTTAACTATTTATTTTGTGTTCTATTGCAAATTTTGGCATAATATGTTATATGGCCTGTTTGAAAGCGATTTTTTCACCCAAAAAATTGATTTTTTGACCATTATTTTACTATTACAGCCGTCATATTTGACTTCTTTTCTCACAGGTAGACCCCATTTTTTTTCTAACAGTCAAAAAATTAATTTTCAAAATCACTCCCAAACATATTCATAAACTTCTTGTTAAACAAAGACTCTCAAGGGCCAGTCAGGCCTGCAAGAAATTATAAAATTCCATCTATTTACCGACTCGTAGTCAACAAGTAAGAGTCTTCCTTTTTGCCTCCTTACTTGTAAGATGCTATTTCATGATGTCTTCACGAAACAGGTTATACAACCTTCTGCCTATCATAAAATACTTGGTTTGTTGGTGGTCATGTGTAATTTTAAGATCTTAATTGTATGTTTGATGAGGTGAATAGTCCTAGATGATATTAAGAAATTAAACAAGTAAAATATAGTTAATTTTGTTTTATCTAGTCTGTTTAGTATGTAGTAATAGTACTAAACACGCTTCACGTGTCGTGTGTCATGATGATCATAATCTTGTTTTTTAAAGTTTTTTAATCATTGTGAACCATATCCTACAATAACCTATAGTCGATGATAAAAAAACTTGAGTTTTATGCCAAAATTTTAAAGGCTAACAATTTATTTATTTATTTTTGAATATGTTCAATTCCACTTTGTATGTCCACATAATGTGATTTTACGAGATTGAATTACTTTTCGTGAACGAATTGTTAATTAAATTAATGCTAAATACATCATATCCACCTCAATTTTTTTGAGATAAGGTCATCGATGATTGAAGAATTCGCTTTCAAATAACAAATCAATTGTCATATCACGTGGACTTGGAATTTTTCCCTTATAATTCATTTAATCTTTACACGTATCAAAAGATCAGTGACATCAAATCTTTCCACATCCTCGCTAGACACTATTTGTAATGTCTTAAGTGATTGTGTTACAGAATTTGTCATTGTTTAAATCACTTTTCCAATTACTTAATTACGTTATTTGCGTGTTTATGAATAATTAAATTTTGAGTCTTTAGCACCCTAGTTTATGATCAATAAAGAGAAAAAAAAAAGGCAATATGATCCAATGATTTTGTTTATAATTAGTTAGAAACGAGTTGTGAATAAGTGAGTAATATTCATGAATTTTATGAAATGTATCGACAAAAAATGACTTGAAAACGTTACAAAACACTCGTTTTACGTTAATCACCAAACTTTTTTTATTTTAAAATGATCATAAAAAATTTTCCATTTTTTTTTTTTTTTTTTTTTTTTAACACCTGACTGAACAAGGAGATCTCTCATGTCACAAATTGTGTGAGGAAAACTATCGTAATTTAATGGAATGATCAAGTTGAACTGAAAAACAAATTTCAACGACTTTAGAACAAACAAATAATTGTAAGGAAAAAATTAAAACCTTGATATATTTCAAAACGTAGTTATAGACGATTTGGTAAGGCTTAAATGTTAGAAAATAATGAAAAGTGTTTTTTTTTTTTTTTTAAATTTGAATCTTTTTGGTCTCTTGATCAATTATATATGGGTTAATTACTTGAATGATCGCTGAACTTTATAAGGTGTTAGAACTTAATAATTGAAATTAAAAATGTATCTCTATAGCTACTAAACTTCACCAATTGTTATTATTTCATAACCAAACTTAAAAATTTATGTTAATAGCCACTGAACTACACATTGTGTTATTCATCCATCACCCAAATAAGAAAATTCGTTAGGTTTAACAAATAGCTTCAACTTGAGTGATAGATGTGTAACACGATATATAATTCAGTGATTATTGAGATGCATTTTTAAGTTTAATTATGAAGTATTAACACTTAACAAATTTCAATGATCATTGAGATGCATTTTTAAGTTCGATTATTAAGTGTAACAATTTATTTTTCTCTCAGATAGATACCATTGAAAGAAGAAAATAAAGAAAAAAAATGAAAAATCAAATCAACCTCAGTTGCTTTGACACTAATTCGAAAATTTTTGCACTTTTATCTAATTTTTTTCTATCAATTTATTTTAGTGTTCCTACTATCTATCTTTCAATCTTTTTAAGCGAATTTTTGAGATACATTAAACAAATACCAATTGACCCAAAAATCAAATGTACTTTTTACCGTAGGTAAAGTAACGTAAGAGGAGCACAACAACAAAAAGACTAAAAACAAGAACAAGAAATGGCCAATGAACTAAATAATCCGACAATTCAAGTGAATGAAGTGATAGTTGTCGATAAATGGAATATACTAGTCAAGGATTTAATGACTCCGTAAATCATTCACAATAAATCGTATATCTTCCATTTGTGCAACAAAACTATCAGACGAAGAATAATGTCATCCATTTATTTTAGAATGGATATCAACAAAAAATTTATTTTTCTTCGACGATCTAGGTCTCTGATTTTCTATTTACTCTTCTTTCCCATTCATTTTCTTTGATTTCTTCTTTCATAGAGGTCGATTTGAGGGACTTATAATTGAATTCGAAAATATATCTAAATCGTCACCGAACTATGTCAAGTGTTGTTACTCAATAATTGAACTTAAAAACATATCTCAATGGTCACCAAATTTTGCCAAGCGTTACTATTTCATAAATGAACTTAAAAATGTATATCAATTGTCAATGAACTATTCACCATGTTACTCATTTATCACTCAAGTTGACGCCGTTTTGTTGTACCTTACAAATTTTTCATTTTAAGTGATGGATGAATGACAAAGTGTATAGTTCAATGACCATTGAGATATACTTTCAAAATTCATTTATGAAGTTGTAACATTTGATAAAGTTCAATGACCTTTGAGATATATTATTAAATTCAGTTATTAAATAGCAATAATTAATAAAGTTCAGTAATCATTTAATTAACCCAATTATATATTGTATTATGAATAGAAGCTTAAAAAAAAATATGCTACTTTTTGACTTATTTACATAAATAAATCTTTATCGTTTTTACTGTTACGCATCCCTTCTATTCTCAACAATGGCTAATAGATATCAGAAGGCTCTTTCCACCAATTATTGGTTTTTACCCTCAAATTCTTAAAGTAAATTCTAAATTCCCACTTTTCAATGCTCATTCTGTTCGAACTTTGGCTGCTTCCACATTGATTATGACATTTTCTCTCTCACACGTCATACCTGTGTATATAAATTTGTATTAAACTACACCATGTACATTCTTGTATTTATAGGTTTATATTGATCAGTTTCCACATGGGTCCACCTGAAAACTGAGAATTTTCCCATAGTCAATTGGCAATCTCTCTCGGTCTGCTCTAGCGTTAATGAGTCTTCAGTTATATTGAAATTTACCTCTAATTATGTGGTTTTGTATGACTTTTGGTTATATGCAATGGTTGTCTAGGTTATTGAGTCTTTGAATATAGCTTTAGTAGATCTAATGAATGTTTCAAATTGTTTGTATATGTTGAATTGAGCAATTTGAATTATTCTGTTATTTAATCATCTTTCATTTCATGACATATTCAGTGTTTTTCCGTTCCATCCCTTTTTTTATTGAATACTACGGTTATAAAAATGTTGCCTTTTAAATTTATTGTACGATTCTCACGACGGTCATGATGTTACACTAGGGTTTTAATGAGTTGTGGAAATGGGATTTATTTTTTACTTTTCCTGTTATTCTTGTAATGTATATTTTGATGAGTTTGTGATTATTTTGTCAAATTCATTTAATTTGCTTACTTATTTATAGGACTCTGTTTTTTGGAAGGCTGAGTAGTAGTTGATATCTTGACAGTCTATCAACAGCTTGTAGAGTAGAGGAACATATTGGAATATGATATTTTGATTTGAAGGAGAAGGGTTTACAGGGTCATGTTTTGTATCCAGAAATGGAAGTGCTCATATACCCTGGCAGCAACTATTGCCTTGATTTTTGCATCACTCTCGGTTGTTCATTTTTTCCTATATCCCGTGGTTCCTTCTCCTGACTATTTTAGCCTCAGTCAGGGTCATACTTCTTGTGTACCAGTAGATGGATCCACTGAGAAAATCAAGAAAAGCACACCTATTAATGGACCCATTCGATGTGGCAAGCTGACATTTCCAGTAAATGGGTCAATTGAAGGAAGCAATGAGGACACTGGTCAAAACTTGCAGCCTATGGTTGATTTAAACGTCCAATTTCCAGCTGACTTGCATAATGCTGTTTCTCATCGTGGTGCTCCGTGGAAAGCTGAAATTGGACGATGGTTATCTGGATGTAATTCGAATACCAAAGTGGTGAAAATTGTTGAGGTATTGTACCTGATGAACTTCAGGGATATATATTTTTTTGAATTTCTTGTTTGTATTATGTATTTTAACCTCACATCTAGAGGTTAAACTCTTGAGCCCTTATGTCAAATTGATTTACCCTTCTAGCAATTACATGTTTGTTTCAAATTCTAGATTTTGGAGATCAGTTATGCTTACTCTATGTAAACTGTGACCAGAAAATTGGTGGCAACAGCTGCAAAAACGAGTGTAGCGGTCAGGGCGTTTGTAATTATGAACTGAGTCAATGCAACTGCTTTCACGGCTTCAGTGGTTAGTCCTTTTTGATAGCTTTTTGCCTCAAAAAGTAATTTCTTCACATATTTTTCCCCCCAATGACGGTATCTTTGCGCATATCCAATTGCTTAATCATTTAATTCCTGAAATATTATGCTAATCCGTTTCTTTGATATCCCCAAGTAACAATTCATTTTCTAAATTATCTAAATTCCAATGTTTGGAGTTGTAACGATGATAATCACTGGTGGCAGGGGAAGGATGTTTAGAAAGACTAAATTTAAGCTGCAACTACCCTGGATCAAAAGATGAGCCATATGGGCATTGGCTTGTGTCTATTTGCTCGGCTCACTGTGACACTACCAGAGCCATGTGCTTTTGTGGAGAAGGCACAAAATACCCTAATCGTCCTGTTGCTGAGGGATGTGGGTTTAGAATAAAGTAAGCACATGTAAATTTATAATGCATACTGCTATATTTATTCGATTGATGAGCGCCTTAGTAATTAGTTGTTTTGTAATGGTATAGCTTGCCTAGTCAACCTGGTGCTCCATCTCTGATTGATTGGACAAAACCTGATCTTGATATTTTCACTACCAACGTTAGTATACGAGGATGGTGTAACGTGGATCCTGCTGAAGCCTATGCCTCCAAGGTGCATTTTAAAGAGGAATGCGATTGCAAGTATGATGGTCTTTGGGGTCGATTCTGTGAAACACCAGTAGAAAGTGTCTGTATAAATCAATGCTCTGGCAATGGACAGTGCCGGGGTGGGTTTTGTCAGGTAGAATTAAGCATCACATTCTACATAATTTCTTTGGTTGATTCACATTGTTATCTCATTATAAGCAAGCTTTTACTATTGAGTGCAGAGATAGAGCTTCAAACACTTTGTTGTTTGAATATGTGCGTGGGTTTGTACACATATTTGTATGTGTTCTTATTTATGTAATTATCTATTTTTCTACTTTATAGTTTTTACTCATAATAAAACTTCTGTTAAATGTTATGCCTGGAGGGTTTTCGGTTGAATCTGGGACAATAGTATTCTAATAAATGCACAATTTAACTGTATATCTGCAGTGTAAACATGGCTGGTATGGAGTGGATTGCAGTGTTCCATCTGCTTTATCATCCATTAGAGAGTGGCCCAGGTGGCTTCGACCTGCACGTATTAATGTTCCAGATAGTTCACGAACCTTGAGAAATCTTTTCAATCTTAATGCTATAGTTGAAAAGAACAGACCCCTTATATATGTTTATGATTTGCCTCCTGACTTCAATAGTCTTCTCCTAGAGGTAAATCCCTTCTGTGCCTTCTCTATCTGTATAAAGAACACTCATTTTTTCTATTGACTTTCTTGTCATTGCAGGGACGACACTTCAAGTTCGAGTGTGTAAATAGAATCTATGATCATAGGAATGCTACAATATGGACCGATCATCTGTATGGTGCACAGGTATCATTGGATCTAGGCGATACTACTAAATAAAAATATTGTTATTAAGCGCATAATAATGATCTAAGGGCTTTCTTGTGGCAGATGGCAATCTATGAAAGTATATTAGCGAGCCCTTATAGAACATTAAATGGCGACGAAGCAGATTACTTCTTTGTTCCAGTGCTTGATATGTGTATCATAACTCGTGCTGATGATGCTCCACACTTGAGTATGAAGGTAAAGATACCCTTATAAGTAAGCAATAGGATATGGAGATTCTATACCACCTATTTCTTTTTAATATGATCTATAAGCATTCTATATTATTTTGGTTGTAGAATATGTTGCATGCGTTGAAATTACGAATTTTACGGAATCCCTTATGTCTCCATCCCATTCCAGGATCACCAGGGGTTAAGAAGTTCACTAGCTCTAGAATTCTACAAGAAAGCATATGATCACATAATGGTGCAATATCCTTACTGGAACCGCTCATCTGGAAGAGATCACATCTGGGTATGATGCCACTATTCAATACAATACTGCGGATATTTTGTGTGAAGAACTGCAGAATCTATCTCCTGTACGTGAAATTAAAAAAAATAAATTCTTTATCTCCAAACTAATGATGTTGTCTATGTGTCTCAAGGCAGTCCTTTTCATGGGATGAAGGTGCTTGCTATGCACCTAAGGAAATATGGAACAGTATGATGTTAGTCCACTGGGGCAATACAAATTCAAAGTACAACTATTCAACAACAGCATATGGGGCTGATAGTTGGAATCAGATTTCTTCTCAAAGAAGAGGGAATCATCCATGCTTTGATCCGCATAAAGACCTTGTACTTCCTGCCTGGAAGCAGCCTGATGAAGGTTCCCTGAATTCTAAACTTTGGGCCAGGTACCCGCATTGATCATTATGGATTAATGGATTGAGTCCTACATGTGCTTTTGTGATCATATGGTTAATTCTTGTTTTTGTTTACACTTAAATGATTATAGTCAAAGGATATTATTTGTGCAGGCCTCGCAAGGAGCGGAAGACACTATTCTATTTTAATGGAAATCTTGGTCCGGCTTATGAACATGGAAGACCTGAAGCAACGTAAGCTAGTTAAACACGCTGATATTGTAATATGTGCTGCAAAATTATCTGATATGATGTTGGAGGTAGCATGAATTTTTAGGTTGGAATTTCCAGTTTGCCAAATGGTCTCAATACTTCATTTGGATTATATACGAAATTTGATTGGCTAGGTGGTGATGATATTCAGGTATAGCATGGGCATAAGGCAGAAAGTTGCTGAAGAGTTTGGTTCAAGTCCTAACAAGAAAGGAAAGCTTGGGAAACAACATGCAGAAGATGTGGTTGTAACTCCGCTGCGTACTGATCATTATAATGAGGAATTGGCAAGTTCTGTTTTCTGTGGGGTTATGCCTGGAGATGGATGGAGCGGCCGAATGGAAGATAGCATTCTGCAAGGCTGCATCCCCGTGGTCATTCAGGTCCCCTACTTGGCACTTATTCCATGCACAATTGCAATTTTGGCCAAGCTTTAAATAAGTAAAAGTTACCTAGCTTTTTGTTTCCAAACATGTTACTTGTTTTGAAAGTAACTCTAACCGTACTCTCAAAATTAACATACTCATTTCTAATTTTGATCAATAAAGAAAAATCTTATTTTAAAACTTATTTACTTGTAAGTGAACCATTAAAGCTTAACAAAATGTCCTCTTACTAGAAAAGTGTATATATCATAAGCTCAGCACAAGCCATGTTCTACTTGTCAACTCATGGTTTGCCAAATAAATTGCTAGTTGTGGGTTGTGGCATACACTTCAATATTTAGTTGTGATTTTTGGGGACGTATACCACCATTTGAAAGCGACAAGTTTTTTTGAGTTGTTGCTGTTGTATGTATCTTATTTGAATGTCATTTATTCATCGAATTTAATTGCTTATAATTAAATACTAGTTTTCAATCTTCCAGGATGGGATCTACTTGCCATATGAGAATGTTTTCAACCTTGAAAGCTTTTCCGTTAGAATTCATGAAGATGATATTCCAAATTTGATAAACATTCTGCGGGTATTTGCTTACAGTCTTCTGTTTATATATGGAACTTACATCATACTTTCTGGAAATTTTTCTTTAAAGCTTGCCGAATTTGACATATTTAGTGTTTAACTCATGTAGAGATTTAACGAGACAGAGGTCGAATTCAAGTTGGCAAATGTGAGGAAGATTTGGCAGAGATTCTTGTATCGTGATTCTGTTTTACTTGAAGCCGAGAGACAAAATGCTACACTTGGATTGGTTGAGGACTGGGCTCGGAAGTTCTCAGAACTAAGTGAAGATGATGTCTTTGCCACACTCATACAGGTAAAATCTACACCTGGAAATTTCTTGTAAGCAATTTTTACAGTTCTTTTTAACTTAGAAAAGGAAACATGACATGAAGTTATCTTGATAATCTAATTGTATTAACAACCGAGGCTATTATTCACTTGATAATCTAATTGTATTAACAACCGAGGCTATTATTCACTGAAGACGCAGTACATAAGTTCCTCCCTGATGGATAAAGTAACGTAGTTTAAGCAATTAGGTGAGTTGCCTTTCAATACTTTTGTGTAGTCAAAGATATCAAGGCTAATGAATCCTAGGTGAAGCTATAGCTTATTCGAGGTTGTGAATTGAAATCTATACACCAAATTCATTATATCTCTATTAAGGGTTCAAGCGACACGTTTGCTGCTATATATATATTTCAAATTTAAACCTTTAAATTATCATCAGATAATAGTTGAACTGATTTTTGAATATATGACAAGGTTTTGCACTACAAGTTACATAACGATCCTTGGAGACGAGAGGTTGTCTTTCCCAAAAAGGATTTTGGTGTACCCCGAGAATGCTTGAGGAGGTAGCAAATAGCTGTAGTACAACAGGATACTTGTTCGAGGAGAATGCACCAGTAAATACTAGAGTCAGTAAAACGGTAGCTACTATAGCATAAGTTGCTCGTTTTCCTTCCCCGCAAGTATAGCATGATAATCCCTAGTTATGGCAGCTCCGGATGAAAGGGAATAAGGGTCGACTGCTAGGGGGCGGGGGGATTCTCAGCAGAAAGTGCACAGCTGATGTTGTGAAGCTCGACATAATGCACCAACATGAATAAAACCGCTGCGAAAGGAGTAGCAATTTTGAAGAATAATGGACGATCAATCAATAGTTTCTAAAGGATTTTCTTGTTTTGCCATTTGTATGCATTAGAAAGTAACTCAATGAAGAAACAACTCAGTCATTTGTTGCTTTCCTCAAATTATACTTATAAAGTGATTTTATAGGAGTTTTTGTAATTTTTAAAAACATGCGGGTTGTCTCTGCTATTGTCAATTAGTTGAGGGATGTATTTGATATTATTCCTACTTTTATATCTTATGAGATTATGTAACAAATTATGGAATCTATTATTTTCAATAATTTTTCTTTAAAAAATATTTTAGCCATTTTGAATGATTTTATTTAAACAAATTCATTAATTTAAATTCATATCTTTCAAAATAACAAAAATAATATTAAAATTATTTATTATGAAAATGAAAATAGAATTCAGATTTTTTGTTTCAAATTTCATTAGAATTAGATTTCAAAATCTTAAATCTTTTTAACTAATTATTTATTTAAAAATTACTGGTGTGAAATTATTAATATAAAAATTAGGAAAAATTGCAACAGCTATCCCTAACATTTTTATTTTTTACAGACTCTATTCTAACCTTCATTTTATGTCAGCGAAGGTCCCTAAACTTTCATAAATATGCACCGAAGTCCACTTGGACGGAAATCGTCCGAAATACCGTCAATTGACCGGAAAAATTTCTTGAACTATTTGCTACCGTGATGATTTTATTGAATGTTCATACCTTTCTAGATGATATTTTTGGACGTTTTAATTGGACGTTGGTTCCTTAACTCCATGTCAACTGACGGTGTTTTGGACACCTTCCATTCAGATGGATCTTAGGTGTATATTTATGAAAGGTTAGAAACATTCGTTGACGCAAAATGAAGGATAGGGGTAAAATTTGTAAAAAATGAAAATATTAGGGACCGCTGCTGCAATTTTCCCTAAAAATTACTAGTGCTAAATTATTATGGGAGATTTTTTTATTTGGCCTATCATTATTCCTTTTTATTGAAAGGTATATATTACCCTTAATGAAATTATTATTTCTATATTGCAATATATATCATAATTTTTTAAACATTTTATCTTCTATTTTTAATATTTGAATATAAATCCATTCTATGATCTAACAAATAAGAATAATTTGCAACATATATTTCATATTTTCTAATTAAAATACTATATTCTTCAAATTTATATTTCCTAATTGAGAAATAATATTCTTTATTTTTTCTAACATTCTTTCTAATAAATTATCTAATCCTTCAATTGTGTATCCTGTCATTTATTCATACAAATAATCATCGATTAATTCCTACGATTCTTTAAGATCTTAAAAGGATTCATTCTAATTTTAGCAATAATTTAATAGTTTTACCTTAGATTTGATCTAGACTTTTATTCTTAGAATTGAGTGACCTTCAAACTCTGAATTTGTAAACTGCTTCCTTCAACGACCTCCTGTATTCATGAAATTGTTACTATTTCAGCTACTTGCTTTTACTGTATCAACTTTTAAAGAATAAAATTCTAGACTTCTGTTAAAAAAAAACTTTCTTTTTACTAAAATAAGAAGGAAACATTTTATTAGATCCTTCAAGAATCTATGGGAATAAAGATTTTAAAACTCATATTGATCTCAAAATATTGGAGTTTTATTTCTATTTATACAAGACTTCTATTTAGTACAAAGGGATTTACAGAAAAAACTGGTTTTTCAAACTGGAAATGATTTTAAGAGTAACTATTGTTTACAACTCGAGATTTTAAGATAAGATGACATGATCTCCGTCTATGACAATGTCTCTATTTATACAAGTTTATGAGACTCTATTACATCATTGAGTACATCAACAAAGACACACTTATCTCTTTATTATTTTTCTCCTTGGGCCTACATCTTCACATGCTGATTCAACTTTTTATTCAAAGAATATCCTTTTCTATTATTGCTCTCTTTTTTCAATGTCTTCACATGCAGCTGTATTATTGTTCTCCATATCCCTTTATCAAAGGTGCTCTATTATTGTCATCTTCCTTTATTTCTTTATATGCAGTTGGGACACTCCCTTAGCTGGTAGGATTCTTTTATAGTAGTAGGACATCCTAGAAATTGATGTATATCGAATCTTGTAATATAGTCCTTTAAAATTTCTGATTTTCCATATCCTCCATTGGATACTAGCATCCAATTTTCATATTTGGCACAAGCATGAAAATTTTTTATCAAACAATTTTTAGGCAATATTGTAGATGACTTTAATTTCAAGTGCTCTCCCATGCCTGATCCATGATTTTGTCACTATCGGAATTTTTCTATTATTTTCTGTAACATCTATTTGGAAATTAGCTGCAACATATCCAATTGAGATTATGTGTTCAACTGAATGGTAAATAACTCCATCGTATTCTGGACTTATTGAATAGAATTTCAAATATATTTTCCGTCCCTTGGTCAATCTGGATACTTCTTTTATGAATATGTCATCAAACTTTGAAATTTCAATCAAATCTTTTCATGGATATGTCAAATCCATGAATCCATAGTCTGTCATAATTTTTATAAATGAGGGGTCTCCTCCTTCCATGGCTGTTATTCTGGGACAAACATTATATTTCGGAGAGATGAAATATAAATCACTCATTTTTATTTCATAAGCAATTTTGACTATTTCGGCATATTTTTCTTCTTTTGGTTCTAAAGGGATTTTATTTTCTTGGTCTATGATGCTGATTGTTTTGGTATCTCTTTTATCTCCATGTATCATAACTTTTTGGTTGATGATACTGAAATAGAATCTCCTTTATTATCAGTTAGTATGTTGTCACGTCTGGGACCACTGCTGCTTCCAGCTGTCCCTATTTGGTATTGATTTGGAAAACTCATTTCTGAACTCTTTGGTATATCTGTCTCAGACAGTAAGTATATCTTTTAGTTGTGCTGCAATAGCATCAACTTGATTTTTGAGTTCTATGGCATATTTATGATGTTCAGTAGTGATACTCAACAATATTTTTATATTTGAGTTGAACATCTCTGAGATCTGGGTTATTCCAGAGTTTATATCTTCGGATTCTTTTTTAAGAAAATCTGTCCTTTTTTGTATATGTAGGATGGATCGGTATAATTCCGTGACCTTGGTTTTATCCATCAGCAAATTCTATATTTCTGCTAAGAAAATCTGCAAAAAAAAATATTAACTCCTTTAATATGGACAATATCAAAGTTATAAAATGTTAAATAAGCTTGCAATCTATGGAGCCTTCTGTATTGAGGTTCTGATGGTAGTTTATTCTTAACTAATCCTGCAACTTGAGAATTATCAGTCTCAACAGTAAATTTTTTGGATAATAAAAATAATGAGAACTGTTATAAAATGAGAGGAAAAGAGAATAGAGAAAACTCAAAAAAAATAGAGAAAGCTCAATAAACTTTTGTGTGTATTATTGAAAACCAAAGTCCTATATTTATAGGTAAGAATCAGGGATATAATGGTAATAATTTCTAGGGTTACAGGGGTACAAATGTCATTCACTAATAAACTTTAATGGACTTTTTATTTATAATACTCCCCCTTCAATGACATATTACAAAATACCTATCTCGTTAAAACCTTGTTTGATAAAAATCCAATGGGAAAAAAATCAAACGAAGGAAAAAGAGTACAGTTATTTTGGAGTATTAAAATTAAATGCTTCCTCATTAAAACCTTGCTAGGAAAACCCAATGGGATAAAACCTAAGTGAAGGAAAAAGAGTACAGTTACTCCCCCTGATGTTGATCACTGAAAATCTTTGAGTCAACGCATTCCAATCTCAAGAACTAATTTCTTGAATGTAGATATTGGCAGCGCTTTTGTGAATAGATCAGCCACATTGTCACTTGAGCGATTTTGTTGAATATCAATGTCACCATCCTTCTGAAGTTCATGTGTATGAAAGAATTTTGGAGAAATATGTTTCGTCCTGTCGCCTTTGATATAGCCTCCCTTAAGTCGTGCGATACAAGCTGCATTATCTTCAAACAAAATTGTTGGACCATCTTTTGTTGAAGTCAATCCACATGATGATTGGATATGATGGGTCATATTCCTCAACCATACACATTCTCGCCCTGCTTCATGGATTACATTAATCTCAAAATGATTTGAGGATGTTGATGTCAAGGATTGCTTCACAAATTTCCATAATATAGCTGTTCATTCACGTGTAAACACATATCATGTTTGTGATTTAGCTTTATGTGGATCAGAGAGATAACCTGCATCTACATATCCCACTAAAGCAGATCCTGACTTTTGAGAATAAAATAGTCCCATATCAATAGTACCTTTTAGGTAACGAAAAATATGTTTAACACCATTCCAATGCCTTTGAATTGGTGTAGAGCTATATCTTGCAAGGAGATTTGCAGAAAAAGCTATGTCAGGTCAAGTGCAATTTGCAAGATAAGTTAATACTCCAATTGCACTAAGGTATGGTACTTCAGGACCAAGAATCTTTTCTCCATCTTCAAGTGGACGAAATGGATCTTTTTTCATATCAAGTGATTGAACAACCATAGGTGATGACAATGGATGTGCATTATCCATATAAAAGTGTTTCAAGACTTTTTCTGTATAAGTAGATTGATGAACAAATAATCCCTCTGGAAAATGTTCAATTTGTAATCCAAGATAAAATTTGGTTTTCCTCAAATCTTTCATCTCAAATTCATTTCTCAAATAATCTGCAATTTTGTTGAGCCCTTCAGGAGTTTCAATTAAATTTAAATCATCAACATAAACTGCCACAATTGCAAATCCAATATTTGTTTTCTTTATGAAAACACATGGGCAAATATCGTCATTTTTATAATCCTCTTTCAACAAATATTCGCTAAGGCGATTATATCACATGCGTCCGGATTGTTTCAATCCATATAATGATTTTTGCAATTTAATTGATAATATAGTTCTCAGACATGTATCATTTATTCCTGGCACCTTAAATCCTTCAGGGACTTTCATATGTATGTCTCTGTCAAGTGAACCATATAGGTAGGCAGTCACTACATCCACAAGGCGCATATCGAGCCCTTGTGATACGGTCAAACTAATTAAGAACCTAAAAGTAATGGTATCCATTACGGGAGAATATGTTTCCTCATAATCAATTTTCAGTCTTTGGGAGAAACCTTGAGCCACTAGTCGGGTTTTGTATCTTGTAATTTCATTATTCTCATTTCTCTTTCGTACAAAAACCCATTTGTATCCAACAGGGATTACATTTTCAGGTGTTCGAACTACTAGTCCAAACACTTTTCGTTTCTCCAAAGAATTCAATTCTATCTGTATGGCTTCTTTCCATTTTGGCCAATCATTTCTATGTCGACAGTCATTAACAGACTGTGGTTCAGGATCCTCGTTTTGCATAATATCAAGAGCCATGTTAAAGGCGAAAATATTGTCTATAACAATATTATTCCGTTCCCATAATTTATGAGATATCATATAATTTATTGAGATCTCATTATTTTCGGACACCTCTGGTTCTTCAGGAACTGTACATTCAATATTTGATTGATCAATCTTTTCTTCTGAAGTTTTGATTGGTTTTTCTCCCGTACTCTTCTTTTTCAAAGTACAGAGTCTTTTGAACCAACTAGTCGACCACACTTCTAGCGTATTTGAGATTCATTTGCCACAGCAGATTGTCCTGCAGGGACATTAATTTTTGCTGCCATATTTTCTGCTGGAATATATGACTTTGTCACTTTTCTCGTGTCAATAAATACACCAGGTAGTTGAATTGCAACTCTTTGCAAATGAATGATTTTTTCAACCTCTTGTTCACATTGATTGCTGCGAGGATCAAAGTGAGATAGAGTTGTTTCATTCCAAGAAATTCTATCTTATTTTTCAGGATGTAGTTTTTCTCCTCTCAAAGTTGGGAAAGTGATTTCATCAAAATAACAATATGTAAAACGTGCTGTAAATAAGTCACTCGTTAAAAGTTCAAGATATCTAATAATAGATTGTGAATCAAAACCCACATAAATCCCATGTCTTCGTTGGGGACCCATTTTAGTACGTTGTGGGGGGGGTGAAATAGGAACTTGGACAGCACAACCAAAAATCCGTATGTGAGAAATATCAGGTTCATGACCAAATGTAAGTTGCAAATGTGAATATTGATGACAGGCAGTTTGTCTTATACGAACCAATGATGCAGCATGTAATATGGCATGATCCCAAATAGAAGTTGGGAGTTTTGTTTTCATAAATAATGGTCTAATAATAAGTTGTAGACGTTTAATAAACGATTCCGCTAAACATTTTGTGTATGAACATGTGCAACTAAATGTTCAATTTCAATCCCAATTGACATACAATAATTATCAAATGCTTCTGATCTAAATTTATCAGCATTGTCAAGACGAATAGTCTTGATTGAGTAATCGAGGAATTATGCTCGCAATTTTATGATTTGAGCAAGTAGTCTAGCAAATGCTACATTCCTAGTTGAAAGTGGGCAAACATGTGACCATCTTGTAGAAGATTCAATTAATACCATAAAGTAATAAATGGTCCACATGGTGGGTGTATTGACTCACATATATCTCCATGTATTCTTTTCAAGAAAGTTGGAGATTCAATATTGACCTTTGTAGTTGAAGGTCTAATGACTAACTTGCCTTGCGAACAAACTTCACATGGATAATCATTAAATAAAAGAATCTTCTGATTCTTTAAAGGATGTCCATGTGAGTTGCTTATTATTCGACGCATCATTATGGCTCCTGAATGTCCAAGTCGATCATGCTAAAGTATAAAACTTTTTGAATCAACGAACTTTTGGTTCATAACATTATTTGATTCGACCATTTTTATAAATGTAAAATACATGCCAGACGGGAGTGCGTGAAATTATTCTTTTATCTGCTTCTTGCCAGATACAAAAGAAGTGATGCAAAGATATTCAACATTATTTTCTTGCGTCGTCTCAATGTGATATTCATTGCAGCGAATATCTTTAAAACTAAGCAAATTTCTTCTGAATTTGCTAGAATAAAGTGCATTGTCAATATATAGTTTTGTATTATTTGGTAAAATAATACAAGCTCTTCCGGAGCCTTCAATGATATTCGACGCACCGGATATCGTGTTAACATTATTTTCAGCTAATATTAAGCCCAAAAAGTATTTTTTTGTCTTGAAAAATAGTATGTGTAGTTGCACTATCAATTAAGCAGCTGTTTTGACTATCCATCATGAATCTATAAATATAACAAAATAAACAAAATTTTAAAAAAAAATTTGAATTTAGATTTAAAGAAATAAACATTACTTAATATCATAAAATAAACGGTGCATAATAGAGTTTTATTTTTATTTTTTTTGTGCGGAAAAGTAAAAATATATTTTAAACTGAATTTTTAAAACGAAAGAAATGCTAGTAAATTAATCTATATCTTCTATCACACCACCCCCAACCAAATGTTCAATATTTCCATTTGGATCAGTAAAGAAATCGGAGACATCCAAATGAATCACATCAATTGGACCATCATAATCAGCAAAATTAGTCTTCAATTTTTCTTTTCCCTTGATTGATCTCTGGTAGAGATCCACAAGATGTTTTGAGGTACGACGTGTACGTGCCCAATGCCATTTCATTCCACATCTGAAGCAACTTTCTTCATGCTTCTTTTTAGATTTGTCACTCTCGTTTGCTTTGTGCCTTTTGAATTTATTGCCTTGTTGTTGATAACTTTGTTGATTATTTCTTCCATGATTTATACCACGTCCACGTCCGTGTCCACGTCCTTGTCTTGATATTGTATTTGCTTCAGACAATGTAGTACCATTTACTTCAGGCAATGGTACAGAACCAGTTGGACGTAATTTATGATTTTTCATCAACAATTCAGTATTTTGCTCGGCAACTAGTAAGCAAGATATAAGTTCTGAGTACTTTTTGAAGCCATGCTCACGATATTGTTGCTGCAGGAGCACATTCGAGGCATGAAAGGTGGGAAAAGTTTTTTTCAGCATATCTTCATCGGTGATTTTTTCTCCACACAAAATCAACTTTGAACATATTCTGAACAATTCAGAATTGTATTCACTAACCGTTTTAAAGTCTTGCAAACGAAGGTGCATCCACTCATAATGAGCTTTGGGGAGGATTATAGTCCTCTGATAATCAAATCTTTCAGTTAACTTTTTCCAAAGAACTTGTGGATCTTTCTCAGTGAGATATTCAATTTTTAATCTATCGCGAAGATGGTGACGGAGGAAAATGAGTGCTTTTGCATGATCCTGCAGGATGGATATCAGCATCCAGTATCCTTGACAGATAATTTTTACTAGATATGTCAAGTGCAGTAAATTCAAGTTTCGTAATGTTTGTCATTTGTTTAACTACACAATAAAAAAATACAATTAGTTTCGAAAAATATGATTAATCATCACATGTTAATCAAATAGTCAATATCAACATGACTTTAAGTTACGTGTTTTCCTTTAGGGATAAACACTAATTTGAAATAATATGTTTTTCGAAACATATGCTACTTGTGGAGCACATTATATTTTGCTATTATTTCTTCAAGTGCAATATGTCAATATTCTTCTGGAATATTGAGAGATATAATTTATGCTCTTCAAGAGCAAATAATATTCTTATAATGTTGTGCTACTTTTGGAGCAACAACGAATAGATCTATGATTAATATTCTTCTAGAATATTAATTATAATATTGTGCTACTTCAGGAGCAACAACAATTAAAAATAAATTTAATATAATGTTTCATAACTAAACATAAAAAAAATGATAATACATCTAATTGCTCACCATTAATTAATATACAAACACATGTAAAATATTATTTTGAATTAATAACGTGAGTCGAGTGAAACAAAAAAAATGGTGACATGTAGAAACCTATTCACATATTATTGGACAAAATTCTAATATGTGCAATTAAAAGAATTGAATTAGTAGTAACCAATTAATGCATGAAATTTGCAGAAACCAATGGATTTGAGAGAAAAGATGAGTTGGGTACAGTTATTTGTTAATTGTATATTATATATATATATGGAATCAGCCAAAATAGAGATCTGGAATTAAAGCTTGCTTACAAAGAACATTGACCAATTAAACCAAAAAAACTATAAGCATGTGTAGAACGTAAAGGGCTAATCTAAATATAAGGAGGGTATATGAACATGAATTAATGCATATCAATTGATTTAACATAAAAATATCTCCATAAAAATGCACGTTGATTGATGTAAAAGAAAAAAACATTAATTAATTCAAAGAGAGGTACAAAGAAAACATAATGATCAAGAAAGATGAGATCACGTATTGCAGATTCAACGTATGTATATATAAAATTCACGTATTATCAAATTAAATTTTGATATACGTGATAGATGATTATGAAAAAAAATTACTACCTTCTAAGAGTTCCGTGCTGATAACGTGTTATAAAATGAGAATAGAGAAAACTCAAAGAGAATAGAGAAAGTTCAATAAACTTTTGTGAGTATTATTGAAAACCAAAGCCCTATATTTATAAATAAGAATCAGGGATACAATGGTAATAATTTCTAGGGCTATAGGGGTACAAATGTCATTCACCAATAAACTTTAATGGACTTTCCATTTACAACAAGAACTTCTTTATTCCTCTAATAATTACTAGTAATTCTTTCTCATGAGTAGTATAATTTATTTCTACTTGGTTAAAGGTTCCATTTGAATATCTACAAATATCATTCAGATCTATTTTAATACTACTGCCCAATATTTATCTAAGACATCTGTATTAATAATCAAATTATCTTTTTCATCTGATAATTTTAATTTTAGTAAATTTTTGTATTCTTCTTTTAATGATTTAACTATTTCTGTATGTTCTTCATTCCATCCTTTAGTATTTATTTTTTTAAGTAATACTTAGATTTTATGTATTTTCTTAAAAATATTTTCAATAAATCCTTCTGCATAATTTAAACATTCTAAAAATTTTTGTTTTTGTTCTTTGGATTCTAATTTATCTGGAAAACTTTCTATCTTTTTGGATATATGAGTGTGATTTTATCACTCTTTTATCTATTGATAATCCAAGAAAGTTTAGATCTTGTTTTTCTATTATAAATTACTTTTTAGATAGTACAATTCATTCTTTTTTACATTCGTTAATAAATTAGATTAAATGATTTCTATGTTCTTCTTTACTATTAGTACATATTAATATATCATCTATATAAACAATTAGAAATTCATTAAACTTTTTAAATATATTATCCATCTTTCTTTGATATATTTGTGGTGCATTTTTTAAACCTAATGACATAACTAATCATTCATATCTTCCTTAAGGCGTGCTAAATGCACTATATTGTATACTATCTTCTTCCATTTTTATTTGCCAAAATTCTGATTTACAATCAAATTTAGAATAATATTGTTTTTCTCTTGCAAGATTTATTAACACTTCTTTATTTGATAGAAAGTAACTATCAAATTTAGTATATTTGTTTAATTCTTTATAATTTATGATCATCCTAACTTTTCCTCTAACTTGTTCAGAATATTTCATAACCATAAAAGTTGGACTACTATGAGGTCCGTTACTATGTCTAATAACTTTTTGTTCTAATAATTCTTTTATCTGATTTTTAAATTCTTGTATATCTTATATAGTATACATAATTAGTCTGATTCTTATTATAATATTTTCTGTTAATTCTATTTTAGCTTTTGGGTAATATGGTTTCCAAAATAATAATGGATTTTCTCCATAAATTTTTTCTAGTTGTTCAATTATTTTTTCTATATTCATTTACATTCCTGTTTTTAGAACTTTTTTATACAATGTTCTTTTGTTTTTTATTTCATTATATATGATGTGTTTTTTCTCTCATTTATCACCACGTTGTGCTGGTTGAACTCTATAAGGTTTAAATTCTCTATGGATTTTTAATAAATGTCCACAAGGTGCGTAGTATTATCATTTAATTATTTTGTTTATAATATTAAAATTGTTGTATAAAATCATTTACTAATAATATATCACATTCTAATTTATCATATTTATATACTTTATTTATTTTAACTTTTTTATCTCCGAGAATTATATTAACTTTATCAGTACTATTAATTATTTGAGTGCTCTCTCCTGTAATTCCAGTTATTTTTATGTTACTATTATTATTCCATGATTTTATTAAAAAACTTTTAAATATTGTTTTATCACTTCCTTATTTATTAAAGCACAAGTTGTTATATTTGTTTCTACAATAGTAATTTGTATATACACAGCTAATAAAAAACTTATCTGATTATTCATCTAATTCTTTTTACACAATATAATTTGTCCATTATGAACAATATATAATCCTTCTCTTTTTATATTATAATCTTTTAATCCATTTAGAAAGTTCATTCCTAAAAGTATATAGAGGTTTATATCTATACTCTTATCTATGTAATATGGTACTAAAAGATCTATTCCTCCTATTTTTATTGGTACCTTAAATTCTAAATTTGTAATATGTACCTGTTAATCCAAATTTACATACTTACATGGCTCAGTCTTATGAGTTATTAAACTTTTATTTCTAATCGAAGTTATATGACATTCATCAGCTCCTGTATCTATTAATATATTTGGTTCATTTATATATTCTTTTTCATTATAATATTCTCTTTCTATTTTCATATTTCCAGCATTCCTATATAGTTTTACTTCTTTTATTTTGTTGATTTCTTTTAACTGGTTTTTATTAGGTATTTAAATTTTTTTTTGATCTTTTAATTAATTTTCCATTCTTAAATATTATATTATTAGAACATTCTCCTTCATTTAATTCTGTTATTTCAAGTTTATTTTTTGTTATGCTAAATTCATATTCTTCTGGAATTAAGCTTTTTTATTTATTTGATTATATTATTTTACTAATATCCTTACATTCTTTATGAACTTCAATTTATGATCTATTGGAATAAATATTCCCATAATTAGAATTAGTAAATGTATATAAAGCTCTATATTCTATAGTCATAATTTGATCACTTGGTTGTATGATATCATCTCTATGAAGCTTAAAATGTAGTCCTAAACTTCATTAAAGTTTCTATTTTTTAATGATACACAATCTTTTGGATAACACGTAAACATAATTTTTTGATATGCTAAATTTCCTTCTATTATTCCTAAATGACTAACTTTTAAATTTATTATTCTTCCATCACGTAAAGTTATAATTAAGGATGAGTCTATCCCTTCTCTGAATAGTGATTTAAACATTATTTGTATTCTTACTAAATAAATATATTGAATTTTTTCACTTTATTTTTTACTAATATTTGTTAATAGTTATTCAACTGTATTTTTTGTTAAAAGATTTAATTTATGTTGTCCATAAGTTGTTCTTACATCTATGATTTTTTCTATTTTGTGATATTCATTTATTGCTATTTTTTCTCTTTTCCAAATTCTATTAAAGATTTCCCATTTTCCTATTTTTAAGTTTAAAAATAATTTTTGCAATTTTCTGAACTTGTTATTATCAAAAGTGACTTTTAATCCATATCCTTCTTTTCCTTCATATTCTTGTATATTTATATTATTACTTTCTATTTCTTCAATTTCTCTATTCAGATCCTGATTCATTCTCTGTTTTACTCCTATATACTTCTTGATTATAGTATTCTTCAATATATGATATTTCACTTAATTTATCCTTTATTTCTAAATATTCTTTTTGTAATATTCTAACTTTCTTTTTATCAGAGTCAGGGCTTATATGACCTATTTCTCCACGATTCCAACATTTACATTGACTTTTATTTTTATTTTTATTCTTTTGTTGATCATATGAGTTATTTTTTCTTTTGTAATATCTTCTTCTAGGTTTTATATATTTTTTTATTAAAATTCCTAAATTTTTTAAATTTTTTATTTTTATACTTTCTTTTATTAATTCTTCTTTCAGAATTACATCCTCATTGCACAAAGATTTCCATATTTTCATAACATATTTTTTAGTTAATTTTCCTGATTTTTTCATTAATTGTCTTTGTTGACATATATATGCAAGTCTTTCAAATAAAAATTTTATTTTTGAATCTATAATTCTAGATATTCCAATATTATCTCTAACATATTTTTCAAATTTTATTTTAAAATATATTCCCTATGAACCTGGTAACTTATTATAGTACATGTTTTGGTATATTTTTTGATTTTCATTAATATAAATTGAACATAATAGTAATTTTTAAATTCACAAGTATATTCTTTAATTTTACACATATCACATATTGTTAAATTTATTAATTTTATTTTAGGATTATCCTTTTCTCTTATTGATTCTCTTTCAGCATTTTTTATTCAATTTTCTCCAAAAAATTCATTTGAAATATATTATACTAACTTTTCTATACCTTGTCTATCTGACTTCATTATTTTTGTTTGTACATTTCTTCTTATTAATGTTTTTGTATCATTGCTTATTTTTTCCCACCAATTTCTATCATCTCCTTCAAATGATACTATTAAGAAATTTATTCTTCTTTCAGTACTTTCTCATGTATTATCCTTATTATATAAAAAAGAATAATATCATTGAACCTGCCCAAGTTAATAAGGTTTTTTTAGTATCTATTTTACAATTTAAATCTAATTTTGCTCCTCCATGATTAATTGGTTTATCATAATTATCATTTAATTCAAACCTATCTTTACATTTATTTCTTTTAGGTGGTTGTTTATCTCTTACTTTATCACAAAACTTTCTATATGTTTTATTATATATAGGTGCACAACTTTCATCTGTATCATGTAATTTCTGTTTAGAGATTCTTGCTGGATTAGGTCCTCCTCCATTATTCATTAAAATTTGGAATTCACTTATATCAGTTAAGCTTAATTGATCAAAATTTTCTATTAGTAAATCTAATTCTTCATTCATTTTTATCTTCTTTTTCTTTTACTTTTAATTTTCCTAATGATTTTTCTTTATATTCTTCTTCCTTTTCTGATATTTTTGGTAATATATTCTTTCTAAATTTATCATCCTGTTGTAAATGGAAAGTCCATTAAAGTTTATTGGTGAATGACATTTATACCCCTGTAGCCCTAGAAATTATTATCATCGTATTCCTGATTCTTACCTATAAATATAAGGATTTGGTTTTCAATAATACACACAAAAGTTTATTGAATTTTCTCTATTCTCTTTGAGTTTTTTCTATTTTCTTTTCCTCTCATTTTATAACACGTTATCAGCACGAAACTCTTAGAAGGTAGTAATTTTTTTCATAATCATCTATCGCGTATATCAAAATTAATTTGATAATACGTGAATTTTATATATACATATGTTGAATCTGCAATACGTGATCTCATCTTTTTCGATCATTATATTTTCTTTGTACCTCTCTTTGAATTAATTAATATTTTTTTTCCTTTACAACAATCTGATTGCATTTTTATGGAGATATATTTATGTTAAATAAATTGATACGCATTAATTCATGTTCATATACCCTCCTTATATTTAGATTAGCCTTTTACGTTCTACACATGCTTATAATTTTTTTTGGTTAAATTGGTCAATGTTCTTTGTAAGCAAACTTCAATTCCAGATCTCAATTTTGGCTGATTCCATATATATATATATATATATATATAATATACAATTAAGAAATAACTGTATCCAACTCATCTTTTCTCTCAAATTCATTGGTTTCTGCAAATTTCATGCCTTAATTGGTTAATACTAATTCAATTCTTTTAATTGCACATAATTAGAATTTCGTGCCATAATATGTGAATAGATTTCTACATGTCACCAAATTTTTTTTGTTTCACTCGACTCACGTTATTAATTCAAAATAATATTTTACATGTGTTTGTATATTAATTAATGGTGAGCAATTAGATGTATTATCTTTTTTTTTTATGTTTAGTTATGAAACATTACATTAAATTTATTTTTAATTGTTGTTGCTCCTAAAGTAGCACAACGTTATAAATAATATTCCAGAAAAATATTAATAATAGATCTATTCCTTGTTACTCCGAAGTAGTAGAACATTATAAGAATATTATTTGCTCTTGAAAAGCATAAATTATAACTCTCAATATTCCAGAAGAATATTGACATATTGCACTTGAAGAAACAATAGCAAAATATAATGTGCTCCAGAAATAGCATATGTTTCGAATAACATATTATTTCAAATTAGTGTTTATCCCTAGAGGAAAACACGTAACTTAAAGTCATGTTGATATTGACTATTTGATTAACATGTGATGATTAATCATATTCTTCGAAACTAATTGTATTTTTATTGTGTAGTTAAACAAATGGCAAACATTACGAAACTTGAATTTGCTGCACTTGACATATCTGGTAAAAATTATCTATCATAGATTTTGGATGCTGGTATCCATCTCGTCTCAAAGGGTTTGAGAGAGACAATAAAAGAAGGAAACAATGAATCCCTATAGGATCGTGCAAAAGCACTCATTTTCCTCCGTCACTATCTTCACGATGAATTAAAAATTGAATATCTCACCGAGAAATATCCACAAGTTCTTTGAAAAAAGTTAATTGAAAGATTTGATCATCAGATGACTATAGTCCTTCCCAAAGCCCGTTATGAGTGGATGCACTTTCGTTTGCAAGACTTTAAAACGGTCAGTGAGTACAATTCTGAATTGTTCAGAATATGTTCAAAGTTGACTTTGTGTGGAGAAAAAATCACCGATAAAGATATGCTGGAAAAAACTTTCTCCATCTTTCATGTCTCGAATGTGCTCTTGCAGCAATAATATCGTGAGCGTGGCTTCAAAAAGTACTCAAAACTTATATCTTGCCTACTAGTTGTTGAACAAAATAATGAATTATTGATGAAAAATCATGGATTACGTCCAACTAGTTCTGTACCATTGTCTGAAGTAAAAACAATATCAAGACAAGGACGTGGACGTGGACACGGACACGGACGTATACGTGAAATAAATCATGGAAGAAATAATCAACAAAGTTATCAACAACAAGACAATAAATTCAAAAGGTACAAAGCAAACGAGAGTGACAAATCTAAAAATGAGCATGAAGAAAGTTGCTTCAGATGTGGAATGAAAAGGTATTGAGCACGTACGTGTCGTACCTCAAAACATCTTGTGGATCTCTACCAGAGATCAATCAAGGGAAAAGAAAAATTGGAGACTAATTTTGCTAATTATGATGGTCCAATTGATGTGACTCATTTGAATATCTCCGATTTATTTACTGATCCAAAAGAAAAATATTGACCATTTGGTTGGGAGTGGTATGATAGAAGACATAGATTAATTTACTAGTATTTCTTTCGTTTTAAAAATTCAGTTTGGAATATGTTTTTACTTTTCCCCAAAAAAAAATAAAAATAAAACTCTATTATGCACCGTTTATTTCATGATATTAAGTAATGTTTACTTTTTTAAATCTAAATTCAAGTTTTTTTTTTAAATTTTGTTTAGTTTGTTATATTTATAGATTAATGATGGATAGTCAAGACCGCTGCTTAATTGATAGTGCAACTACACGTACTATTTTTCAAGACAAAAAATACTTTTTGGACCTAATATTAGCTGAAAATAATGTTAACACGATATCGGGTGCGTCGAATATCGTTGAAGGCTCCGGAAGAGCTTGTATTATTTTACCAAATATTTCAAAATTATATATTGACGATACACTTTATTCAGAAAAAAATTGCTTAGTTTTAAAGATATTCGCTGCGATGAATATCACATTGAGGCGATGCAAGAAAATAATGTTGAATATCTTTGTATCACTTCTTTTGTATCTGGCAAGAAGCAGATAAAAGAATAATTTCATGCACTCCCGTCTGGCATGTATTTTACATTTATAAAAATGGTCGAATCAAATAATGTTATGAACCAGAAGTTCGTTGATTCAAAAAGTTTTATACTTTGGCATGATCGACTTGGATATCCAGGAGCCATAATGATGCGTCGAATAATAAACAACTCACATGGACATCATTTAAAGAACCAAAAGATTCTTTTATCTAATAATTATCCATGTGTAGCTTGTTCGTAAGGCAAGTTAGTCATTAGACTTTTAACTACAAAGGTCAATATTGAATCTCCAACTTTCTTGTAACTTTATGGTATTAATTGATTTTTCTACAAGATGACCACATGTTTGCCTACTTTCAACTAGGAATGTAGCATTTGCTAGACTACTTGCTCAAATTATAAAATTGCGAGCACAATTTTTCGATTACTCAATCAAGACTATTCGTCTTGACAATGCTGGTGTATTTAGATCACAAGCATTTGATGATTATTGTATGTCAATTGGAATTGAAATTGAACATTCAGTTGCACATGTTCATACACAAAATGTTTAGCGGAATCGTTTATTAAACGTTTACAACTTATTGTTAGACCATTACTTATGAAAACAAAACTCTCAACTTCTGTTTGGGGTCATGCCATATTACATACTGCATCATTGGTTCGTATAAGACAAGCTGTCTATCATCAGTATTCACCTTTGCAACTTGCATTTGGTCATGAACCTGATATTTCTCACCTACGGATTGTTGGTTGTGTTGTCCAAGTTCCTATTTCACCTCCCACAACGTATTAAAATGGGTCACCAACAAAGACTTGAGGTTTATGTGGGTTTTGATTCACCATCTATTATTAGATATCTTGAACCTTTAACGGGTGACTTATTTACTGCACGTTTTGCAAATTGTCATTTCGATGAAATGACTTTCCTAACTTTGGGAGGAGAAAAACTACATCCTGAAAAACAAAAAGAATTTCTTGGAATGAAACAACTCTATCTCACTTTGATCCCCACAGCAATCAATGTGAACAAGAAGTTGAAAAAATCATTCATTTGCAAAGAGTTGCAATTCAACTACCTGATGTATTTATTGACACGAGAAAAGTGACAAAGTCATATATTCTAACAGAAAATATTCCAACAAAAATTAATGTCCCTGCAGGACAATCTGCTGTGACAAATGAATCTCAAATACGCTAGAAGCGTGGTCGACCAATTGGTTCAAAAGACTCTGCACTTCGAAAAAGAAGAGTACAGGAGAAAAACCAACCAAAAACTTCAGAAATCACATTAGAAAAGATTGATCAATCAAATATTGAATTTATGGTTCCTGAAGAACCAGAGGTGTCCGAAAATAATGAGATCTCAATAAATTATATGATATCTCATAAATTATGGGAACGGAATAATATTGTTATAGAAAATATTTTCGCCTTTAACACGGCTCTTGATATTATGCAAAATGAGGATCCTGAACCTCAATCTGTTAATGACTGTCGAAATAGAAATGATTGGCCAAAAAGGAAAGAAGCCATACAGGTAGAATTGAGTTCTTTGGAGAAATAAAAAATGTTTGGACTAGTAGTTTGAACATCTGAAAATGTAATCCCTGTTGGATACAAATGGATTTTTGTACGAAAGAGAAATGAGAATAATGAAATTACAAGATACAAAGCTCGACTAGTGGCTCAAGGTTTCTCCCAAAGGCCGGGAATTGATTATGAGGAAACATATTCTCCCGTAATGGATACCATCACTTTTAGGTTCTTAATTAGTTTGACTGTGTCACAAGGGCTCGATATGCGCCTTATGGATGTAGTAACTGCCTACCTATATAGTTCACTTGACAGTGACATATATATGAAAGTCCTTGAAGGATTTAAGGTGCCAGGAATAAATGATACATGTCCGAGAACTATGTTCTCAATTAAATTGCAAAAATCATTAGATGGATTGAAACAATCCGGACGCATGTGGTATAATCCCTTAACGAATATTTGTTGAAAGAGGGTTATAAAAATGACGATATCTGCCCATGTGTTTTCATAAAGATAACAAATATTAGATTTGCAATTGTTGCAGTTTATGTTGATAATTTAAATTTAATTGGAACTCTTGAAGAGCTCAACAAAACTGCAGATTATTTGAGAAATGAATTTGAGATTAAAGATTTGGGGAAAACCAAATTTTGTCTTGGATTACAAATTGAACATTTTTCAGAGGGATTATTTGTTCGTCAATCTACTTATATAGAAAAAGTCTTGAAACGCTTTTATATGGATAATGCACATCCATTGCCATCACCTATGGTTGTTCGATCGCTTGATGTGAAAAAAGATCCATTTCGTCCACTTGAAGATGGAGAAATGATTCTTGGTCCTGAAGTACCATACCTTAGTGCAATTGGAGCATTAACTTATCTTGCAAATTGCACTCGACCTGATATAGCTTTTTCTGTAAATCTCCTTGCAAGATATAGCTCTACACCAACTCAAAGACATTGGAATGGTGTTAAACATATTTTTCGTTACCTAAAAGGTACTATTGATATGGGACTGTTTTATTCTCAAAAGACAAGATCTGCTTTAGTGGGATATGTAGATGCAGGTTATCTCTCCGATCCACATAAAGCTAAATGACAAACAAGATATGTATTTACACGTAGAGGAACAACTATATCATGGAGATCTGTGAAGCAATCCTTGACAGCAATATCCTCAAATCATTATGAGATTATTGCAATCCATGAAGCAGTGCGAGAATGTGTATGGTTGAGGAATATGACCCATCATATCCAATCATCATGTGGATTAACTTTAACAAAAGATAGTCCAACAATTTTGTTTGAAAATAATGCAACTTGTATCGCACAACTCAAGGGCGGTTATATCAAAGGCGACAGGACGAAGCATATTTCTCCAAAATTCTTTCATACTCATGAACTTCAGAAGAATTGTGGCATTGATATTCAACAAATTCGCTCAAGTGACAATGTGGCTGATCTATGCACAAAAGCGCTGCCAACATCTACATTCAAGAAATTAGTTCATGAGATTGGAATGCGTCGACTCAAAGTTTTTCAGTGATCAACATTAGGGGGAGTAGCTGTACTCTTTTTCCTTTGCTTAGATTTTGTCCCATTGGGTTTTCCTAGAAAGATTTTAATGAGGCAACATTTAATTTTAATACTCTAAAATAACTGTACTCTTTTTCCTTCGTTTGATTTTTTTTTTCTCATTGGGTTTTTATCAAAAAAGGTTTTAACGAGGCAGATATTTTGTAATATGTCATTCAAGGAGGAGTGTTGTAAATGGAAAGTCCATTAAAGTTTATTGGTGAATAACATTTGTACCCTTGTAACCCTAGAAATTATTACCATTATATCCCTGATTCTTACCTATAAATATAGGGTTTTGATTTTCAATAATACACACAAAAGTTTATTGAGTTTTCTCTATTATCTTTTCCTCTCTTTTATAACACATTCATACTTATTGTTTCTACTACTATATTCTTTTTTTCTATATGTTTCTTTCTTATTCGAGACATTTCTTTTTCTATAAGGTTTTTTTATATCTATTTTCTTATCTTTATTTTTATTATTTTCTTTTAATTCTCTAATTTCAATTTTTAATATATTTATATCGTTTCTTGTTTCTTTTACTTCATTTTTTAAATCTTGTACATCATTTATTAACATTTTTATTAATGATTTTAATTCTTCCATATATTCACTTATTGACACTTAATTTTTTCTTATTTCTAACCTATAGGTTAATTTGCATATTTTATCTTACTTTTTATCTATTATTTTTTCAAATTTTCTCTTAGTTGTATCAGGATCTGTTAATCCTTTTTTTATTATAGTAAAATATCTACTCTCAATTTTTAATCTTTCACATTTTAATTTTATTAATTGTCTTTTATTTGATATTCTCATTTTTTCTGGTATTAACATTATATTTTGTATTTCCTCTTGTATTTTTCCCATTTTTATAAGTAATTTATTCAATTTTAAATGTGTATTATCACTTGCACTCATACTTTTCTTTGTAATATAAATTATTTTCTTCATCATCATATATATTAATAATTTTTTCATATGTATATATATCCTTTATTTTTTCTATTATTAATTTTTCTAATATTTGTTCATTTATTTCTCTAGGCAACTCTTTAATTATTGTTAGTGTCATTATTTTTAATCTATTATGAATAGGTTTTTAAAATATATAATTACCTCTCTCTTCTTCTAAACATTAATAATTATCTATTTTTCTTATTTTAATTTCCGTAATCTCTATGTTTTTATCGAGATGTAAATATTTGTGTATAATCAATTATTATTTTAAAGATGTATAATCTAAATATTCCTTTAATTTTCTAATAGTTAATCTGTTATTTATTAAGCTTATATAAAATCTAAGTGTTAATGTAAAGATTTATACTTCTTCACGTGATCTATTTTTTATACATTTTCTCATGATTTCTATGACTCTGATACCAATAAGGAGGGCCACTTAGAGCGAACAAAAATCAAATAAATCAAATAAAAACTATCAAATTTCAACCAATATTTAATTTTAAGGACTAAAATAGAGGATTCTATATTATAGTGTCTTATTATGTAATATTCAAATGGAGGGCAAATTTGGTACGTAAATTGATCAAAAGTCATTTTGCAAATGTGGACTTCGGGGATTTTGTTTATGAAGCCTGGTCAACCATAATCTTTGGTAAAATAGCCTATATTTATAATTTTTGTTCAAATAGTCCATAGTCTATTTGATTATATATTAAAAGTCTTAAATACCATCAAACTGAAATGACTAAAATGTCCACTCTGGAAATGAATATTACCGAAATCCCCAAATATAAATTCCCAAATCCCCTTCATTTCTCTCGTTTCCAAGTCCATTTTCACCATATTAAACCCACATTCAAATTCAGCTTTATTCTTCTTCATACGCATTATTCTTGCTTACAATGAATGATTGCATGCTTAGTTTTCACCATATTAAGCCCACCGCAACAAATATTTTTGTATCAAAAACAATCTCATATGCAGAGTTGTATAACGAAGTCCGAAAAGCAATTAAGGTTGATCCTAATGTGTATGATATCGGGATGAAATTTCTCGTTCCCGGCATGGCAAAATTATCAGTTTCGCCAATGAAGATTACTTGTGTTATGGATGTTAGTTGGTTTCTTTCTTTGCATGACAAAGTTCCAATTTGTGTAACCCTTGTAGAAAAGGGTTATGTTGATCAACAAGACATGAATGTTGATATTGTAAATGTTCAGGAGAATCATGAATACAGTTCAAATGTTGTTGCAACTAACAATGCAGTGGACATGGATGAATTGAATATGCAAAATGATCAGTCCGATGACAATTATATGCGACCGTTGTCTCCATGTAATCAAAATTGTGAAAACGATTATGTGAACTTTACAAGTGGTGATTATTGAGATGGGGTAGAAGTAGTGCATGACAACTACATAGATGATTCTCATGTGATAAATGAAGACACTGTTACTCATAATACACCTTTTACATTGGTAGATGAGATCATTGACATTTCCCAAGTTGTTGCCTGCCCGAATCCTTGTGGAACATCAGTTAAGATTCTTGACGTCGATGATGTGCATGTTAGCCAATTTTTTCGCAACAAAAAGGATCTTCAGGCATCACTACAAATGCTTGCTGTAAGAAACTCTTTTGAATTTAAGGTCACTAAGTCAAATAAGAGTACATATGTAGTAGTTTGTGTTGAGAAAATTTGCAAATGGCGTTTGCGGGCAACACGATTGAATGAAAGTGACGAATTTGAAATTCGAAAGTATTCACGTTATCATAATTGTTCATTGGATGTTCGCCACAAAGATCATAGACAAGCTAGTTGTTGGATGATTGGAAACACATCATGTCGAAGTTTGAGGATCCCAACATTATATACAGATCTTCGAACATTCAAAATGATATTCGTCGAGAGTTTGGCATAGATATAAATTATTATAAGGCATGGATAGCTAGAAAATGTGCTATAGAGCTATTAAGAGGTTCACCTGATCTTAGTTATGATAGATTGGCCAAGTATTGCAATGTTCCGAAGAAGAATAATCCCGGTACAATGACGTTTATTGAGGTTGATAATGAGAACCAATTTAAATATCTTTTTATAGTTTTAGGACCAAGCATACATGGTTTTCACTCATCAACGAGACATGTCATTTCTGTGGACGGAATATTTATGAAATCAAAATTTCGAGGTACGTTACTTGTTGCCACGTGTCAAGATGCAAATCCTTAGATATATTTTCTTGCTCTTGGCATTGTTGATTCTGAAAATGATGCATCATGGACTTGGTTCTTCGAGAAGTTGTTTCAAGTAACGGGTATGTTGGAATGGCTTGTTTTCATTTCTGATCGCAAGGATAGCATTGGTAACGCTATAAAGATTGTTTATCCTTATACACATCATGGATGTTGCATGTGACATCTACAACTAAACATAAAGTCAAATTATCATAAGGCCGATATTCTGCCATTGTTTATGGCAACTGCAAAGGAGTATAGTTTGATTAATTTTGAAAAATCAATGGCAAATCTATATCGTAAAAGTTCGGCAGTTGGACAATACCTAGAAAAGAAAGCTGGGTATGAATTTTGGTTCCAATCACATTTCAAAGGAATCCGTTACAATATTATGACAACTAACAATGCAGAATCTTTGAACTCGTTATTCAAGAATGCTCGGGAGTTTCCAGTAGTTGCTACGGTTGAGCAAATAGGAAAATTTTTACAGAAATTGTTTTATGAGAGACACATTGAGGCTGAAAAATGTGCAACTACTCTAACCCCGCCCATTGAAGATAAAATGCGTAAAAAGTATAATAATGCAAAGGGACTGATAGTGGTACCAATAAATGAGTATGCGTTATACGTCGGTGTTGAGAATGAATCCCATCACTTGCTTCATTCTGGATTTTTACCATATATATATCTTGTCATATTTTTCAACCATTTAAAGTTTTCTACTGGATTTTTTTGTTTCTTATACAGCTCAAAATCTTCAAACATCTTGGTGCGCATGTTAGTAAAAGTACAATCCAAAATTGTACAATCTTGTGGGAACACAGTAAGATATGTATGTATTCGTGCTCTTATCAACAACAACGCTATGTCAATGTGCTGCAGATGTATAAAGCCGTTTAAGAATGAAATGAAGTATGAGAAAAATATAGAATGCTAAAGTACTTACATCACTATCGAGCCATCCAAATTGCTTCTGAATTTCAACAAAAAAACTTTTTGGCTTCGTGAACAATATCATTTCCATATGTTCACTGCATAAAACAAATAACATAAGAACATATATTACAACTTCACAAATATAATTAATGTAAGAATAGTTACCTATCAGGTGCATTAACCAACCAATTCTTTAAGTCATGTGCCTTAGCCGGATCTAGCTCTCGAAATGGGTTAAATGCGTTTACATTGTGAAGCTTCTTCTTCTCCAGATTTGTGAATGGAGATTTAAGAACGAGTAACATTTTCTTGATTTTCATCCCGCGCCTATTCTGACTTGACTTATCAGACTCATCTTCCACCATTATAGGGATGGACTCCATTACATCACCATGTGATATAGAATCCATCGGTACACAAGTATCTCTCTCTTCCACACGAGTTTGATCATCATTCGGCAAATTTGTTGCTTATCTTTGCTCATTTTCCACTTCAATGGGATTTGGACAGTTATTCATATTATCTGCTTGTTTTTGTTCATTGCCATCTGCGGGCAACATTGCTTCTTTTACAAGAACTGGTTCATTTGCCAACACATAATCTTCCACTTCTCTCTCCTCATTGCCATCTTCATTCTCATCATTTTGAACTTCTACATGTACAAGTGTATCCTCATTTACATCACATACTTCTCCAGTATTCATAAATCCACTACGAAGAGGAGAGTGATATGTGTAAGGTGTTGTTGACGGGTTAGAATTCTTCATCCACTCTACAACAGATGATATCTTCTCGTCAATTTGTCTACACAAGGATGTAACACAATCAAACCTTTGGTCTATGTAAGATCGCATCTCATCTATCTGCCCTTCATTTTTCCTCTCTAAAATCTCTACCATCTGTAGTAATTGCATTCTCAATTCCTAAACGAACTCATCTCTAGATGGATACAGAGATGGATATGATGTAGATGGTCCCAGATGAAATGTATGAGCATTTATAGAAGTAGGTGGCCTATAAAAAGAAGATGGATCCCGAGGAGATGTAGAGGCATTAGGAGACTGGCAAGTTTGCTGAGGAAAATCAACACGAATGGACGAATCTGCTACATTTTCCTTATCCACAAAGATATCAAATGTTGGATCCTCTACTTCATTCTCGAATCAATGAATCTTTGTCTAATATGCTTTGGAAGCCTCTTCCGGCGTAGGCTTCAATGTGCAATGAACAACAATCTATATGAAAAATAAGAGGCCCACTTAGTTATTATAAAGTACACTATATATTTTGATGTACATTTAAAATTTACTTACATTTGGTTCGTCTATACTTGCACCAATATCCTTGGAGTTAGGCATTTCAGAAGAATTCCATCGACATATTCTGCGGAGGTCAGCCTCCTGTAGATTCTCACCATATCTCCGTCCAATAGATGGTATGGCTTCATAGGCCCAAATTTGCATAAGATGCAAAATATTACAATCTAAACAAAATGAATAATAAATTGTAATTTTAAAAACATTACCTGCAAAGCGAGTGGAAATCCATAAATTGAATATGGATATTTCTCATTATTTATCAAGTGTGACTTCACCAATGATTTCCAGTCTCTCGTGAATACATCTATTGTGCGGCCAAACGCCTTTCTCTCCCAAGGATAACTATTAAAAGCCTCTAGGTCATCAACCATTGACAAGTGTTCTAAATTTATGTATATGTAGCTTTCTTTGGGTAGTATTACCGTTTCCAAAATATATACGAGCCCAATCTTGTACTTGTCTTCCATACGCACTTTGCAACTTTCAATAGCTTCCTTCAAATTGTACACCGTTATGCATTTCTTACACTTTTTAAAGTATTTCTTCACCAATCTATCATTAGTCACAACATGGGGCTCCAATGAAGGCTCCTCACTAACTCTCAACCCCGCTATCAATGAGAACTCGTATAATGAAAATCGTGTTGGCTTACCTCCAATTGAAAACTAGATCTCATTTTATTTTTTGATTACAGTCATTCTCAATACAAGTTGGTGGACTAGCTGTGCTAAAAAAGGTATATACTTCATTCGATATAGTTGTCCGAAACAAGATTCCATAAGCATTTCTTGATGAACATCATCTAACATTTTTCAAACATAGTCAAGTTTTTGAAGAAAAGATTTCTGCGAAGGCTTGCCTTTAATGCTATGTTAAATGGGAATCACATAGTCAAATGAGCGTTCCATTTCTGTAATGAAAAATATAAAATGATCAAGTTAAGTTATCAGAATTACATAAACGGTAGAGTGACATTTTCAGAATTTCTAAAGCAGACGTGAAAATTTTAATTGACTACCGTCATTCTGCTGCAATCATAAGTTTTCACTAAAAGCATAGATGATAAAAAACATTTTCTACTGCAAATCACAAGTCTTTGCTGCAAATTTTCAATCAACTATATTCCAACCAAATAACTACTAAACTCATGACAAGTGCATTTCAGAATGAAAATAAACAATAGAAATGTGTGGATTTTCGTACTTATATTCAACTCGAAAACATTTTACCAAAAATAAGATATTAAGTGAAAGAAATGAGAAGAAATAATAGTAGTACCTTCTAGATATCAGGTTTAGTCCATGGCACCCAAAGAACATAAGTTTGGCACAAAATATTAATGATCAATTTAAGATGAACCCATTTATGAACTGGAATATATATGACTATTCTATGTGGGACTACATGACAGACATTTTCAGATGTATACCATAATTAAATGCCTGAAATATAGATAAGGATAGCTGAAGGTTCCTAGATATTGTAAAGTCTAAAAAAATACAAATTCAAGCAAGAAATCATTTAAAAATGATCAACCAACAGTTGTAGCTATGCATGGAATTGGTAGGATATTTTGTCCTAATTCTCATGGCCTCATTACCAAACAGTTGGGAGCCCATGAGAGCTGCAATTAGCAATTCAACCTGAAGTGCGAAATTGAAGTTTAACAATGTCGATTCAATTGAAATGCATGATAATCGACATGATTATATATTGCAGTAGATATCCTATATCGCATGAATAAGAGACATTGCTGCTAAACATGATTACTTTATCGAATCATAAAGGAAAATTTTGACACATAAAACTAAACACCATTACACGACGAGTTAATAAAAAAGATTTTAACATATTTTTGTATAGTATTTCTCAGTCGAGCTCACTAAACATACCGAAAACGTCACCCAAAATGTTTGTTTATTACCCAATCAAATTATTGTACAATCACTTATCCAAATTCTGGCCAATTGGCTAGCCAATGTTCCCTTCGTCACTATTTTTCTATGCCTATCACTATATTGTAATATTATGCTATCTTGTTCATTCTAGAAACACATTTTCCTATTCCATATTTTCCTTTAACGATAGCCAATATAGAATTTGGGGTTCAAAGCTAAATTTTATACCAAAATCATGTTATTCTTATGACAGTTTTACCACTTCTGCGTGTCTCATAGTGGTTTCCTATTTAAGGAAACACATTGTAGATATGAAAATCTTATTGGTTCCTGGCCCTTGCCCTCCTAAAATCAGCTCAGCAAATATGAATGATCAGAATATTGGAAAGGAAAGAAATTGATAATGTTTGCAAAACGTACTTAATTAATTAAAGCAGGAAGTTCCATTACTCCTTTGATACTTTAAGTGATTTCCAAGCCTATTATAAAGCAATTTTTGCAGGCCGGAGAGTAAAGAGAAGGAAAATAACATAAAACAATTGCAAGAGTTCTTTACGGTCATATTTTATCTTTCATAGACCAAGCAACAAACATCTGTTATGCATTCTTTATTCTTCTTCCAAAGTCTTAAGTAATCTCATATTCAATGTCCAACCAGTATGAACTGCTAGTATGGATACAGGAATTGAAGAGAAGCAACCATTTTATCAAAGAATGTACCGATTATAAAGAGTTTCCACGTCCATATATACACACATATAAAGCCTCTTCGAAAAAATAAAAAAGCTTACCTCAATGAAAAATAAGCTTTGGGGAGGGGGGCTGATTATATTGAATCGCGTTGGGGGATTCGAAGAGAACAAACTCGTTGTGTGGCGTTCCCGTTCGGGAGAGAAGAATGGACGGGATGAAAGGGTTTGAATCGATTTTGGGAGTATGAGGGGAAATTGTGTAGTGTTGAAGAAAGGTAATTCAGGTAGTTTATTAATTTTAATTTAAAATATTTATTTTAAAATTTTTACCTTGGTAAAAGGCTAAAATAGTAAAGCTTATTATGAAAGGGGTTATTTGACCCAATTTCCACTTTCGGAATTATTAGCCAATAAAAATTCACTTATTTTTGAAATGTAAACGCTCCTCAGTCGTCTCTCTCAACACTCAGATACAAACACAAGCACAGGGCGAGGTGTTGAGCAGCGGCAGCCATGGAGAAGGACAAAGGAAAGCGCAAAAATAAGCAATCTTCAAATCCAATAACCCTAGAACAATTCGTCTCCATTATGGCTCCTTTAATCGACATGGAAAAAGTAAATTCACGCACTCTTTTTATGTATCTATTTATGTAATTATTATGTATATATGTCAACAGATTTTTTACTGTATTTGAATATTATTTTCTGATTCATGTAAATGGAAACTGCCCTTCTTTTCAATTTTCTTTCCCTGTTTAGTTTTTCTTCTTAAAGTAAGAAATGGTCATTTGATTGCTCTTGGGCTTCTTACTGTGATCGATTTCATATTTTTTTAATTGTTAAACGGTGGCTCATTTATTTTATTTTAATTTTATGAGAACACAGTTTTTATTAAGATTAACTGTCATATAAAACAATTAAAATATGTAAAAAGGTTCTGGTTTCCTTGTTGTTTAGAATAATTAGATATATGATCGACTTTTATTGTTTAGGAAGCTGAGATATCGGCTTCAATGAGCTCGGGGAGGAGTTTGGATACTGCTCAAAAGAAGGGATCCACTATTCTTAATTTGAAGTGTGTAGATGCTCAGGTAGTAAATTTTGCTTTTAAATAAACAATTGTTATGGTTTGTTAATTATAATTTGGAGAGAATATCTAGCAGTGTTATGTGAATGTGGCCTTTCAAGTGTAGGTAGGGTTGATGGGCAAGTCTCTGCTGGAGTTTCAATCTAATAAAGGGGATGTGCTTCCTCCTCACAAGGTAAATTATCCATGTAATGTTGTATTATGCAAGTCATGTGCTTTCCTGAAGTACAAGTTATCACGTGTTTCTACCTGGAAGAAAAGAGCATATGTTTGTGCTTAATATTTATGCTTAGTGACCTACTCAGGAGTTTTATGTATCTATGTTAGACAGAACAGCAAAATAGTAGTTTATCATAGTACAGCATAAAGGAACTTCTTGTTGGTGTAGTTCAGCACTTTATAGCATGAGTTCGGATGAATCGAATCCTATAATCTGTTTTCTTATTTAAGTTATGTGAGTTTGCGAAGTATTACAAAGATGGTATTTAGGATTGTTGTATTCTCATATATTTTGTTCAAATGTGAAGCAATAAAGGTAATCTTGTAAGATAAATATTAGACTCAAAAGTGGAATCTGTGTAAATATTTTATTTAGTGACTGGGAGTTGAATGCTACTTTCCTTTTTAAAGTGAGTAATTGATTTTTATTTTTTTTCCTCTTGTTTATTGCTACTATTCTTTGGCTTGAATAATGAATTTATTTATTTATTTTGCCCCAGTTTGGTAATCATGATGTTGTGGTTCTGAAACCAAACAAGGCTGATTTGGGTTCCCCTTCCCTCGGACAGGGTGTTGTTTATCGAATAAAGGTATTTTGGCTTTGAAATTTTGAATGTACTTCATGAAATGGATTCTGTTTAATTGCATTTCATGTATAATTAATTAGAAATACAACAATGTTTTATATGGAGCAGGACTCTTCTATTACTGTTGCTTTTGATGATGTCCCGGAAGAGGGTTTGAATGTTCCATTACGTCTTGAGAAAGTGGCAAATGAGGTACATTAAATCGTAGATTCAATCTAAATAAAGTATATATGAGGACCTCTAGATCCTGCAAATGCAGTACGAATAAGTTTCAGTAGGTGAAAAGCAATGAATATTTCCAAAAGTAAATGATTTGTAGGTGACATATCGTCGGATGAAAGATACTTTGATACAGTTAAGTAAAGGTGTGCAGAAGGGTCCTGCTGCAGACCTTGTACCTGTCTTGTTTGGAGAGAGACGGCCGACAGTGTCCAAACATGATATCCAGTTCGCCCCTTTAAATTCCAACCTAGATCATTCACAGGTCTCTCAAACATCATCTTTCATAGTATCTTTTTCCTGTGTAACCTCTCTACATTTTCTGAGCGTGAATGAGTTCTTGTTTTGTACATTGCATACATTTTGTATGCATTTAATATGCATCACATCTGCTGTAATATTTGCTTGTCGGATACTTCTTTATATGATACTAATAGCCTGCTGAAAAAAGTTTAATGTATTTGTCTTTTCCAATTAAAGACTGGAAGAAATTGAAAAAAATAAAAGCCTATAGCAGGCCTATAATTTGCAAAAACTCTTGACATGAAATCAGCAGGTGTTTTTTCAGTGCTAAGCTCATTTTTCGCCCTAGATGGGATACCTTTTTTAGTGAATGATATAAGGTTAAAAAAGTGATTTCACCTTATGGTATTCCTAGTTTCATATTGGAAAGCTGTCCTTCAAACTTCTCTTACAGGCTGAGTAATGTACTTGTGGAATAATGGACGTAGGTGGTATATTAAGAATTCTGTGATTAAATCATTGGTTTTTCCGTTATGCTTGCGTATATCATAGTCTTACAGTTATCTACCTTCTCCTATATTTTTCTTTGTTAGATTGCATTTATACCCACTTATTGTTTAATAGCACTAAATCGTAATTTTTGTTTCCTAAGAAAGATGCCATTTCAAAGGCCCTGTCATCCAAGGACCTCTTTTTGCTGCATGGACCTCCTGGAACTGGAAAGACTACAACTGTGGTTGAAATTATCTTGCAAGAAGTAAAACGTGGATCAAAAGTTCTTGCTTGTGCAGCTTCAAATATTGCAGTAGATAACATCGTTGAGAGACTCGTGCCTTATAGGTATAGTGATTCTTCAAGTTACAAGCCAAAAAAACTTTCAAGTTGATATTTCATGAACTCTTGAAGAAGATTCATATAAAGGACGGAGAGTTATCTGAAATCAGTGCAGTCTTCTATTTGTTTTTCTTCTAGTTGAGTTGCATGGTTCCCATGTTCTGGAAAGAATCAGGATGAGACCCATGTATATAGAACAAAAAATTATCCATCTCTAGGAAACCATTGAGTGGAATTCCCTGTTAAGGTCCTTTTATATATGCCAGGTGATATGTTCAAATTATCTGTATTTCTGTTCTATTCAATGATTTGTAAATGGGTATTCCTATAAAGGCAGCTAATATAGATCTTAAACTAGATCGTAAGATTGAACTCGTGAAGCTTATTTTCTTGTACCTCTATGAACTTCTAATCTGAGATGTCACAGAATGGTTTACTTTGTTATGTTATTTCGTTACATTATTTAGCAAGATCCAAATTACTTACCTTTTATTGCCACTTATTAACAGAGTAAAGCTGGTAAGAGTGGGACATCCTGCACGTTTACTTCCTCAAGTACTTGACAGCGCTCTTGATGCCAAGGTAACACCTTCATATGTTTTTCCAGTACCTGCCTCTCTTATTCCTTTTCTTATTTTCTTTCTCTCTGCAGCCACATCATAAAGACTTGTCCTAATAGAGCAACTTTAGCTAAGCTTAAAATAAATAATTATTCTCAAGTAACTTTTTGTTTCCTAATGTGTTAAAATGTTACTTTTTTCTTACTTCTAAAGGAAAAAATTGCTTATTTTGACACTGAATCTTACATTACACTCAAAACAAGTAACCTACTTATTTCCAATTTTAACCTATAAATTTTTCGTTATTTTAAAACTTAATTTACTTATAAGTGCAGAAAAAAGTAAACTTTTAAAGCTTAGCCAAACATGCTCTTAGCTATTTGTTTATATTACTTTATTTTAATCTTGAATTCCACTTTTCTTTTTCTCAAGTTGTTAGCAGTTACTTATATATACACCTGTATGGGCATATGTTCAAGTATTTCTTTCTTCAAGAAATCTTTAATGATGACGATAGTAAGGATGAATATGTCCAGTAAGGCACTCCCTCTTTTGACACTCAACCGCACCGTAATCCTCAATGATTACGATTCATTTTTGAAATTGGAACTTTTTCGAAGTTTAAAAGTTTTACTTATAATTTGCTTGATTCCCTGTAGGTTTTACGTGGGGATAATAGTGCTCTTGCAAATGACATCCGCAAGGAGATGAAGGTATGGAAATAAAAGAAAATCTACAACCTCCTAAAGAGAAATTTTATTTCACCCCCCTTCTCTCTCTCTCTTTTTTTTTTTTTTTTTTAAAGGTAATAAATATTTTATTAATCAACACATAATACACATGAAGTGTATTATCAATTTAAACTAGAGAGGAACAACATGAAATTGGGCGGCCCATTTATATGCTTAGTAGCTGCAGCATCTTCATAGGATAGGATTGTTTTTGCTGTCTTATTATTGTTAATATTCAGTTATTATCTGCCATTTTGTGAACTTGGTCATTGTTTATCAATGGGTTAGGGTTTAGTTTTATTATGTGACATGTTACAAACTTTATCATTGTTTATCAATAATCAATAAGCAATAAAATGGTTCCATACTAGCTTCCGACACATTTTCCGGTCTTTGCTCTTGAAGTGATTCATGCTTATAAGGGTTTTCAAATTATTCGCTGAGACTAGTAACCACTGTGAACATGGTTTTACACTTTTCTTGACCATGATAGTTTTGAATTTCAAAAGTGAGAGATCAGGCGAGATTAAACTAGGAGAGAGATTAGACTAGATTAATACCGTGTTTGGTTCATCAGATAAGAAATTGATGAGTACCAAAATATCCTTGATATCCACTATAAATTTTCATATTTTTTAAAATTTATGCGCAAAAACTATTTCACTCTGTTTAGTGAATTTTGAATTTAACAAAGTACACTTAACCCTGGTGTTCTTTTAAGTATAATTTGATGATTCCATCGTTTTATGGATTTCTACAGACATTGAATGGGAAACTGTTAAAAGTGAAAGACAGAAATACTAAGAGAGATATTAGAAGAGAGCTTAAGACTCTTTCCAAAGAAGAACGTAAAAGGCAGCAGCTGGCTGTGACGGATGTGATGAAAAATGCAGATGTGGTATTGACAACGTTGACAGGTGCATTGTCTAAGAAATTGGAAGGCCTTTCGTTTGATTTGGTTATTATTGATGAAGCTGCCCAGGCACTTGAAATAGCGTGCTGGATTGCTTTATTGAAGGTAAAATTATAGAATAAAAGGTGCTAATGACAACTGCCCAAGTTACTCTATTTCTTCAAAACACGCATATAGAGGCATAAAAATGGCAGGGCGGCTGGGCCTCCTGCCCGGCTCCTAGAAACGGCCTTATTTTGAAACTACAGCTAAATTATCTAATTTGTTATTGTAGGGTCCGAGATGTATACTAGTCGGTGATCACCTCCAGCTTCCTCCAACTATTCAAAGTGTTGAAGCTGAGAAGAAAGGATTAGGAAAAACCCTCTTTGAACGCCTCGCGGACTTGTATGGAGATGAAGTCACGTCTATGCTTACTGTTCAGTACCGCATGCATGAACTTATCATGAACTGGTCGTCCGGTGAACTCTATGACAGTAAGGTGCTCAGATATATTTGAACTATATTATCTTTTTCTTATTCCACTTCCCCCTCATTGGGAGATTTCATGTTCACTATCCATGCTCATATTTGTCGTACTGCATGCACGAACTTGCTAAATAAGTATTAAATTCTCGGATCTTGTTTAAAGATGAATTCTTGTTCAATCTATCGCTCCATATTTTTTTCTGCTCTTCATCGCCATTTTCCTCATATTAATGACTTAGTAGTACTGATAGATACGAGCATGACACGGATCTGTAACTATTTTATGCATGTTGTAAGATTAAAGCCCATTCTAGTGTTGCCGCCCGTACACTATATGACATTGAGGATGTAAAGAAGACATCTTCAACAGAGCCGACGCTTCTTCTCGTTGACACAACTGGGTACGCCTTTTACCTTGCCATTTGTTTTCTGTGGCCTGGATTTTTTAGTCACTTGAGATGGTTTCTTGCTTCAGTCCAATGTCAAAATTACAAAATTTTGTTGACTTTCAATTGCTCTTATATTTTATACAAAAGTTTCCCACGAATGTAAGCAAGGGGAAGTAAAATTCAAAAAAATAAAATAAAATAAAAAACAATCACGACATCCTGTTGTTGTTTATTTCAAATTTCATAAAAGTTCAATTATGTCCTGAATACAAGTTGGAATGGATATCATTACCATAGCAGGTGAATATTAGATGCTAGTGTAAACAGGTCAGTGAAATGGTTCATGGTCATGTTCTTATTGTTATTGTGGTGTTTGTTGGGGCGACCAAATAGTGCTAGACATTATTAAGAAAGGAAAAAAGTTAAAATCTTATTTATACTGCGTACGGAACACACTTATATTTTCTAATACCATTCTGTTTCAGTTGTGACATGGACGAGAAGAAAGATGAGGAAGATAGCACATTGAATGAGGGTGAAGCGGCCGTCACTATTTCACATGCTAAGAGACTTGTGGACAGTGGAGTCCATGCTTCCGATATAGGTATCATAACACCTTATGCAGCACAGGTATTATTACATTGACAAAAAATTAGAACTCCACAAGTTGGTCGAGGACTTAAAAAGTATCTCAAAGTTGTTAAATTCTATGATGAAATTGCTGTTGTAGGTTGTGTTACTGAAGATGTTGCGAAGCAATGAAAATAAGCTAAAAGATGTGGAAATCTCAACAGTCGATGGCTTCCAAGGCCGAGAGAAGGAAGCAATTATCATTTCAATGGTGCGGTCAAACTCAAAGAAAGAGGTATTGCTAGTGAGACACTTCTGTCAAGATGGTCAAATTGCATAGTAACACGAGTATAATTTAAATAAATAATCTGTCCATTTGTAAGAACTTAAGTTTTTAGATGGGGTTAACTTATGATTAAAAATTATTGTACTAATATTAATTGATTTTGAATTAAGGTGGGATTTTTAAGCGATCATAGGAGAATGAATGTCGCTGTAACACGAGCAAGGAGACAATGTTGCCTCGTCTGCGACACCGAGACAGTTAGTAGTGATAAATTCTTAAAGCGTTTGGTGGAGTACTTCGAGGAACACGGCGAATATTTGAGTGCTTCAGAGTATGGCGTGTAACTCGAAGAAATTCATTCAAGAGGGTTCGTATTTTGTGAGGTCGTTTTTGGTTGCTTGTCATATGTTACCTACTCTAAGCGCTTCGTCTCGATGATTTTTAGCAAAAATTTAAATTTTCTTAGACCTAAGTATTTTATCCCAGATTGTTGTACAACACCCTGATATTGTTCTGTTTATGTTTATATATTAGAAGGCAGACATTGATATTTGGATTACAATCATAGTGTAGGTAATCAGACGGTTGAGATTGACCCATTTGGTGAAACCTTCACCATCTACCACGTCTACTGTGGCCCGTACAACCTATTTTTCCCAATCGCTTAAAATCTAAAATTTATTTTTTTGATTTATAATAAAACAACCAAATAGTGCCATGTGTGCAGCTATGAAGCGCTAGGGACCCACCTCCATAGTGGTACTCAATGTTTTTAAAAAGTAATGGGTTGAATTGGAATAGGGATGATAGGAAAATAAAATAATAGTTTAGTTTCAGTTTTCAATAATTTTAAATTATGTTTAGTTCACTATGCCCATGTTTGAGCCACGTTTTAAGAAAAAATGCATTATTCATGTAAAATCAATAGAAAATATATGGTTAAAAATAAGGAAAAATTTTAAATTTATGTGTAATATTAATTTATTGAAAAATATGTTGTTAAAATAATGTTAAAATATCGTCAGAAAATGTATTTGTTTAAAAATAACGTGGTTCAAGCAAGCCGTATAATTCTATTGGCTGTCACGATGAAATATAAAATAACAAAAGCAGGAAATAAAATGACTGATAAAAAGTTTGTAGGCGTGCGTATAAAATGGTTTGGATTGGACAGGCGTTTGTTTCAACAAAACAAATATTGTTTTTTTTAGAATATTAACCAAAACAGCCAACTTTGAGAAAAATTTCAATATCGTCACTCATTTTTTTTTCCCCAAATTATGGCTCGTCGTTAATCTATCTGTACAATAGACTTCTCTCTCTCTCTCTCTGTACAATAGTAGCTTGTAGTTACGTTTGTAAAGATTGTAGTGTATCAAGCTATCCTTTTTTTATGGCTCAAACAATTTGATTCAAGGAAATCTAAAAACCGTTTTTATTCTCTCTTGTTTACTTGTATTTCCTTGACACATTTTGTGTTAAAAAAGCATAAGTGTACATCTCTGGATAGCGCAACAAACTGATCGTCGAGTTCATGTAAGAAAACCTATCTACCTCATATGAATGATTATCAGACTTTTGGAGGAAATTAAGTCTTATTTCCAAAAGAACTAAGTTTAACCAAACTAGCGAGAATCTTATAAATGGAAAAATTGGTTCCATAGTTATGTTTATTAGAAAATCTTTTTAAACAAGCCCTACAATTTTAAAGAATACCTTGTGAAGAGTTTTAGCACGATTAACTAACTCTTCTTCCAGGAATAACAATATACATAATTTGCTTCAAAAATTGTAATCCTTGATGTGGTATTGCACTTGGTTTTTGATTCTTGATTTCAGTACTTAAAATTGCTTAAAGTTTAAGAAGTACTTGACCAAATCGGCCGATTTGATTTGGTTCAGGTTCAATCCAGTGTACAAACTGGAATGAAGTAGAAATTTCAATGGTAAATTTGGAATAAAAAAAAGTCGAGTGACTAAAATGAAATCTCACTCAAAAGTATAGGTCACCTCTGTTTTCTTCCAGAATATTTTAATTAAATTAATCTATCACATTCGGCATTGATCAGTCGAAGAAAAAGCAGAGAGAGAGAAACAAGAGAGTAAAAAACGTAGGAAATGGCGAAGACAGAAGAGAGAGGGAGAAGTTCCTCTTGTTATCACTACAACTTTCTCTCATTCAACTGTTTTTTTCTCTAGATCTGTAAATACAATACAATTACACAACTTGCTGTAAAGTCTTTTTTTTTTTTTTTTTTTTTAAACATATTCAAGAATATATATTTATATTTGATGAAGTTGCTGCTGCTGCTGCTGCTGCTGGTCTTGCTTTTTTCTTCTTCATATTACTGTTAACCGGTAAGAATTGTAACCATTTTTACTTCCATGTACTTCATATATATATATGTGTGTGTGTGTGTGTGTGTGTGTGTTTCTCTCTCTGTGTGTGTAGGCATACACATAACTTACTATATTTATGTATGATTTTGAGTTTATGAGTTTGAGGATTCTTTCAATTTCAATTCGATCTTCATTACTCCTATTTATTTTTCTTGGGTTGAGGTAGATAAAAGTGGAAATTTGTGTTGTTCATTTTGTTTTTGCTGCTCTATTTTTTTATTTTTTTTTTCTGTTTCTTTGAATTTCTTCATTTTTTTTTTTACATATTTAAACAAATTATTCTTTGTAGCTATTTCTCAATTGATACTTCCATAAATCTAATTACTAATATATGTAGCTCTATTTCTATTTTGATTATTGCACTGTCTATGATTATAGTGAAAGGTATAAACCCTAATTTATTTTATTTTTTATTTTTTTATTTATTGTTTAGCATTTTGATGAGTTGGACACTTCTCCTAATAATTGCAATGCAAATTTAGCTAGTGATTCCCCTCTATCCAAACCTATCTTTAAATTTACCAAATCTAGAAATGATAAATTTTTCCTGATGCTATCTTCTATTATTTGCCATCTTTTAACAAAGTTTCAACCTTTCATTTATTTTGTAGCCCCCTCTCTCACCCCACATGTTGATAGCCTCTTGGCTGTCAATTAATTGCTATTCCTGCTTGCGGTTGAATTTTATTCTTTGCAGAGTTTTTGCCAATTATGTTGATTATTTGTTACAGGATTACAGATTCCTTCAGTTTTAATTCTAATATCAATAATTCTTCGCCAGTTGGATTTCAGAAATAAAAGCATTTTCTGTGTGTTGGAGCCATTGGAACATAGAAGGGATCCATTCCTTATCATCTCCCAATCGCTTTGTCAGTACCGGAACTATAATCATGAACGTTAGTCCTTTGAATGTTGAAACTGAAGATGCTTTTGCCAGTTTGCTTGAACTTGCAGCCAACAATGATATAGAGGGCTTTAAAAGATTGGTTGATCGCGAGCCACTCTGTATCAATGAGGTTGGATTCTGGTATGGACGTCAAAAGGGCTCGAAACAAATGGTTTTTCATCAAAGAACTCCTTTGATGGTGGCTGCGACTTATGGTAGCCTTGATGTACTGAAACTGATTATCTCTTCACCTGAAGTAGACGTGAATCAATCATCTGGAGTTGACAAGTGCACTGCTCTTCACTGTGCCGCATCTGGTGGATCAGTTGACGGCGTTGATGTTGTGAAACTACTTTTGGCAGCTGGTGCGAATCCTAATCTTGCGGATGCAAATGGTTGTTGTCCCTTTGATGTTATTAACGTCCCTCCAAAGTTTCAAGAAATGAGAATTTCCCTTGAAACGATTCTCAGAAACGACGCCACATTTGAAGAACTCAATCTGAGAGCGTCAGCAACTGTTCCAAATTCAGACTCTCCACCTCTTTCACCATCTCCTCATATTGGATCCCCGTCATCTCCTTCGGAGTTGGTGGCTTGTCCTAATAGCGCAAAGTTTGCATCAGAGAAGAAAGAGTACCCCAGTGATCCATCTTTGCCCGACATCAAGAATAGCATCTATGCTACAGATGAGTTCAGAATGTTTTCATTTAAGGTCAGGCCTTGCTCTCGTGCCTACTCACATGATTGGACTGAGTGCCCATTTGTTCACCCGGGCGAAAATGCTCGAAGAAGGGATCCAAGGAAATACCACTACAGCTGTGTACCTTGTCCTGATTTTCGCAAGGGGGCTTGCAGAAGAGGGGACATGTGTGAATATGCTCACGGGGTCTTTGAGTGCTGGCTTCACCCGGCTCAATATCGGACTCGTCTTTGTAAAGATGGTACAAGTTGCAACCGCAGAGTCTGTTTCTTTGCCCACACGCAAGAGGAACTCCGACCCTTGTATGTCTCAACAGGTTCAGCTGTTCTTTCTCCTCGCTCAACTTCCTCTGCTGCTAATGCCATGGATTTCGCTGCAGCAATGAGCCTTTTACCAGGTTCTCCTTCATCTCCATTTGCTCCACCTATGTCACCTTCTACAGATGGCATGTCCAATATGGGTTGGTCCCCACAGAATGTTCCGTCACTGCATTTACCTGGAAGCAACCTCCAGTCCAGTCGCTTGCGAACATCACTGAATGCTAGAGATTTCCCCCCTGAAGACTTGAGTTTGTTGCAAGATTTTGATGTCCAACAGCAGCAGTTCTTGAATGAACTATCCCGCTTGTCTCAACCAAGTGCTAATGCCAATTCATTGAACCATTCTGCTCGTTCCAAAACCCTAATCCCTTCGAATCTTGAGGATGCTTTTTCTGTGGATAACTCGTCTCCCCGATATACAGATCCATCTGTTTTCTCCCCAACACATAAATCAGCACTTCTTAATCAATTCCAGCAGCAGCAACAGAACATCCAATCTCCAGTCGACCCTCCTTTTTCACCAAGAAACATAGATCATGCCCTATTGCAAACATCTTTTGGTGTTCCGTCTTCAGGGAGGATGTCGCCACGCAGTATGGAGCATATGTCATCAATGAATTCTCGGGTTTCAATGTTGGCCCAATGTGAGAAGCATCAAAAACAGTTTCGAAGTCTCAGCTCACGTGATCTTGGCTCCAATGCTGTGGCTGCTGTTGCCTCTTCCGAAGATGCATGGTCAAGCTGGGGATCCTCTACTGGGAAGCCCGACTGGGCGGTCAATGCTGATGAGTTTGGTAAGCTAAAGAGATCATCATCATTCGAAACTCTGAACGGTGCTGAGGAGCCTGATACATCATGGGTTCAGTCACTTGTTAAAGAATCTCCACAGGAAACAAAGGAAAAATCTGCATCTCGTGTCCTTTGCACAGCTGGTTTGGTTACATCTAGTAGCGAGAATGCAAATTTGGATTCACAGATTGAACATATTGATCAATCTACTGCTTTGGGTGCATTGCTTGAGCAGATGAAGCTTGATCAGCTGATGGCTCAGTAAAATCAAAATTACTTTTACCAAGCCTTTTGGTAGGTTCAGATTCCAAAAACATAAGGTTTCGGTGAACAAGATCGGCATTTAGTTTTTGGATTTTTTTTCAGTAACAGGCATCGGAAAGGAGGCAACTTGGCTCGGTAAGAAGTAGAAGGGATGGTCCAAAAGTTTTGAAGAAAACACTAATCTTTTACTGTCTTGGTTTACTAGTTAAACCTAGGCAATAGAAATGGCCGGTTTACTGGGTTAACTATTGCCCAGTGTAGGCAATTATAACTGCGTTCACTTATATTTTTACTAATTTTAGGTCTATATTCCTTATTGTTTCGCTTGTTGGATTAGCATAATCATTCAATGCTATCAAAACACTTCTTATTAATAGAGTTTTGTAATACATGTCAATTTGGTGCTTCCATATTGTTAGTAGGAAGATAGTAGTAGACAATAATGCTATACTTGGTTGAAATATTTTCATTTCTTGGATAAGATGATATTGATTTTGGTATTTCTTTCTTTCTTGAATGGCTACCTAATTTTTATTACATCTTATGCTATGTTGTGTTGGACTGTGGGGAGATTAATCATACTCCCCTTGACTGCAGATCTACCTAATATTCATAGTCTATGAAGGGTCGGTTGTGGGTTGTTCTTGTTGCTCTTTTTTAACATTATAGTGAAAATGTGCTGCTAGATGAAACTACTGTTGACGCAATATTCTTTGTATATAAAGGATTCTTGGGAGCCATTATATATGTGTGCAGGTATGAGAAAACTCTTCTAACTTTTGATATTTTTATTATTGTTTTTGTTAGTACATTAGATTGATGTTTAATTCCTATTATCATATTATCAAGAAGGAATTGGAACATGGCTTTAGTGGATTTCAAATCCCAAAAGTTGGATATTGGTTCTTGATGGATAAGGACATGGGATGTGGATGGGCGAAAATGCTCATTATTTTTGAAGCTTTATGGAGATGAGATGCCAGGGGATAATATTTTGATTGCCTGGAATAATGAATTTTACTTTGCAAGGAATGATGGTGAAACTCTATTCATGAATATTGATGCTCATTTGATGCCATCAACTTTACACGATGTCTTGGTTTGGAAAATATTTAGTGCACGTTGGACGTGTCAATACTGGATGCATCTGAAAAGCAAAGAACTAGGAGTTAGTGCTATTCAATTCATCTTACAAAATATGTCAATTTGACATGATATTGCACGAATCACTTGCATATCTTTTTTAATGTTGGCTTGGGTACAAGTTACCAAATATGTCCATAGGATGTATGCTTGATGCTACCTCTTAACTGAAAAAGAGGTTTGGTCATATAGAGATTAGGATAGATAAAAAGTACACAGAAAGAAAAAATATCATCGACATGTTTGGTAAGTAGAATTAGTATGTATCGACTATTTTATTGTGTGTTTAATTATTTTGATTGTAACGTTTTATCTAACTTATTAAATGTACTTAATCTTGTTATTAAGAACTAGGAAGAAACAGCCTACCGTCCAATTTTCTCTCATGGGTAATATATCTGGGAAGCGGTAATATATCTTGGCCTACTTTATTAGATAGACTAGTTCAAATCTCTTAGAAAGTAATTTAAGTCTTTTATAGGTCAATTATCTACTCATTTTTAGTCGGTGTAGAATTTTTTTTATACTGTTTCAATAATCACTCATCGAACGAATATCACGTCAACTCAATCTTCTTCAAGTGATAATATATTCTTCCAGCCATCGCTATCTTTCCACCTTCATTCGACTGTAACTAAAGAATTATATATTGTAATCTGATACTAAAGCTAAAGTTTCATCTCAAAATGTCGAGCTAAAATAACTCAAACATCCTTGTAAACTAATTATCTAGATTCCACTACACGTCTAGTCGAAGTAAGTCACTTTAAAGAATCCGAGTGTCAGAATTTTCAGCACGAACATGAGATTTTGGTCGAACATTTGTGCCATCGACAACAAATATGTATGCACAACCTAAGTTCTCCCCCTCCTCGCAACCAATCCCATAATACATTCTATATGTATAATAGCAAAATATGTATAAGAAGACTAGCTAAGTAAATGGAATTCAACATGTATTTCAAAGAAAAAATATGCAGAGAATTGAAATAAACACAATCAGTGACAAGAACATGTTCCTTGTTTGATAAAGTCGTGAACTAGCAACAAGCTAGAAGTTCAGCATTGATTTTCAAAAAGTTGTCAATGCTAAAGCAAATATCCGACTAAAATTTAGAGCAAGCAACATTACATTTTCGTTTACCACACAAATATCATCTTCAAGGTTATTCTCAACTATCTCCACCTTATTCTAGTAATTCACACATAAAATTGCTGATTTCACATCCCATATACACAAGTACACACTTGCACACTACTATTACTATTAGTATGTTTTTGCTAAGCTTAAAAGTAATACACGAGTTACTTTCTGCAAAAGTATAGTGCTTAAAAAAAAGAACGCTTGACCGGGGGTCTTCCGATGGCTCTCATCAAGTTGGCTACCTCAAGAACCCTAGCCAACTTTGTTCCTCTCCTGGCCTCAGCCGATGCCTTCTTTTCCTCAGCTTTTTTTCGTGCTTTGGCGATATCATTTTGCATCTTTTCCAAGGCTTTTGCTCTTTTTTCCTCGAGCTTCCTCTACAAAATGGATCAACAATTTACTATATATAAATACTTGAGAGCACAATAGTCAAGATTTTAAATTTCTTTTTCTTTCTTAATATTCTTCGATATCATCCAGGCCACTTTGAGTGCATATATATTGCATCAAAAAAAAAAAAAAATTCACAAATACACTTTGAGTGTATATGAAGTGATGCAAATCAAACTTGACTAGTTTCGTGCATTTATCGCACTATGTACAATACATCACTCATCCATTTAACAAGAACCGTAACAAGACTCTTATGCCATGTATCTTCAGTAAAGTGGTAAAGAAACAATCAATGTTAATGATTTACTAAAATTTTTTGCGAAAGTGGATAACATTAATGATATACTAAGGTTTCAAAGTAATCATATGATGAACACAATTGAAAAGCCCCATAAAAGTTTATCTATATGACTAATGTGAGTACGTTCAAAGGTTCAAAACCACCAAAAATTCCACCCAAGAATGTTTTGCTATAACCGATTTTTACTAATTTTTGACCATTAGTATCAGTTGCAATTCTATTTTTATAACTGCCGACCCACTAAAGTATTTAAAGTAGTGATGAATCCCGTCAATAAAATGGGATGATCTGATCTGCAAGGTCCATGATCGGAATTGTTTGATCGTCCTTCTCCGATTTACTACGTTAGACTGAACAAAGAAAAACATATTTTAAACACAATACATGTTTTGTCACTTACCTCGACTTTCTTCATCCACGAGGTGGCCTTTTGGACCTGCTCACTCTCCAAACCACTAATTACAGCATCCTCCCTCTTAAACCTGTTGTTAATCTTGGCAATCTTAGCATTCTGCCATGCATTTATCTTTGCATCCACCTCTTCTTTCTTCACTCTCTGCACAGAGACAACTTCAGTGACGGCGGAGGAGGCGGCAACACCATCACCGCCATGACGTGGCGGTGATATGGGTTGAAATGGATTATTATCAGGCACAATAGCCAAAGGGTTGGTTTCTTCAGCCATTTCCTCCTCCCCAATCCTTAGCAAATTGTTTAAGCTATGGCTATTTTCACCATTTTCTGTTCCATCGTTGGCTATTGTAGATCCTGCAAGAACAAGAGCATTAAATTCTCTACTGATGCTGGTAAAATTTTCACTTGATGTACCATCATTGCTAGCCATGGATAAAGATGATGATCTATGGCTACTTGTTTCCCAAGGCTCTCGGCCGCGGCGGCCGGCTCGGGTGGCGGAGGGCGGCCGTGGCGGGCTTAGTGCATGGATGTCTCGAATATGTTCATCTTCATCGGGTTGAGCGTTGCTAGCTATGGCTCTTTGAGCATTTAACATACCAAAACACCACACTAGATTCGACTGTGAATGATGTGTAAATGGCGATCGATATGCGAAAATCCGTTGTAAAATGATCAACGCGTTTTTAAGAGCTAAATCTGATCTTGATTAGGATTATAATCAAACGGGGGCGATGAAGAAAAATAAAAGTGGAGTAAGGAGATTTCAAGAAGAATAATTGGATTGATAAATGTGATTGGAGACACTATTGTTGATAAAAAATCTTGATTTTTTTTTAATTTTTTTTTGGTCATAAATATTCTATTTTGCCTACTTTGTTTGTTCTTTATTAAAATATGCCCATTACATGAAAGTCCTTGTCATTTGTACACTTTTCACTCCAACTTTACCCACAAAATATTTTCATTTGTAGTTGGTACATGTATGATTTCACATAATGAGTAAAATCTTCATGGTTGATAAATCTACCTAAACAATACAAATTATTGGTCAAATAAACAATGTTGATATATACCTAGCTAATATTTGACTACATGAATATTTTGTCTACTCAATTTTCATCGAGAGAAGTGTAAGTATCATATTGTTTTAACTCTTAAGGTACGAAACTCATGTCAGGGAACACATTAGTAAATGTATATTTTTGAAAGTAAAAATTATTTATCGTCAATTTAAATTTTGTCGTGATTCCTAATAAGTTGTAATTTCTTTATTATTGGGGGTCCCATATCCTCATTCTCGTGATTGATGATGATGTGATGGCAATTAGCTTTAGTTGGATCTTTATTTTGCTAGAATTAGCTCACTTTTTGACCACATTCTTATGATTTTATTACTATCTTTACACATAGGAGTATACAATGGTAGATCTAATATTGATCTTTTTACGTTGTTAACGGCCGCTCCACTACTCAGTGATCATATCTTCCAAGTTTAAGAATTTTAAAATCAATTTGTACACATATTAAAACTTTGTAAAAACATGTACCATATGTCACCTTAACTAGTAGTAAATAATTAGTAACAAATAGGAACTCGACCAATATTCTTATAAGAACTGATTTCTATCCAATTTTCTTTAACATAATGTCTCATTAATCAAAATCTAGCCCAATGAGAGTAATAACAAAGCAAATACAAAAATCTTTCAAGGCTCGTCTAGACACTATACATATTCTTGGGATGAACTTGCAATTTTCAAAAACTAAAAGCTATTATCTGTTCATTATCCAAAACTAGAGGGACTCAATTACAAATATTACTTCTAAATTTGTCTTTAAAGCTGTCGGCAGAATGATTTTGTCTTTAGTAGGGCCCACAATAATTTTACGAAAGCAAGTGGACTGGCTACAATCACATATACGTGGCAGAATCCTATTGGCTGTGGTTTCTTTGAGGGCCACACTATACGTTAGCCTTGCATATTCTGATGTAAGGAACTTTCAGATCATGACACGTGTACGGACAAAAAAGAGTATTAATTATTCTAGATTCCCACGTCTCTCTATTTGTTAACGGTTTTTCCAATTCAGATGAAGAATAAAGTAAAATTATAGATCTAGATTCTAGAATGCAAAAGAGAGAGTCTAAAATAATTTTATAGAACTTTTACAGTATACACACAATATTAATGGTGTGAGATTTTATTGGACAATATTTTATAACGCGTAGATTCCACCCTCATGTGAGCATTTGTAGCAATTATGTGAATTCATTTGCTGTACAAATGATTTAAATCAATCCAAAATTACTCTACGTAAAATGTTGGAGAGCTCAATCGGGAAAATTTGGTCGATGCAATAAACTTGTGAATGTGAAGGTGGAATCTTACGTTTTGGGCACTAATGCTGCTAACAAATTCCGACACAGTTATATGCCATATTATTGAAAAAAAGTAGATTTATTAAAAAGATAAAAGTAATAATAATTATAAATTATTATTGGAGTTGGTGGTGCATGAAAATAACATAAACTTAGTTTAATGAAATTTAAATTGTATTAGAAACACCTTTTTGTTATTTATTCTATTTATCTTCACTTTTTTGATTGATGACAAAGTTGGAACGTGACGCTTTTGTTGCTTATACATGTAACTATGTATCTAGGTCCTATGATCATGGTCGACTTTTGAGAAAAAGAGAAACAAAGGTTGATAAAAGATAAATATTGTTGACCTTCGAAAATGACCAACAGGTATTGTTAGAAGATAGTGAACATGTGGACGTATCGTTGTAGTATGTCAATTGTAAATACGTATGCTCGTGGATGAAGAAGAAGATAAATGTTAGAAAACTTTTCCTTTTATGTATTATGCTCTTAATTCCTCCTTTGTCAAAAGATCCATCCCCCAAAATAATACAAGCATTGCCTATTTATAGTGATCAGGCCGACGTGATCACCGTTGGATTCGATCCACATGGCCTGATATGTTAGACTATGACGTCACATCGACTCTATTTCACATTAATTACATTGATAGACTTTTGGCAATAGGTCAACCACCTTATAACCCTAGGCTGACGTCATTGACATCCATTAAATGAGGAATGTCGCATCAATCAACTCCAGAGATGCGCTTGCTAGATCCTCTTTTGATTGCTTAGGACTTCAAAGCCTAAGAAGTTCCATAGCAAGAAGTAGATCCACCTCGGGCCAAAACGACCTTGGTACTCAATGCACACAACCTCGGATGTCTACTCCTGTGACCTCCTGCTTTATTTGACATCAATGCCACGTGTATAAACATAAGGCTTCCACGTGGATCTTATTGGGAGCGCGCTCATGATTAGTAACAATAGTCCCCAAGTTTATGTATAATCATTCATGTGATACATGGAATTTATGTTTCGTTAGTTTTGAGAATTTTGTTTAATAATGTTGTTACCCAAGTCTAATTTGCAAACATTGATGTGGAAATTAGAGTTTGTGGTGAAATCGGAGGGACTCGAAGGTTATTTTGAGGATGAGCAAGTGGGATCGACGTTCATTTATATCGAGGTTGTGAGATGGAAATTTTGCCGAAGCGATGAGCCTTAGAGTATGACTTGGTGTGTGGTTGGGAATATTGTATGGGTCAGCGTGGTGACGTGTGAAGGTTATTGAGCATTGTGCTGTAATGATTAGTTGTCATTTGCAATTGCTGGAAAGGACAGCTGGCACCAGTTCGTATTCCAATAGACGTAATTGACAATGCAATGATGGCGGTTATGGGCATGCATTTTCTTCCCTAGGTGAAGGGAAGCGCGTGTGGGTCACTATGTAATCTGGGCCTCAGAATGTAAAATGGTAGACGTTATGGGCGGCTTAGATTTGATTGCCAGATGAACGATTTGGGGACTAAATCTTTGAATTCGACGGCCAGGATCAGACATGGTTGTCTATAAAAGGAGAAAACTTAGGCGAAAGTCAATTTTCACTTTTGCCGTGGTATTGTGCTCTTAAATTCCTTGCATTCTCTGTGCTTTTCACCATCTTCTTCACTTTCAGCCTTTTTGAAATTTGAGAAATTTTGTGCTCTCATCGAGCCAATTTTCGTAATTATCTAAAGAATTTTGTAAGTTTTGTCACTAACATGGTGTCTTCTTCATCTGAGGGGGTAGATGTGAGGAGGTTGGGTGCTGAAATGGGGTAGAGATTACTAGTACTCTGACCTGGTTGAGGCCATTAAGGCTGGCCGGAGTTGCTTTCCGATAGTTGGGAGAGGGATTGGGAGCGAGGGATGGGGGGTAGAAAAAATTCAATCCATTACAGATGCCCATTTTTTAAGGAACGTGAGAGAAAAATATCATATCCCTTACGACATTGAGCTATTAGCCCCTTCCCCCGATGAGCGAGCCTGTTACCTGAAGTCGAGGCGTGTAGCTGTCAACTGGTTCCTTCTAAAAGTGGGGGTCTTCGACTTCAATTTTATCCATTCTTTAGAGCCGTCATTAGGTTATATGGGTTGACTCCTGCCCAGTTTATTCCCAATGCATGGGCTCAACTGGTGGGGTAGTACTTCCTTTAGAAGGAGACCTTGTTGGGCGAGGACATGTCCCTTCATGTGATTCAGACCTTGTTCCAACCTAGGTCGCTAGGAAAAGGGGATTCCAGAGGGTGGTATTCCCTATGCCTATGGGGGTCACATGCGCCCTTTGTCGTAGGCCTCACCTATTCTATCAAGGAGTGGAAGGAGATATGATTTTGGGCAAGGGGGAAATGGCAGGTCTACGAGGGTGACACCATTTCTCATGTGACAGCTCCAACCTCATACTCTAAGCCAGCGAGTGACATTTTTAATGCTTTATGCATGGTAATATATTTCATGTGTTGTTTGATGCGATGGTCTCTTTGTTGTGTGCAAAAGGCATTGATAGGTTTGAGCTCAGTTCATCGAAACTTGAGCTTATCAAAGATATTTATTTATACACGGCTTCGTCACAGGAGTTCGAGAGGCTCGTTGTTTCGAGGTGTTTCTTTGAAGAGTTCAACCTGATGGCCAGTAGAGGTAGGCCTACAATAGCGTCTATTGGGAAAAAAATGGGTGAAGCTGTCATTTGTTGCTGTTGCTGGGAAACATGTGATGGACCATGTCGAGAGGGTCAGTATGGAGGCTGTTGTCAAAGAAGCCCTTGGGAAACCTCCATTACTATTGCAAGGGGGGCTCAGAAGAGGGCCACTGAAATGGAGCCCCTCCGTGGTTCTAAAAAGAAGTTGAAGACCTCCAGTGGGTCGTCTTCTACGGAGGCCACCCCTCGCCTGAAACTCTCCATCTCATATAGAAGCGATGAGCTATCCCTGGAGGTTTCGACGATGCTGCCTCTAGAAGTGCAGATTGTTTCAACAATGTTTTATAAGTACTAGACGGAGCGTTGACAGCTTTCCGTGGAGTCCAGCGAGTGTGCTGATGTATTCATACCATGGTAAGCCAAACGGCGAGGGCATTTGGAATTGCCATTGAGATTGATGCCCTTGTTAAAAATCTCATGAATAAAGCTAAGGAGTATTTGACCTGGGCTACCGAGGCCAATGAGGCAGCGAATAAAGCTTCGTCAGAAGTGGAGGCTCTGAAAAAGAGTCAGGTCTAAGAGTCAATGAAACTCTATTCTGCATTAGCGATAATAGAGAATTTGAAAAAGGAAGTCCACCTGTCACAAAGTGAGGTTGCCTCTTTAATTAAGAGGGTGGAGATATTGGGCAACCACCAGAGGATAGTTGCTGAGGCCCTGGAGTTAGCAAACAAAGAGAATGCCTCTCTGAAAAAGCAAGTGGGGGTCTGAACTCTCATATTCGTGGATTAGTAGAGGAGGTTGAAGCAGCGAAGAGGGAGGCCGAGTCTGCTTTCCTCACTGCTGGTAACGAGGCAAAAAAGAGATACATCGCCAACTTTCACATGACGGAGGCATACCAAAGTTTTACTATTTACTAGCGAAGGTATACCTATACTGAGGTGGTGGAATGGCTTGGATCCAACTTCTAGACTGTTGATGCTTCTAGGCTAAGGGCAGAGTTTTTGGAGATGGAGCTCGAGGCTCAAACTTCGACAGAGGGGAGCCACGTGATTGACATTGAGGATGAAGTCGAGGCAGAGGCAGAGGCTGATGTGTGAGAGGTGGCCCCCAATGCTATTGTTCCATTTGTGTTTCCTCCTCCCCTACCTGTGTAGATAGGGCTTAGTAATTTTTCCTTTCATTTGTAATTTTGGCCTTTGAAGCCTTAGATGTACTGTTTTTTCAGTTATCAATGAAGATTCTTTTTTTCTTCATAACCGTTTGTCTATTTATATATATTTTTATGTATCAATCTCATGTTACTAACAACTTCGTCGTATGTATTTGTGTTAGGATCATTTTGTGTACACCATAAGGCGTACACAATAGATTACACCCTCTCACATGGAGGGGGTTCATGAATATTTTATTGTATGTGGGCTTCCCTCCATGTGAGGGGTTATAATGCTTTGTGTACATCATTGTGTACACATAGCACAATTCTTTGTATTATGCTTTTGATCCAACATTTACGAAGTGTTAGCAGTTCAGCTGTTTCATTTATTTTGCCATGTACTAAGCTGATCGTGGCATAGTAATGACTTCATGACTGCTCCTGATGCTTCATTTAATAAAGTGGTCCACTTCAAGACTCAACTCAAGATTTAATATCACAGCTTACAAAATCAGGCCCGAACTTGTTTCATTAATAAACCATTACAGGGTTGAATATAAAATTTATTGATAATATTTTGGCAGATGTTCTGCGTTCCATGTATGATGTTGTGCCTTTCCATCCAAAGTTTCAATTTTGTAAGTACTGGGTCGAATCTCTTCCTTTACGCAGTATGGTCCTTCCCAGTTCGGACCAAAGGTTTCGACCCCTACCTCCTTTGTTGACAAAAACACCCTTCGGAGGACGATGTCATTTATATTGAATGCCTTTTACCCTCAAGTTGAAGTAACTCGTCATCTTTCTCTAGTATACGGCCAACTTGGATCGGGACTTATCCGTTATTTCTTTAAGGAAATCCAGCTCACATCTTCTTAGTTCGTCATTGGAGATTTCATTGAAGTGCAACCTTCGAGGTGGTGGCAGACCTATTTCGACTAGGCACATTACCTCCGTGCTATAGGCGCTAGAAAAATGGGTTTGGACAGTCGTGGTCCTGCTTGTAGTCCAGATTGCCCACAAGACTTGAGATAGCTCGTTAACCCAAGCTCCTTTCGAAGCATCCAACTTTGTTTTCAGGGTATATTTGATGGTCTTGTTAATAGCTTCAGCTTGCCCGTTCACCTGGGGTGATGTGGGGGGGAAAAATGCTTTTGATTCCCTGCTCGTCGCACAGGTTCCTAACCTTCTTGTTGTCAAATTGGCATCCATTGTCTGACACAATCGAATGGAGAACTCCAAGCCTATAGATGATGTGTTTCCACAAGAATCTCGAAGTGTTCGATTCTTTTATCTTGGATAGTGGCTTGACCTCGACCCATTTAGTGAAGTAGTCAATTATGATGATAGCGAAACAAGTACTACCTTGTCCCTTATGTATGGGCCTAATCAAATCAATTCTTCACTTTCCGAATGGCCAAGGGCTAGATACAACATTGAGCTCTTGGGAAGGTTGTCGTTGGACAGTTGTAATGCGTTGGTATTATCACACTTCTTTGCGAATCGTTGTGCGTCCTTTTTCAAGGTCGGCTAATAGTATTATTGTCTTAGAACACCGGAGTAGGGGCAAGGAGAAATCTCGTTTGTAAAGTATGCCATCTTGAAAGGTAAAATGGGTAGCTCGTCTTCTCAATTTTCGCACTTTCTCTTTATTAGAGGGTAGGGGTTGGTATTGTAAGAAAGCAATGATTGGACCATCATATAGAGGTATCCTCTATCGAACTTTACGACAATTAACATAATGTCTAACTCATTTTCCATCTCTCGAGAGTAAAACAAGCCACAAATCTCATACAACTATTGCGCAGATAATTGTAGAGAAAATAAAATCCATGCCAATCATTCAATAATTAAAAACATGTTTTAACGTCAAATAAATAAAATTCAAGATTAAGGGTTCATAATGTAAGGTTCATCGCAAATCTTAGCACATGAAAATCTAGCCTAACATAATGGGAAATAAAGAAAAGCAATAATTAAAACCAAGGAAGAACATTACCCAATTGATTCTTGAAGTGAAATCTTGAATCTTGAAGTGGATTGCCTTGTTTTTGCCTTGTTCTTCCTCTCCAAATCCTCCAAATTTGTGTATAATCCCCTCCAATTCTGTAAAAGTGGCGTCCCCTCATTCTGGTCGAGTTTTAGTTTATATAGAACCCTAAAAATCTTCTTTCCATAAGAGTTTCGGCGAAATAAGGAAACTGCTGAATCGGCCCCGAATCTTGTTCTATGCGACCGCATAGTACATTTCTATGCTGTCGCATAGAGTAAAAAAAATTTGAGAAAAAGTTCTCGGGAGGCTTCTATGCGACCGCATATAATTTATACTTTGCGACCGCATAGTTATACCATTTTTTTCGCTGGACAGCTTTTAATATTTTGATCATAACTTTCTCTCCTGATTTTCGATTGAAGTGATTCAAAGTGCATTGTGAAGAAAACTCAAAGATCTACACTTTTGATAGAAATAGGCTTCCTCAAATTCTGATTTTTACTATGTCAAAAATGGATCTCAAGTAGAGATTAAAAATCACGAGCATAGCTTTTTCGCCTGAAAGTTGATACTTGATAATACTTCGATCATATTTCACCTCTTGACTCCTTTCCTCATCTGATTAACCTCTAACACTCTTGAATCTTCATTCCATTTCCCATCTCATCTATGGATTATTTGCAACTTGGTCCTCGAACTATCACTTTACTCCATTTTAGTCTTTTTTTCGGCTCTTTTCTTCTGAATTTCACCATGTTCATCGGTATTCCCTACAATTCACAAATATAACGAGATTAAGTCACAATTCAATCATTTTGCTCATTATTAAGTCATGTTTGTGACCTAAATAAGTGTGCAAAAACACACTTATCAGTGTCCATTGGAATCGGTTCTCTCCTTTAAGGACATTAAAAAATGGAACGCACTTATTAGTCGCTTTTAACACGAAGCGGCTCAATGCTACCGCTCTTTCTATAAGGCTCTAGACCTCCTTGGGTTTTTGGGGTGATCTCATTTCTATTAAGGCTTTAGTCCTGTTTAGGTTGGCCTCAATACCACTTTGATTTACCATGTACCCCAGGAATTTCCTCGAGACCACTTCAAAGGTACATTTAAGGGGATTTAATCTCATCCTGTACCTATGGAGTATCTGGAAGATCTCCTCAAAGCGTTGGATGTGGTCATCCACTTTTAGGCTTTTTGCAGGCATATTGTCCACATAAATTTTCATTGTTTTGTCGAGGAGGTTGGCGAACATCTTGTTGACAAGTCTCTCGTAGGTGGCCTCGACGTTTTTCAACTCGAAAGGTATCATCCTATAGCAGTACAAGCCTCGGTCCGTGATAAAGGACATATGCTCCTCGTCTACAGGGTTCAGGTAGATTTGGTTATAATTGAAATATGCATTCATAAAAATCAGCAATTCGTGGCCAACCATAGAATCAACCAGCTGGTCTATTCGTAGGAGTGGGAAGCTGTCCTTTGGATAAGCTCGGTTCAGATTAGTGAAGTCCATGTACACTCTTTACCTTCCGTTGTGCTTCTTGACTAGTACATGGTTTAATACCTACTTTGGATAAATGGACTCCTTAATGAACCAGTTGGCAATCGACTTTTGCACCTCGTATTTCAAGGCTTCATACCTCTCTGGATTTAAGGTTCTCCTCTTCCATCATTGAGGATTTGCCTGGGGTCAATCTTCAAGTGATGGCAACTAGTCTTTGGATCTATTCCGACCACATTTTCATGTTTCCAGGCAAACATATTTAGGTTGTTTCGTAGGAAACCTTTGAGCTTTTCTTTCAAGGTCGGTGTTAACTTTCTGCCGACCTATGAGTACTTGGGGAGTTATGAGAGTCTACCCTGAAAATTTTCAATTCCTCCATCGGAGCTGTTTGGGATTCGTCTTCTATTATAAAGGGATCCAATTCGCCAACTTGGAGGGCTTTTTAGCTATCATCCTTCTTCGGGGCCTGATTGGACTTCAATGGTCTCTTCCTCAGAGGCATCGATCATGTCAACGTCCTCCCCCTGCACAGGATATTCAATCTCATCGATTTTCATTATTATGACATTTACGCTTCACGGTTCAACTTTTTGCACAGAGCTCGAATAACACTCCCTAGCACTTCGCTGGTTGCCTTTGAACGTAGCAATATCCTGCTTTGTAGGAAACTTCATGCAGAGGTGGTGAATGGAAGTTACTACCCATATCTCTTTCAAGGCAGGTCTTCCTAACACTCCATGTTATGCTAAATGATGATCTACTACCAAGAATTCTATAAAATTGTAGGCTATGAGGGTGCCACTCCCATTTCCGTTGCCAAGGTAATTTTTTTTTCTTGGGAAGAATACTGTTACCTGTGAACCCCTACCGGGAGAGGTCACTGGTGTTAGCTCATGGTCCACCTCCATTTTGTCGTAGGTGGTCCCATATATTATGTTGATTGAACTCTCGCTGTCCACAAGTATCCTTTTGAGGCCATTTCTGGCTACAGTTGCCCTTACAACTAGGGCATCACGGTGGGGATAGTGTACCTCAGCTGCATCGTCCTGAGTGAACGTGATAGGCTAGACCTTCCTACAACTGGAGGACTGACTGTTTCTGACTATGAAGCTACCAATTTGGGGATCTTTAGCTTCCTTGGCGTAGTTCCTTTGAGTATTCCTTGTCTCGCTACCTATGTATTGCTCTCCAAATATGGTATCAATTTCTTGAATGGACTCACACCCGACATTTGGTGAAGGGCCGCTTTGATGGCTTCAACCTTCTTCATGTCTGGCACTATCTTCACCACGCCCGTGTGAGCTGTCTCTATTGGATCGGTTGCTTCCCTCATTTTCCCTTTGCCGACCTTGTCTGGGGGACTCGTCTCCATGTCGATGTTCATTCCCCATTTGGTTGGTTAGATATCTTGCTAAGTCCTAGCACCCTGACATGCTATGACTATATGATTGATGGAAGGCATAATGTGGAGGGGCCTCGTTCCTATCTCTAGGTCGATCGCTTCGTCCTCGTCCTCAAGGGGGTCGTTGCGGTGGTCTTTCCTGATATACTTCGATATTGGGATTCACTTTCTCATTAGCCAAATTCGGGATAGCATTAAGCATGGCTGTTGCTAGTCAATCAGATGTGATGTTGGGCCTCTTTCTCTTTGCATTTGGAAAGGTGGAAGACCTTGATTTGCCCTATTCCGGTGATCCTTCAATTCTTTATTGACGATCTCCTGTTGTATCATTTCTGGCAAGGCATCATAGCTGGTACGATCTTTATTCTGCACGTCTCTCTAAAAGAGTGAATTCATGTCTAATCCTTCTCTTAAGGCAGTCAATGCTTCCCTATCTGTGACCTGCACACAATAAGTCATTTCATCTTTGAAACGGGTCAAGAAGCTTTTTAGTAACTCTCCCGACTGCTGCTTTATGTCTTGCAGCCGCTGAATTGGCCCTTCTCCTTTCTTGTATGTGGCAAAGCGTTTAAGAAAGGCTTTTTTGAAATCTAGTTACCACACTTTCAGTCATCCCACTAAGGGATAAGTGGAAAGCTTTGCGATTCATTGCTGGCATAGCGCCCTTTAACCTCTTGTGAGTTTTGAAGCTGCTGAGGTCCTTTGTGGGGTCTCCTTTTCCATCGTAATTTGGTATTATGGGCTACGCAAAGTAGTTTAGTACTGGGGCACTTCTGATTTCCCGTGAAAACGACAAGTTGTTGTCATCATCATCGAGGTCGCACGACCTCTACGGTTCATCAGAATTACCTTCCCCTATTTCAGGGGCTCCTACAGGTGGTGGAGGTTGCCCTGCTTGTTCTGCCTTTCTATCTCACCTATTTCTAGGTGGAGGATTGGCATTACCTTCAGCAGGCTCGTCGTGCACCTCCAACTGAGGCTCCTCACGTTGCCTATTTATAGGCGCTGGGCATCGATCACACTTACTACTACGCTGCCCCTGGGCTTATCCTGTCAAAGACGCCGATTGACCTCCTGGGCGGATTTCCTGGGCTATATTCTAGTGGAAAATTGAAAGGGCCTTCAGTGTATTGGTCCGAAGCGTAGTTTGTTGAGGTGTATACCCTCACTTCTCTCTCCTGGGGGTCGTCTTCCCTTGAATATTGCTGATATCCCAGCCCCTTGGCTTTGAGCCTCATCTCCACCATCATAGTAATTGCCTTACAAGGAGGTATTACCATGGGGGCATCTGGTGGAATCAGATTTCCTTGGCCTTGCATGCTTCTCAATAGCTCGTGCATGGCGAGATTCTATTGAATAATATTCTTCATATTTTTCAGCCATGATGGCCACTTACATAGTGAGCCTAGTAGTTAATATAGAGCTCCCTCGAGTCCTGCCACATGAGCTGCCCTTTCTACTTGGTTGCTAAAATATGGTAAACTAATATGAAATCAAAAAAATAATTCACATGTTTTTGTATAATTTCTAATTATGAATTTAGTATTTAAAAAATACAAGCGAAGAATATCAGACGTGTATTAACAAACCTTCAATTATTGTTTTAATGGTGAGTAGTTCTTATGGACACATGCAAACGATAAAAATTGTCGGAATTCGATTTAAAAGAGGAAATCAAGAAAGTGGTACTAAACTTGGAAGTCTAATCGTTTGAGTGATGGAGTTTAGTATTGATTATGTCATATAGCGTAGGGTATTTGTACTTGACATTTAATGGGCTCGGAAGTAGGAAGTATGTGGTCAAAGCCCACGACAATAAAAATTTAAATGGGCCTACTATCACAGCTCATCGCTCTATTGGACTTGGGGCGGACTACCCCTTTCAACCCAAACTAGACTACGCGGACCATAAAATAGCCCACCCATATTTTATTAAAATTAATAATAAAAAATAAATCTAAACAAACACCAGCCTCTCCTATTCTTGTTCCTAACCAAAGCCTTCCACAAAACTCAGCCCCTCACTTCAACTTCAAAACGTAACCCCATCCTCCGTTGCCACTTTCTCTACCTCTCCCGGTACATATACATTGAGAGTGTGAGAGTTTTGCAGAAGCAATGGAGATGGCTATTGGGTTACACTCACATACTCATGTTCTCCCCTCTACTTTCTCCATATCAACAAAAAATATTGAAGCGAAAAGGAGAAACTTTGTCTATAATTTTTCTTTTTCTGGGCTTAAAAGAGAAATTTTTGGTTGCAACTTATCTTTGGTTAAGAAATCGAGTTTTAATGTTAATTCGAGAATCCCATTTCGTAATTCTGTCAGATGCTCAGTTTCTCCCGCGACGGACACCGCCCCAGGTAGCAAATACTTTGTAAATGACTCTATGAACATATAGTTATGTTGCTTTTATTTAATATCATTTTTATGTTGTTTCTAGCTTCAGAAAATTATGGGTCTTTTCTTGATGAACAAGGTTTTTGTGTTAATGATGCTACATAATTTGTACTTCTTGTGACTTAATTTGATTGGAAAATTCATTTAAACCTATTTTCTGCCTTTTCGCCCTTTTTTTTGGGTGGTGTGTTGGGTGTGTGTGTGTGTGTGAATTTGTAATTATGCTGGAGCAGGTTGTAAACGGATCAAAACAACTATTTTTTGAAAAAAAGAAAAGCAAAAATTTGTGGGGGTCAAATGACCCCACATGACGCCATGTGGATCCGCCCCTGGATATAACCTGTTACATTTGCCACGGTGTAAGATGATGCCAGATGAGCATTTTTTAGTTTGAGAGCTAGGTGAAATGTGCATTTTGATTTTCTGTGATGTTGATGGCAATGCGGGATCTTGAATTTATCATTTGTAACTCTTATAAGTGGTATTTTCCATTTTTCTTTTCGTGGTGAATTGCGAACATATGCTCTCTTAAACTTGTTTCTTAGAGTATAGAATAAAAGAATTCAAGACACTTTGGTTCATATATGTACTTTCGATTCTGATTTTCTGTTGTTTAACTCTGCCTCAGAGAAAAAGGGCCAGTTAATGCGGAGAAATGACATACGGAATATAGCAATTGTCGCTCATGTAGATCATGGGAAGACTACACTGGTGGATTCAATGTTGAAGCAAGCAAAAGTAGGTATTTTGGAAATTCTAGCTATTTTGATTTCCTTTTCGAAATAAGTTTCTAACACGAAAGCAAAGGTGGCACATGCTTTAAGATGAGACCATTTTTGAGAATCTTTCAATTGCATTCATTTCGTGGATTTCTGTCGATGATAAAGTAAGTTTGGACAAAAAAGAATTAATTAGATAAGCAGTAATCAATGGTTTCTTGACAAAACTTTTGCTTTGTGATTAGCTATTTCCTGACAATTTTTTTGTTTGTTAAATCACCTCATCCGAGTTTAGGAAGTAAATTTTACTTCAAACATTTTTGTTCTGAAGTAGTGTAATGCAAATAGTGCAATAGTATGCTGGGTGTACTGATGATCCCAAGAAAATTACTAGAAAAGGAGTCGGGACAGATATGAATACTTGTTCAAGCAAAATGCTTTATAAGAGTTACTCTCTGCCTTCCATCATTACAATACTCCCACTTTCTGGACTTTACTTCTATACCCATTAGAATGGTCACTTATCTGTGCAATACTGTTTTGGCAAATTAGGTTGGTAGGAAAGAGGGGGGTCTTGCATGTTCAATGAATCTTAAAACGTCTTTATTTGCTTATCCAGTATACGTTCTACTCCAGCTTTCCTGGCTAACTACTAAGCTATCCAGGTTCGCTACTCTAGTTGAACTCGTGTTTCCCTACAAAGTCTTTCTTAATTGGCCCTTACGTTTGTTCTATAAGGAAAATTTTTCGGTTGTTGATTCATGATTCTGTGTAAATCGACAATATCTTTTCCGTTTAAAATCATCGTGGCCTCTAATAATGTATGAAATGTTATTTTGCCTAGGGTTCATTATTCGTCTAGGTGAAGTGACGAAGCTAATTTCTATGATAATATTCTGGGCAGGTGTTCCGTGACAATCAATTTGTACAAGAGAGGATAATGGATTCAAATGATCTGGAGCGTGAAAGGGGAATAACAATACTTAGCAAAAATACATCAATTACTTATAATGATACAAAAATTAATATCATTGATACTCCAGGCCATTCTGACTTTGGAGGTGAAGTGGAGCGAATTCTCAACATGGTAGAAGGAGTTCTTTTAGTGGTACATTCTCTCCTAGCTCTCTCAAGCTGAAGTTATATTTCCAGTTATTGCATGATCTCAAACATTTGATCACTGTCTCTTTTGATTCAGATTTTCGTTCAATATGAATGCTGAGCATTTCAGCTAAAAAAAAAAAAAAAAAAAAAAAAAAAAAAAGGGAAAATTTTTTTTTTTTTTGGGTTAAATTT
>NC_036253.1:307852-327226 GCF_002742605.1 Olea europaea var. sylvestris | reverse complement strand
AGGAAATTTTTTTGATTTGCATGTAATATTATTTTATTAAAGAATGTATGGTTGAAATGATATCAAAATACCGTTTAAGAATGTATTTTTTTTTTCAACGAATGGGGCTCAAACAAGGGCTAAATATTCATTTCCTAAACTTGCATTTCAGCCATGAACTCAAGTAATGGGCTCTAATTTGAGTACAATAAACTCTCTTTTTAAATCGTATCCTCTTAATGGGAAGAGTGAATTGAAAAATTATCACCACTCTGAAATATTTCATTATAGTTGTTGAACATTAGTTGATTAAATATTTCTGTACTTCAATACGCGAGAGATTGTGATGTAGATTTTAATCTCCAGTTTGTTTTGATCTTTTTGCAGTGTGATTTCCAAGTAATATATGCAAGTGGTATCAAGGGAAAGGCCGGACTTTCACCTGAAAATTTGGCAGATGATCTTGGACCTCTTTTTGAGTCTATTATTAGATGCATACCTGGGCCCCGTATTGAGAAAGATGGTGCACTTCAAATGCTTGTTAGTGGCGGTTCATTTTCTCAATGTTCTACTCCTTTTTTCTCTGATTCGTTCTTCTAACAGTTGGTTTGATCTTTTATGGATGTGTCGTGTGCTATTTTATCATGTTTAAACTTATTTTAGGCTACAAATATCGAGTATGATGAACATAAAGGGCGCATTGCTATTGGACGTTTACATGCTGGGGCATTGCGCAAAGGAATGGATGTGAAGGTAGGTTTACTGTACCAGTGAGAAGCTTTTTAATTTAGTAAATACATATCTGTTCCTCGAAGGATGGGGGTATCTCGATAGAACTCCTTGTCGGAGACACTTGTTCAGAAGTCATCAATTTCTCAACAAAGATATGATAAATAGAGTTTGATGTTCTGTATGTTTGTTCTCTTTGTTTAGATATGTACATCTGAAGATGAATGCAGATTTGCTAGAGTAAGCGAACTTTTTGTGTACGAGAAATTCTTTAGAGTTCCAGCAGAGACAGTGGAAGCAGGTGATATATGTGCTGTTTGCGGTATTGATGATATTCAGGTAGATTAAAATTATTCTTACATGGGTGCTGTTCCCACTGTTGGTATTTACTTGTAATTTAGGGTTCAGCTTGCACTTACATGCCCATCTTATTTAATTTATCAATTTTCTTTCATCGATACAGATTGGGGAAACCATTGCAGACAAAACTTCTGGGAAACCATTACCCTCAATTAAGGTGGAAGAACCTACTGTTAGAATGTCTTTCTCGATCAACACTTCACCTTTTGTTGGCCGTGAGGTATGCTTTTTCATAAGGCATTTAATCTCAATTCAAATTCTAATTTTTGAGTGTACAAGAATATTGCAAATCTAAATTCTAGCAGAGACTGGATATTAACTTATAATTATGTTCTTAAAGAGCGAATTTTCATTTAAAACTGCTAGTGTGTGGTTCACAGGCTGCTACTGCTCTCAAAAATGGGAACTAGAGAGTTTTTGCTTAGGTTTCTGGGTTCATCCTTAAAATATACCAACTTGATATTTAAACATTATTTTGAATTTTGGTCATTTGTTTTACTCTGAAGCATGTGTGCAAACAAATTCTAAGAGCCCACCACAGTTTGGCTTTGTATATAATTGCCTCGAATATCCTTAGAATCCTAACTACCATTTTCATCTTTTCCACGTATTATCTCCAACCCATTTCACCAAAAGGGTGCAACTTTCACACCATCTTATTTTGTCATCTCCAATCCATTACACTAAATATTACAAAAAAAATCCCCTTTCTTTCCTTATTTTTTAATTCTTAAGAACTAATTTATTTCAAAAATTAATTAATTACATATTCTATTACTACTAAAATTACTAATTAAAAATTACATTTAATTAATCAAATATTTTATTTACAATTATTATTATTATTATTATTTTAAATGCATTACACAAAGAGAATAGATCTTCCATTTTTCTATCACATATCCTATTTTGACACCAAGAAATGACTTTCACCATGTTAATGTGACACTCTACCGCTGAGTTATACCCCTTCCCTACCCCCATCTTAACAACACAATTAAAAAAAATATTACATTTAACATTATAACATATAAAAAATACATATAAATTTCATAAAACAAACATAAAGTCCAACTAGTTTTGTCATTTAATTCGTGGTATTATATTCATTCCACAAATTATTAATTAATGCATTTCGAATGCAATGTGTGCCTCTTTTCAATATTTATGTTGCTGTAGTGCTAATTTCGTTTTATTAATTGTAGCAACTTTTGAATTTTAATAATTTTATTTTAATGTATTAAGTAATTAGTGTGTGTGTGTGAGCCACATTATTTTGAAAGAATGTATTTTGGAATATTAAATTGATAGAGAATGTGTGGTTGAAAAATGAGAAAATGTTTTGAATTTGTGTGTGATATTATTTTATGAAGAATGTGTGATTGAAATGATGTCAAATCACTATTTAAGAATGTATTTTTTTAAAAGAATGCTGCTCAAACAAGGCCTTATTATTTATTACTTGATTACAATTTATTATAAATGTTAACAAAAAATAATCCAGTTATAACAAATATAAATAAAATTAATCATTAAGTAATAAAAGGATACAATAGGAATTAAATTTGTTGTGTAAAATGAATGACAAAATGGGAAATAACTAAAACTGTATATATTACACCAAATGAACAATCTGATGCTACACTGTTTATTACTCTATTTGGGTGTGAAAATTTGAAGTCCGGTTGGAGCATCATTTTCACACCAAATTAGCAGTTTACGCTATTTTGAATTTGGGTTGGAGATGCTCTAAAAAGTTTGGGCCCATTTTTCTTAATTTTTCAAGAAAAAACTTTTCTTTATTAAAAGAGAAGGATGTCGATCCAATGCTTGAAACATGTTGCTTATGTTCTTGACTGCAAATTGATTTTTTTTTTTTTTTTTAGATGAAAAAGTACATATTTACCATATAATACAAAGGATGAATGATAAACTATAGACGCCAAATTGTTGTCTTTTATTGGTATAGGACTGTGATCATGGAGGAAAAAATTGGTTGCACATGTATCGGGACCAATTGCCTAAAACTTTCTGATGTATGCATGCATATCACCAAAGTACTTTTATTGAAATTATTTTTCCTCTTTTATCAAATTTTTTTCTGGGCCCTACAGTAGGATTAGTCATAGAAATCATTACACGTCAAGATTCATCTGTTTGCTGCCAACAAATCATTTTTTGGATTTTAATCCACCTTTAAGAGGGGAAAAATTTCTTTTATGTTTTTCAGGGGAAGTATGTTACTGGTAGAAATCTACGAGATAGGCTGTACCGTGAGCTTGAGCGGAATTTGGCTATGAAAGTCGAAGATGGTGAAACTTCAGATACGTTCATTGTTAGCGGGCGTGGCACTCTACATATCACAATATTAATAGAGAACATGTAAGAGGCCTAGATTCTGACCCTTGTTTACTGTCTTTACACATGCTTATGTTAATAAATGTTTCCAGGCGGAGGGAAGGATATGAGTTCATGGTGGGACCACCCAAAGTTATCAATAAAAAGGTCGGCGACAAGTTGCTGGAACCATATGAGGTTAGGCTAAGTTTTTTGTTTTTATTTCCTTCAGATGTTTGTTAATGTACATTCTATCTTATCTTTTACATGTCTTACAGAAATTTGCCGCTTGCTAATAGAACCATTCAATACTAAGAGTTATGTTTAGATACGAACATGTTACTGTGCACACTAGCAACTGTGTAATACAATATGGCATAGAGGGAGAAAAAGGAAGATAGGAAATAGAGAGAGGAAAGATGTATAGAATTGAAAGTATTTTATAATTTCAACTAGTTTAAGATTTCATTTTTACTTTAGTCGATGTTTTGAAAGATGTTGTGACAGTGAAATTGGCAATAGACCAGGCTAGTGCATTTTGACAATCTATCGCGGGTTTTCTTCATCACTAATTGCCTCTCTTTAACCAACCATCTGCACACGTGATCACATTTGCTGCAGAAATTGCTCAATTCTGTGTATGAAATTGCATCTTGATAACTGGGTTGTGACAGTGAAATTGGCAATAGACCAGGCTAGTGCATTTTGACAATCTATCGCGGGTTTTCTTCATCACTAATTGCCTCTCTTTAACCAACCATCTGCACACGTGATCACATTTGCTGCAGAAATTGCGCAATTCTGTGTATGAAATTGCATCTTGATAACTGGCATGTGCATTTGTAATTTTTTGAATAAACAGATATAAGCAGTTAAAGTGTGTGATACACTATCATCGATACAAGCTATAAAAGAAAATTCTGTTGCACTACCCTAAAAGTAACAATAGTGTCTGCATTGGTCAAAAGGAGATGATATTAAATGCACTGAACGATTTACTATTTTCATGGCCATGTTTTTTCTTCTAAAAGGTAAAACTTATTATGGTTGTTCCTGCAGATTGCTACTGTTGAGGTACCCGAAGAATACACGGGGCCTGTTGTAGAACTTCTTGGGAGAAGGCGAGGACAGATGTTTGACATGCAAGGTCTTGGGTATGAAAATTATTTGCAATTATCTTGTTGACAATAACGTCCAACAGAAAAATCTTGCTTATACTGGAATGACAGCTAACAAAAAGAACAATCTTCGTTAGATTGTACCTATATTGCTTTATTTTTTGGTCTATATTTATGTAGTTATGCTGGCCTCCCCTGTGATTTTTACTAGTTTATTCCTGAAACTTCCCTCTGTTGAAGTTGGTTATTAATTTTTGCAGGTTTCAGTAATTATAGAATTCCAATTTTCTTTGTTAGAAAAATCTTATCATTGCAAATTTCATGTTAGTGCCTTTGGATGCTCCTCCTTAATTTTGATACTAACAGAAAATGACTTGACGTGTGTGTGTGTGTATACGTATGTGTGTACTTGAATGTCTTGTTTTTCTGCTCATCCTTTTACTCGCATTACCAGAATTTGAGGTGATAAATATTCTTTTTCATTTTTTTTTTATTATTTTTATTTTTTTGTGTGTTTGCCATCTTGAATTGTAGCATAAAAACTTACTCCTATTTATCTATTAGGTCAGAAGGAACAACTCTGGTGAAATATAAGATTCCAACCCGGGGCCTCCTTGGTCTGAGAAATTCCATTCTTACAGCATCTCGAGGCACAGCAGTTCTTAACACTATATTTGACGAATATGGACCATGGGCTGGTGATATAAGTACCCGTGACCTGGGTTCTCTGGTACTTTCTAACCCCAAACAAACAAGTTTCATTGAGATTCTGATAACATTTTCAGAATGTCTTAATCTGTATAAATTTTTAAAGGTTGCTTTTGAGGATGGAACGACTACATCTTATGCGCTCTCAAGTTCACAAGAAAGAGGACAGTTGGTCATTGGCCCTGGAGTCGATGTCTATAAAGGACAAATAGTAGGAATTCATCAGCGCCCCGGTGACTTGTCCCTCAATGTCTGCAAGAAAAAAGCTGCAACAAATATCCGTTCCAATAAAGAACAAACAGGTGAGAAACTGAAGATTTTTTACCTGTTAAATTGGTTGTTTTTTGCTTAATTATTCACCATAGAGTACGAAGAATGATGAATGAACCCGGTAAAAGGGCAGGGGAAATGATATTTCTTATGAATGCTCACGGTTCTTTGATGCTGGAGAAGAAATAATTCGCTATGCTTGTTTTACGTCCTATCAACATTGATGTTACAGAGATGCTTAGATTCTCATAGCGGCCGAATACTTGTGCTTATGGGCTCTGTTTAAGTAAGAATTTTTTCTTAGTTACGCCCTTGATTATTGATCAATTTCTCTGTTGGCACGTGTAGTGGTTCTCGATACCCCACTGGATTACAGTCTGGATGACTGCATAGAGTACATTCAAGAAGATGAGCTGGTTGAAATTACTCCCAAAAGTATTCGAATGTCCAAAAACCCGAAGATGGCAAAGAAGGTGCGGTGAAAGTTACTTCCAGACTAACCGAGAGAATTCTCTGGCATTTGGTAATGCAACTACAAACACGGCACATCTTGCTCCATCAATACTAGAATGTTTTGGCATCCTCCGTTCTGAAGACCTACAATTTTTGATTTTTCAGGATAAAGTCGAAGGTTTTCATACTTTATACAATAATGAGTTTTGTTAATCCTGATTTGCAGGATATTGTAGTAACAAATGCGTACTTTTTCCTTTGCAATTTATTATAATGTAGGTAAATATAAATGTTCCTAGAAAATCACGTTCCCGTTTATTACAACCTAAAAGGTCATGTACCTGTGTACAATGTAAAAGTGTACCTATTTTTTTTTTTTCCCTAAGCCCTTGTTTGTTTGGTCGGATTAAAATTTAGATTATAAATTAAATCAAAGTCAATAATTAACTTTTAGTTATATATTTCATCAACTTTATCGAAATTTGTTAAAAGTTCGACTTTAATTCTTATCAAACAGGGGCCAAATGATATCTATATATTTCATTTGCCAACGTGAATTGCCCCGGCACGAATCCCACACAGGTTGAGCTCGTGGGTTTAGCCGAGTTATGAAATCTTTTATCTGCCTTTTGACTGTTTTTGATAAAAGATTAAGTAGATTTTAATTTAAAATGATGAAAATTATGGGTTCTATAGAATGTATGGTTAAAATTAATTATCAATTTTGACCTCAATATTTTACCGGCCTTTAATTCCCCAACATTTGAACTCCATTTTTCTTATAACTCATTTTTAGCTACACATTCTCTTATAGAAAATTTTCACGTGTAAATTCAATTTTTTTAACCACACATTTTAGAAAAAATTACCATTTCAAAACCTATGTTCCCCAAAAAAGGGCTCAAACAAAACTTATATTAATATAGAAATGTAAATTTGGCTCGTCGGTGTGAGCTTGGGAAAAGCCCGAGCCGACCTAGCTCGTTGCTTAGAGTCATCGAGTCGAGGCTTGAGCTAAGCCCCATTTCGGGGCATCGACTCGAGCCAGGGGTCGGCCCTCGTTACAACCATTTCAGCCTAAGCCGACTTGGTAAATAATAAAAAAAAATTAAATGACAAAAAAAAATTTACAAGTATGTTTAAAATTGCCTTAATAGGCAGCAGATTTGCAGCTTCATAGTTGTCTTAATCGGCAGCTATCTAGAAGTCAAAAAAAAAAAGAAAAAAAAAAAGAGGTTCGGTTCGGTTCGGTTCAGCCCGGCTCGGTAAGGCTTGAGTTGAAAGCTCGGGTCAAGCCTATATTTTTTTGCTCAGCTTAGCTCGGGACCAAAAAAATTTCGCACCATTTTACTCAAGCTGAGTTTGAGCCTCTAGTTTTTGTTTGCGAGCTGGCTCAATTCGACTCGTTAACATGCCTATATTAATATAGCTGAACAATATCCAACTCATTTTGACAAATATGTCTTTTATAATAAAATTGTGCTATGGGTACATTAGAGGTACCATAAGAATGTCCATAACACTCTCTATTGGAGAGGCGCTTGGGCCTTTATAATATTTTGTTGTTAAGGGTCAGAAGTCGAAGTCAAAAAATTAACTAAATAACAGATTTTTTTTTTTTTTTTTTTTTTGTTTAAAAAAAAAGTTCTGAACCGGTGAACTGATTTTGATTTGAATACAATCTTGAAGACTGAATTGGTCTATTTATGGACAAAATAAATATATAGTTTGGTAGGTTATCTCACAGAAAAATACAAAATGAATCACGTTTTAAATTATAGAAATGATTAATCATTAAATTGTCATAAATTCTTCTTTAAAAGATTTTAAATAAATTTATCCTTTAGCCCTTAATTTAGAAATATTAATTAGTTGTCAAAGTTGGCGCAGCCCAACCAGGTCGAGTCAAACCTGCACGTGGCTATCTGTTATTGATAATTGACAAAATAGACCTCGGCCAAGTCAAAGAGTTGACTATTCAAAAGAAGAAATCGATGGTCTTTTCGTAATAAGAAGTAGAACTGGGGCGGACTCTAATTGGCCGGTTTCTAGAAGCTCGCCAAAGTAGACAATGATAACACAAATATTTGTTAGAAGGAGAAACTAGTAGGAAACTATGGAGATACTAAGGGGGTCGGGTAGGAAAGTTACATGAAATTTCCCTACACTTTGTGTTCTTAAATCAATAAATCTCTCTCATTTTCCAACATTTGTGGGTATTGGAGATTTTCCTCTAAGTTCTCACATTTTATTATTATTTTTTTCAATTTTCATACTATAACCTCTTCATCTCGTTCCCTTGAAAAAATTGATAGTTTTCTTGGTACCTCCATCTGTCCATCACTAATCCCTTTCATTTGAAAACCTGGATTTCAGTTGAATTTGTGAGATCTGAGATTACGAAGGTGGGTTCTGAAGCTTTTTAATTATTGAACATAACCCAATTTTTTTTTCTTGGTTTTTGTATTGTTTCATAAGAAAGATTTGATATTTATTGTCTTTGACTGCTGTTTATACTTTAAAAAGACTCCCAAGTGGCTCGAAGATTCAAAAAGGGAAAAAGCCTGAGTTTTTGGTTGATTTTGGTCTGTTTTCTGCTCAAATTTAGAGACCCTAAGCGGTGAATTTTTGAAGGCAAAATCCATGGGAAATTGTTGTGCAACACCAAAAACGTCTGATGAGAAGCCTAACCCATTTTCAGTTCATGGCGGTAATCTCAGTATACCAGATGGTGGATTCAAATTCTATATATTGGACAATCTAACAGGCCATAACATTGAGGAGTTTTACGAGTTGGGGCGTGAGCTCGGTCGAGGTGAATTCGGGGTTACATATTTATGCATTGATAAATCTAGTGGCGAAGAGTTCGCTTGTAAATCGATATCAAAGAATAAACTGAGGACTAGTGTGGATATTGATGATGTTAGGAGAGAGGTTGAGATTATGAAGCATTTGCCCAAGCATCCTAATATTGTTAGCATAAAGGATACTTATGAGGATGATAATGCAGTTCATATAGTGATGGAATTGTGTGAGGGTGGTGAATTGTTTGATCGGATTGTATCCCGGGGACATTATACAGAGAGGGCTGCTGCTGCTGTTACTCGCACGATTGTTGAAGTTATTCAGGTGAGGATTCAATATCTAGAGTTTTAATGTTGCTTCTGTTGTATGAAGTTTGAAGTTTCTGATTAATAGTTTTGAATTTGTTGGCTATTAATTGATGTGATTTTTGCCATTAGTTGCTGCAATAGTAGTAGAATTTATTCGAGAGCATTGATAGTGTGGCTAAGCTTAAATGTACATTTTCACAGTGAAAATAAGTAAATTATTATGCATCTAGAAAAATTACTTATTTGAAAACTTACTTTTTACTTATAACTAAACTTGTGAGAAAACTTTTGAAGCTTAGACATCATGATCCTTTAATGCGATGACAGAGTCCTCATAAAAATTGTATTATGTCAAGCTTAGCAATTCTGATTTACTTCTAAATTTTGTTAATGATTTTCATCAGCCCTGACCAACCATCTTTTCATCTGTTGGTCCTTTATGAAAGTTACGATTGTCTACTGGAATATAATTCTCATGCTAATTACTGCATTTTTTTTTCTATTCTAATATTTGCATTTTTTGAGGCGAATATGAAATGCTGTCTTTTGGTTTCTTTACTCTGTCGTATCTAGGAACATTAATTTAAATAATTGTATTTTCATTTATGATCGAGTGATTATAGGCAGTCTGACCATCCACAAATTTTCTGATGAGGTTCTTTTTAAAGAAATCATGTTTTAAATGTGGTTCAATGTGTGAATTAATTATCTCCTTTCACTCTGTAGATGTGCCACAAGAACGGAGTCATGCATCGCGATCTTAAACCCGAAAATTTCTTGTTTGCAAATAAAAAGGAAACAGCACCATTGAAGGCCATCGATTTTGGGCTATCAGTAATCTTTAAGCCTGGTAATGCCTTTTGATAATTAGTGGTCTAATACAGACGGATGAATTGTTAATTGGCCAATATCAATTGTTGATCCTTTTAGCTAATCCAATGGTACTTTTATAGGCCAGAAGTTTGATGAGATTGTGGGAAGTCCTTATTACATGGCCCCGGAGGTGCTCAAAAGATACTACGGTCCAGAAGTGGATGTTTGGAGTGCTGGTGTAATTCTCTACATCTTATTGTGTGGTTTTCCACCTTTTTGGGCGGGTCTGTTATTTTTTCCTTGCATTAAATATCATTTTAGAACTTATTTTCTTTGAGGTGAACACACTAACTGAAGGAGAAACATAAAGTTTTAAGATCCAAAAGGATAAAAAGGGCACACTTGTTGCAGTAGTAGACAAATTTACTATTTTTTTTTTGGTTTTACTCTTTGAATATTGCACTGGAGGAGAGTCCAGGGGATTGGTTGACTCTAAACTTGAGATTGCTGATAGGTTTGGGGGTGGAATTGTTTGCAACCCATGTTAAGAACAAAACGAAAAGTGAAAATGGAAATGTTAAGCTTAAATCTTTGTATCCTTCTATTTCGATGACAGTGGTCTGTTGATTATAGAGTGGAATGCGTGCATCTCCAACTTTTGTATCTTACTGAACAAAAAGGGAGATTTTGTTCTTCCACTGCCAACAATTTTGAATTCAGGTCGCATTGATAATATTAGGGCACGCCTAGAAGTATTTGGTACTAAGATCATTAGATGAACAATACCTAAACAAGGGACACAAAATTATTCAAGATAAAATTTTGTTCAAAGATAAAATGTTGTTCCTAACTTGGTATTTGGAAGTGCATAGAGCAGTAAATTGTTTCTTATTTTTGACATTTAATTTTCCTTCTGATTTGCAGAAACCGAACAAGGAGTTGCCCAAGCAATAATTCGATCAGTTGTAGAATTTAAAAGAGATCCTTGGCCTAAGGTTTCTGCTAATGCAAAGGACCTTGTAAAGAAGATGCTCAACCCCGACCCCAAGCAGCGGCTTACAGCACAAGAAGTATTAGGTAATGTACATTCTTTTGAGGAATGATATTGTGGATTTATCCTTTTTATTGTCTATGAAATGCTTCATCACTTGTTTTAAATTCATTAAATCAAAGGGTTAAATAAACTAATTTTTTAACAAAATTTTATGTTAATTCTTGACACTCTCTCTGTTTTAGTTGACGACTAAATTATAACTTTTTTACCACTCCATGTATCAGCTAGTTTGACTTGTTGACTACAAAATATAAATTGTTGAATACATCGCCTCTCGAACAGCTTATGCTTTCATACAAATTTCTTACAGTTGGTATTAGAGCATGCAATAATCTTGAGTTCAAATCTTGCCACCCCGTATGAAAATTGTGCATGCGATAGACGGGCCTTTCTTAAAAAATCTGACGTGCAATAAGGGTGTGTTTTGAAGAAATTTTTTTAAATTAATGGACGTGTTCCCATCTTTAGCAGCTCTAGCTTTTAGATGAAATTGTTGAACATCACTAGTGAAAGGTGAAGTAGGAGTCCAGTTATTTACCAACTAGACTGTCACATTAGATTTTTTAATTAGTCAAACTAATGGGTATGGACTGAATAATTAAACCATAACAAACTTTGGATTTTGATGCCCCAATAGTAACGGGATAAAGAGATGTGTACAAACACATTTGTACAAAATATGTTACACACTCTCACAAAAAGTGGGTCCCGCTTGAATTTAAAAAATGTCGGCTTGTGGTCCCTACCTCCTATTGTGAGTAGTGAGTAAGAAATTTTGTAAAAAACGTTTGTAAATGTAGCATGATCCATAATAACGAATTTCAAATTCAGTAACCAACGAGAGATGAAATAAATTTTAGTGATCATGGGTACATTCAAAACCAAATATAGAAATTGTGACATATATTGCTGTTGGCTTGCAGATCATCCTTGGTTACAGAATGCCAAGGCGGCTCCAAATGTGTCTTTGGGTGAAACTGTGAGGGCAAGGCTCAAGCAATTCTCCATGATGAACAAGTTGAAGAAAAGAGCTCTAAGGGTAATTTCTCTTGCTTTGCACATTTATACAAGCTCAATTTCTTGCTTCCTTTTGTTTATGTATAATGTAGTTCCAAAGCTCATTTGTTGATAGCTAAAAGCGTCTCATAGCAAGGTATTTGATTACTAAAATTGCTTTTTCAAATGACAGGTGATTGCCGAGCATTTATCAGCGGAGGAAGTGGCTGGCATAAAGGAAGGATTCCAATTGATGGATACCGGCAACAAGGGGAAGATTGACCTTAATGAGTTGAGAGCTGGGTTGCACAAGCTAGGGCATAGGATCCCAGATGCCGATATTCAAGTTCTTATGGAAGTAGTAAGCACTTTAGTTAGAAACTTGTTAGGCTTAATCATGCTTGGTTATGCATAAAAAGTTTATTTATAAGTAAACTCATAAGAAAATAAGTTTGTAAACAAAAAATATTTTTTTTGATCCAAGTTGAAATAAGTTACTTATTTTAATAGCAAGTTAGGAGTAACTTTAAGAGAACAACTTATTTTGCATAAACAAGTAATAAAAATGTAAAGTCCAAATATGTTAGATACACTTTTCCTTTTATTTTTGAACTTGCCAAACAATCTCCTTGCTTGAGAGGCACATAAGCATTGACTTATTTGACAAGTTTGTTGCGACATCCCTTTTAGGTGACTGCCTGCAGAATTGTAATTGGCATTCTCTTACATTATTAGCATTTATATCTCATTCCTGTATCATTTCATGATTAAATTGGAAGCAGTTGCGCCTTATATGATAGCAACATCACTGACACAAACCCTGTTTTTCTTTTTTGCGCGATTGCAAGATCAAATAGTGTATTTTTGTGCATTCAGTACCAATTTCCTTGTATGCCATGCACAAACAAAATTTCAACTTCTTTCCGTTTCTTTGATAACATGAATGCATTCAAATGCTTACAGGGTGATGTAAATAAAGATGGATATCTCGACTGTGGAGAGTTTGTTGCAATTTCTGTTCACCTGCGGAAGCTGGGGAATGATGACCATCTGCAGAAAGCCTTCGAGTTCTTTGATAAAAACCGAAGTGGGTATATAGAGATTGAAGAGCTGAGGGATGCCTTAGCTGATGAGGTCGAGACTACCAATGAAGAAATTATTAGTGCCATTATTCAAGAAGTAGACACTGACAAGGTCAGTTAATCTACCACCGCTGTCAAAGTCTTGTTTATCTCAGAGGTAAGAGTCTCTAAGTTGAACTCTTGCTGCTACTTATTTATGAATACCTGCTTTTAAATGAGATAGTCTAACATGATACTAGAGTAGGGTAGAGGCATTGAATTTAACCCTTGCCCTTAGCTATTTATGAAAATTATATAGATGTCGAGTTTTGATGAATAATGAATCTCATTTGTGCACGAGGTGGCATGTTTAAAAACTAAATTTGAAAAGCAGATGATTTTTCTTTCTAAAAGCTTGAGCTTTTGGGTGCGGCGTGTCACGGACCTAGTTTCGTTACACCCGAACAACTAGAACCTGCAAGTTTCAAGTCATGATCTTGCGATCCGTGACAGGCGGCTAGCTTAACACCATTGGCTAAAAACCATGCAAGAAAAGGCTTTCTATCTGATATTTCATACTCAGCCCTTGTTTGAGCCCCATTCTTTTTGAAAAATATATTTTTCAACAGTATTTTGACATCATTTTAACCACAAATTCTTCAATAAAATAATACTATATGTAAATCCAAATTTTTTTCTTATTTTTTAACCACACATTTTTCATCAATACACTATTCAAAAATTCATTCTTCCCAAAAAATGGGGCTCAAACAAATGTGTATTCATCTTCTTAGGTTACTTGAATTTTGTTCATCTCTGTGCAGGATGGACATATTAGTTATGAAGAGTTTGCTGCAATGATGAAGGCGGGCACGGATTGGAGAAATGTATCAAGACAGTACTCACGAGAACGATATAACAGTCTCAGCTTGAGATTGACGAAGAATGGATCATTACGGTTAAATAACGAGGGTACATAGCTTAAAGTGGTTGACATATATTTTTAGATATTGTGGTTTCGGCTCAACTATTTCTTCGTTTTTTTTTATTTTTTATTTTTTTTATTTTAAAGCTGTATTGTTTACGAGATCCTTCTTATAGGGTATAGGGTATAACTAGGTATGAGTCCCCAGTTTTTATGTATTTCTGAAGTGTAAATGTTCTGCTTCATATTCTTGGATGGTTGCAGAAATGTATAGAGTGAGAGGTGATTTTTTGCGTAATTATCTTGTCAAGACATTTAATTAATTTATCTTAAAAGTGTTTATCGTCCAAATATTAAGGTTTCATCACTTTTAATGATCTAGAGATGAATTTGGCTTTCATGTTCAACTTGCTAGAGATTATTGCCTCTAACATTATTGAAAAAAACTTTTTAAGTAATTAGGAACTTCTGTATTTGTTTATTTTTATACTTGTCCTTTTAAGTTCTCCTAATAGATTCTTAGTTGATCAGGGATTAGATATCTAATTAATGAAAAGTCGACAATAAGATGACTAACCAACTCTCCTATGACTAACCAACTCTCCTCTCTTGATACTTTAACCCCCGAGGTTGATTGATTGTATTCTCCATTGAATTCGTAATTTTAAGGTGGAGAGGAGGGAGAGAGGGAGAGAGAGGCGTGCAAAATATCTTAACAGATTAAAAGGTTGAGGCTAAATCGAGTTAACAATACAGTAAACAATAATTCAAAATTACACCTTCAAGCTATATGCAATTGTCAATCTTTAATTCATCTTGGCTTAATTAAGTCAATCTCATAATGTGTTTGATTGAACTTGCTTTAGTTATTATAATTACCGAATAAAAATAGAATTATCCTTTAACTCGCACCTCAAGCTTCATGGTAGACCATTTTGGGGGGTGGGGGAGCATAATGTGGTGGAACATGGGGTTGGCGTAGGGGCTTGGAGATGGTGACTGATGCAGCCATTTGACTGCTTGGACATTTCCGGAATTAACCGCGGTTCCACATCAAAAAATTGCCTGTTGTTTGACAGCTTCCGAAACTGGTGCACCTCATTTGGATCTTGAGTTCAGTGGTATTGTGCTTGTGCGAAAAAATAGTGTTTGGTTGTTGTTTCCTTGGGGATGTGGAGGTAATTGCTTTGCGGGAGGGACTATCTTCTTCTTCTTACTGTGCTCTCAAAAATTCGAGCGGTAAAATGTGATGCACTTCATGTTGTCCATGGAGTAATTTCTAGTTATATCTATGCTCCTAAGTCTTTGGTTTTGTTAGACGTTAGATCTCTTTGTTGAAGATAAGAGTTGTGTCACTAGTCATTTTATTCCTTGGTGGAGAGTAAGGTGGCTATCCAACGCGTCTCTCTTGCTACTTCAATCCGAGGAGTTTGTAATTGGATAGGTTGTTAGTCCAAAATTATGCCTTCAAGATAAACGCAATTGACAATTTTAAGTTCGTGGCATGATCCAAAATTCATTTGAATTTGAGCTTATATAAGTGAATCTAAAAATTTGTTTAACTTAAAAGCATGATTTTATTTTTAAATTAAAACAATTTAATAAATACTTACCAGAGAAAAAGAAAAAGAGAAAAATGGATAAAGGTTAAGAGCTTAATAACACAAAAAGTTACTATAAAAGAGTGATGCTAGCTATGTAGTCCAACAGGACTTGGACTAGTCACGTGGCATTATGTAGTCCAGTTGTGCCATATTTAATTGAATTTAATGTCATATAGGCTAGCACCAGTTGGATTAAATAGTATTGTGCTCCTACAAATTCAAGAATAGTCAAAACGTTCGGGACACATCTCAACTGGCAAAGAACGGAGTTCTTCAAGACGGGCAGTTCAGAGGTTGTGGGTTCGTTTCATGGGGCTCTTGGAAGACAAGACTTTTTCCTAAAAGGCAGGATATTTTTTGGAAGGCAGAAGTTCCTTGAAAGGTAAGGCATATATATGGATTTGACTCGCTCAGCACTTTAACAGTTTAGTTGGGGGGCTCTTGGACCTTGGCCAATTTGGGGCACAACTCGCGGTTTACCTGGTCTGCGTGAAGAGGGGTTGAATCGTAGACCCCAGGATTAGTCGCTGTAAGGTGGACACTTGGGCATCAAAAAAAATAAAAAAATAAAAAAAAAGAATAGTCAAAACGTATCCCATACAGTAACAAGAGGGGCTGTTGGGAAGGAAGGTGCACAATTAGGGTCAGGCCTTTAACTTCGAAACCAGTAAGGAATCAGATTTACAGTTCAATTTGTCCAAATGATACGAGAATTTTTTAGGCTTAGCAATTTACTTATTGCAGAAGGGAAGTTTTATTTCAATACAATTAACCAGGTGCCGCATTTAGAAAGTGTAATGAAAATGGATGTGCGGAAAATGATATAGCTGGAAGAATCTCTGCTAATTAGGAAATATTTTTCCTTTTTCAAATGTACACGTCTTGTATATCAATTTGAACTAATTATTCCATTTTCTTTTTGTTGGCATGATTAGTTTTGTTGAATTCTTTATGTTTCCATGCAATATTATTTGGTGATCTAAAAAATCCTCAGGATGTGAACCTTATTGAGTGGTAAGAAGATTCTGCAAAAATTCGCCAGGTAAGATGTAGAACCTATAAAGTTCGGTTCTTATGGTTCAAGAGATGTATTTTGAACAAGAAATGATTCTCAAGGTTTTTGGTACAGGAGATTGTTGGGATCCTTGGAGTTCAATCAAACAATAATCATCAATCAATAAAGGATTTCAAGGCAAAATAAAGAAAATAAAATGGAAAGATACAACCCGATCTCGGCCGAATCTGGACAGCAACTTCTCCTTGCTCTTATGGCTGATTTAGGCTCAGGAACAGCTCCATGTAATGCAAATCACCTTCCAAAGAGAGAGAGAGAGAGAAACCGGCAAAGAACCTCGCCAGAAAAACTGCCACCAACCGGACCCTCAACCTTCAACCAAAACCGAGAGAGCAAAAATGGAGAGAGAGTCGACTTAAGAAGGGAAGAAACGACCTCTCTACCAAAAACGTGGGGGGAGCCTTTTTGTGTCAACCATCAAGTCAAAACATCTCTCCCAAGACAAGGCAACAAACCATCAAGTCAAAACATCTCCCCCAAGACAAGGCAACAGAAAGATATCTCAAATAGATTAAATCCTGGCCATCGATCCCATCCAATGGTCCATGATAAAACTAGACAAACACAATCCATGTGAATTACACAAATAGCGCTTAAGTCTAATAGAGTTAAGAGAACCATATTCTCACATTCTTCACCTTGGTTCTCATAACACTCTCTCTTGCTTGCGAATTTGCACATGGAAGAACTGTTCATCATCATCGCCCACTACCTGCAAGAAAAATTAACCAGTGTCAATATGTAATAAAGATAAGCACAATTTAAATTGACTTGCAGGTAGAATTTTTGTTCCCACATCAGAGGGATTCCTTTCAGTGTGAATTTTAACAAGATTAACTTCACCTTGAGACAGTTTCTCACGAATAAAATGATACTTCACCTCAATATGTTTAGTTCTTTTATGATAAACAAGATTCCTACAAAGCGATAAAGCACTTTGACTATCAGTAAATATAACAGGTGTATCATGCATGAAGTTCAATTCCTTCAAAATTCCTTTTAACCAAGTACATTCTTTAACCGCCTCGGTTATGACAACATACTCTGCCTCAGTACTTGACAAAGTAACTAAAGGCTGCAGCTGTGACTTCCATGTTATACAATTGTCACCAAGTGTAAAAAAGTAAGCTGTGGTAGACTTTCTGCTATCCTTGTCACCAGCAAAATCAGAATCTACATATCCCTTTAGAGTAAGTTTTTCAGATCTTTTTTCATACACTAGACCGAGATTTAATGTACCAACAATGTACCTTAACAACCATTTCAAACCTGCCCAATGGGGTTTTCCAGGGTTGGACATAAATCTGCTCAAAAAACTTATAGCATAGGCTAAGTCAGGCCTGGTTGTTATCATAGAGAACATAACGGAACCTATAGCATTAGAGTAGGGTATGTTCCTCATTTATCTAAATTCCTCCTCAGTTTTAGGAGAATGTGCACTAGAAAGACTCATGTGAGCTGCTAAGGGAACGTTCATAGATTTTGATTCATTCATACCAAATTTAGTTATGACTTTGTTTAGATAGGCTTCTTGGGAAATGATTAGTCTATTTTCAGCCATATCTCTCTTTATAACCATCCCCAAAATCTTCTTAGCACTCCCCAAATCTTTCATATCGAATTTTGATTTTAAAAGGTTCTTCATCTTAGTGATTTCAGTCTTACTTGAACTTGCTAGAAGCATGTCATCTACATACAGCAACAAGTGGACCTTACAGCCCTCCTTACTATCATTATAGTATAGGCATGCATCATATTCACTCATTTTAAAACCTATCTTCAGTACATAGGTATCGAACCTTATGTACCACTGTCTAGGGCTTTGTTTAAGCCCATACAGAGATCTTTCTAATTTGCACACACAGTTTATTTTACCTTTCACCTCAAAACCTTGAGGCTGACTCATGTAAATATCCTCTTCCAATTCCCCATGTAGGAAAGCAGTCTTGACATCTAGTTGTTCCAGTTCCCAGTTGTACTGAACAACCAATGCAAGAACCAACCTGATTGTTTTGTACTTTATCACAGGAGAGAATATCTCATTGTAATCAACCCCCTCCTTTTGAGTGAACCCTTTTGCCACTAATCTGGCCTTATACCTAGGGGAATCACCAGGATTATTTCCTTCTTTCAATTTGTAAATCCACTTACATTGAACTATCCTACGATCCTTAGGTTTGTTAACTAACTTCCAAGTTTTATTCTCCATTAAAGATTCCATTTCATCCTGCATAACTTTTAGCCAATTTTTAGAACATTTTCCGTTAACAGCTTCTTCATAACTAGCAGGTTCTATCTGTTCAAAGGCTTCACCTAAAACCAAGGCAAAATTAGTCAAGTTAAGGGATTCATATCTAGGATTTGGCCTGATCTGCCTTCTCCCCCCATCCCTAGTAAGCTGATAATCTTGATTATGTGGCTGATCATTAAAATATTCAACTTTAACTGGTTCAATGTTATCTTGAAGTTCAGTCACCTCTTTAGGTTCAGGTTCAGGTTCAATTTCAATTTCATTTTCATTTTCATGATGTATAGGGTCATTTTCGTCATTCCCAGGTGTAGGTGAATTTAGCCTAGTCAGCTTCACCTCAGTCTGAATACTCTTCTCAGTTTCAGATTTGTTAGTTTCTTCGGTTTTCTGTTTTAGACATGGCATCTCAGATTCATTAAAGACTACATTCCTGCTGTTAATAATCTTAATGCCTTGGACCCCTAAAACCCATAACCTATAGCCCTTCACACCCTCGGGATACCCTAACATCACACACTTGACAGCCCT
>NC_036253.1:287047-305659 GCF_002742605.1 Olea europaea var. sylvestris | reverse complement strand
GACCGTCGATCCCATCCAATGGTCCATAATAAAACTAGACAAGCACAATCCATGTGAATTACACAAATAGTGCTTAAGTCTAATAGAGTTAAGAGAACCATATTCTCACAGAGATGATGCCATGAAATGCTACACATTGAATAACCTGAACCATTTAGAACTGTAAAGGATCTGCTTGGGATTTCTGCTTTCTTGAACACTCTCCCAAGATTGGATCAGTGGTTCTTGGCTATTGTTACCATGGAGATGAAGAAAGCTTAGAAGAAGATTTCATGAATACAACACTTATTCTCCACATGCCTAGGCTTAGGCAGGTAAAGATGAAAACTGCAAGGGAACTCAATGTGAAATGCTTCCTGTTGAGCTCTTGAAAATCCAAAGAGTGTTCTTAGAAGAGGTTGTAGCATTTCCTGCCCAAGATGGTGGAGCATTTCCATCCCCATTTACTCTTTGGTCAGCTTCTAATGATTGATCTTGAAATTAAATGTTGTTAGACGTTCTTCCGAAACTTACAGCCTGAAGCCACATCCTAGATTCTAGTTTGGAGCGCAACTGAACGGCGACGCTGAGGAATGTGTTACAAGAAAGATAACTGTGGTTGCTGAATATCTTTTCTAAAATTCAATTCTATTGTGTTTTAGAACTTTTAAGAATTTGGTTTAGTACTTTGAGTTTGTGAATTGTACACTATTGTAGTGGTAATGCTTTCTTCATGTGGTAAATTTTTTTATAAAAAAAACCTATAAAGTTTGGTAATTTTCATGTCTAGCCAGTACGTGTAGATGACCACTTCAAAGGTGAATGCCTGAGTCCTTACTTCTTTTGTCGACAAGAAGTGAGTACCTAAATTGACGTAGTGAAAGTTTATAGGAAAGATGAATAAATATCACAAAGATGGAAAACTGACAAAAATTTTGAAAATTCAAAAAAAATTTAAAAAAAGATCTTTTTCCAAAAATGGAAAAAATTGAGATAATGACTAAAATTGAAAGTCCTAATTTTCAAGATTATCCTCCAACAAACAGAATTTGAATTTGAATTTATTTGATTGAGATATAACCAAAACAAAATTTGTCAAAAAAGGAAAAAAAAAAAAACATATAAACGGATGCCTAAATGAAGGAATTTGCCCGAAATTGGCCCTACATTAGGAGCAAGCTGCTGTATCTTGTTCATTGACCAGTTTCTAATCAAATTTGACTAAAAATTCGCCAAAAGCGGATAATCCCAAAATTTCTCCAAAAATAGGGAAGTTGCTTATTGCTGCTTGCGCCAGTCCCATTTTGCCATAAAGTCTAATTCCTTTTGCAACATATCATAAATCCAGATGGAAGCTGCTTCAGCAGAATAAAGAATCCAGCACTTGGTGAATCTTCACCATTCAAAGAGGTTGTAGGAGTCACAGGTCCTTCCAGGGTACTTGATTTTGTTGTTCATTATTGAAATTAAAGAGCAAAAGATACTAGTTGTCATAAACAAATGGATTCACAAGATCAGGCCTAATCGTCAAATTTTTGTAGATTTTGTTAAAAGTTAATAAATGTGTGATTAAAAAGTTGATAAATTTTGTGGGTCCCACAAAATGTGAAATTGAAATGAACTTGCAGGAAAAAATGGTTCTAAAAAATGAGGGGCCAAGTAGGAGTGTAGGACCTTAATAAGGGATATCATGTATAACGTATAGTAATATTTATATTGAATTCCATATACGTTCTTAAGCTGTATCAATTCTATTGTCCTTTCTTCTTTTGTACTTGGGTTATTTTTGAGGTAAACATTTGGAATCATATGAATAGACTACGAATTTTGATGATAGCAAACATGTATAAAGTTATGTTCATTTGATGTTGTTTTACTTTGATGATTTTTTACTTGAAGATAATAATAATTTTCATTTGGTCATTTCTCTCTATGGCTTGTAAGTTAATTTACAGTATAGTGTTGTAATATTAAGAAGCTTTTTTAGAATACTATTGCATTGGAATTGCGTAAAAATCTATACTCATGGGTCAATTCGAATGTATATAAAGAAAAAACAATAGCTTGAAATTTTTGAAGATGTTCTTCCTTCTCTAGTTTTTCCATATCGTAAAATTAAGAAAATATATCACTTTTTTGAAGATGTTCTTCCTTCTCTAGCTATTACAAATTGTAGAGTTTGACATTTTTCCGGTGGGAATATAAATTAAGTTATAGGATATTACCGTTTTAGTAGTGGATTGGTCACTCCAATTTTAGCAAGAATCAAATCAAAATTGTCAAAATTTGGTTTCATAATTGGCTTAATCTATCGCTCAATTTTATCTCTCTTTTCTTTTTTTTTTTTTTTTCGTGATTAAGTTTTCTGAGTTGTTGACTCATGTTTTCCGTATATTCCATCTTTTTTCTTGCATCCGTTTCTAGTTTTGCAAACTATAAACAATTTGAGACAAAGATATGAAAACAAAAAATATATCTCATATAAGTGTTTGTCTAAAAAATATAAAGATAAAGACCTTGTTATTGGGTTACAAAACTTATTACTAATATGATTTGAAAATCTCGTGGCTAATTTCTCTGTAAGAACCAAGGACAACATGAGCCTCTCTAAAGTACTTCAATATGCTCGTGAATAGGTTTAGAAACAAATAAAAAAACACAAAAAATGACATTTTTTGAACTGCGACTCTTAGTTTATTTATTATTGGTGAGGAGCCAATTGATCTGGGTTGGTTTCCGGCCACTTGGATCCGCAACCCTTTTCAATATTTTGTGCGACATGATATTTTGAAAACACGATTGAATTTCTATTATTAATGCATTTTAACGCAAGTGAATCAAACATGAAAGAGCTCCTACAGTTCTGCACTTTCAATTCTTCAAGTATTTTGTCCTCCGAATGTCAATATAGACCCTTTTAGAGAGGAGTTTATTCTCCTGCTGTTTCGCACAAGAACAATTTCTGATAGATATATAAGTACAAAAAGGAAGAAAAAACTTAACTTGCTATATTTATATATATATTTTTAAAACATACACGGCTGGCATCTTATATAAATTACAAAAGGATTCTAGCATATTTTAGTCAACAAGTGTCCACCTACTACAACCTTACCTGTTGACAGCATCCCTTACCTTATACATGACCATACTATGCTAGACTTTTTAATCACATAAAGACCATAACTTAGACTTGAATTAGGTACAACAAAAATACTAGACATTTGACAACAAAAGTGTCAATCTAATATCAATACTCTTCCATGACACTTTTGTTGGAAACACCAAGACATTTCCTTAATGTTTCAAACCTTCTTTTAGACAAAGATTTTTTTTGAAATATTAGCATATTGATCCTCTGAACTGCAGTGCACAATCTTCACTTACTGTCTTTCTTGAGCTTTCCTGATTGAATGGTACTTGACCTTGATGTATTGTTCTTTCATGAAACACCAGATTTTTTACCATTGCCACAACAGATTGGTTATCACAATAGATAATAGTTGCATCAGCTTGCTTGTACTTAAGATCCTCCAACACTTTTCTAAACCAAATTGCTTGATTAGTGGCTTCTGATGCAGCCATATACTTGGCCTCTGCTGTTGATTTTCTCCTTCATTGAGTTCCAGCACACAACACTTGAGCCAAAATAAAACACAACCAAAGGTGCTTTTCATGTTTTCAAGAGATCCAGCCCAATCACTGTCAATAACACCAGTTAAAACCAGAGTTTTTGACTTCCTAAACCAAGTTCCTAGCTCCTCATTCCCTCTTATGTAACTTAGAACTCTTTTTGCAGTTTGGTATAATTCACTTGGCTCTTGTCTGAATTTGGATAGAATATTTGCAACAAATGTAATATTTGGTCTTGTGATTGTTAGATACAACAAGCATCCCACCAAACTTCAATAGATCTCTTCATCAGATTTCTTACCACCATCTTCTTTCATCAATTTTAAGTTTTGTGCCAGGGGAGTACTTACTGGTTTGCAATTTTCCATATTGAATTTCTTCAAGACTTTCTTAGCATACCTCCTTTGGTAAACAAAAATTCCATCTTTCATCAATATGGTCATGTCAAATGCCATTTTTCAATTCTCCTTTCACACTTCCAATTAATGCTCGATTGCTGCCAATTATCAAAAGGTCGTCAACATACAAGGAGATGATGATCATTTCTTCCTCCACTTGCTTTATATAGAGTGTTTGTTCATTAACACTTTTGATGAAGCCAAGGCTGTCCAAGTGATAATCAATTCTACTATACCAGGCCCTTGGAGTCTGCTTCAAACGATACAAAGCCTTCTTCAACAAATACACTTTATCTTCTTCTCCAGCCACGAAGAAACCTTTTGGTTGTTCAATGAAAATTTCCTCATTTAAATGTCCATTTAGGAAGGCTGATTTAACAACCAATTGATGTATTTTCTAACCTCTTTGAGCAGCTATAACAAAAAATGATATGATTGTTTCATACCTGGCCACTGGAGCAAATGTATCTGTGAAATCAATACCATATTGCTGACCATTACCTTTCACAACCAACCTGGCCTTGAGTTTGTTGATTGAACCATTAGAATTCAGTTTGGTTTTGTACACCTATTTAACTCCAGTCACATTCTTATCCTTTGGTCTATCAACCAATACCCATGTTTCGTTCTTTTCAATCATACTTAGCTCCTCCTTCATTGTAGCCATCCAACCTTGTGAATCTACTGCTTCATTGAAGTTTGAAGGCTCCAATACGGTTGAATTGCATCTGCTATACACATTAGCTAGTGACTTTGCTTTCAACACAACATTTTCAAAGTCAGAATCACTATCAGATTCTAGCTCATCCTCATTGATAAATGTATCATTTTTTTGTGGAACCAACCTTTGAATTTGCAATTTATTCAAGGTACTTGATTCCCAATTCCATGAACACTTCTCATCAACTTTAATATCCCTGCTGGACATCATCTTTTTGGTCAATGGATTATAGACTCTATACCCCTTAGCATTGCCACAATATCCAACAAAACGCCAATTTCTGCCTTTTGACTTAGCTTATCTCTTTTTGCATCAGGAATGTAAGTGTAACATATGCTGCCAAATACTTTCAAGTGTGAAACATCTGGCTTAACTGCATACCCAGCTTCAAAATGAGTTATTTTATCCAAGGCTTTTGTAGGTAAATTGTTGAGAAGGTATATTGCTGTATTCACAGCTTCAGCCTAAAAAAATTTTGGAACATTTTTCTCAATCTTCAAACACCTAACCATCTCCATCACCGTCCTATTCTTCCTCTCACACACTCCATTTTGCTGAAGAGGATAGGGAATTGTCAACTGATGTATGATCCCAACAGCATCACAAAATTTGTCAAACTAATCACATCTATATTTAGTCCCATTGTCAGTTCTGATGGCCTTGATTTTGCAATCACTTTCATTTTTCATAAGACTTTTAAACTTTTGAAATACAGCTGCTACTTCAGATTGCATTTTTAGAAAGTAAACCCAGCACATCCTTGTCAAATCATCAATAAAGAGTACAAAACACCTGCTGCCATTTAGAGTAGGTGGTCTCATTGGACCACACACATCTGAATGGATTAATTCCAATTTATTTGAATCTCTTCTTGATGGGTTTTTAGGAAATGGCAGTCTTGTTTGCTTTCCTCGTTGACAAACATCACATACACAGGCATCATCAAATACGTTTGACAGATTTACAACTGCTTCTAGTTTATGCAAATGCTTGAGTGACGTGAAATTTGCATGATCAAATCGTTTGTGCCAAAGTGGAGACTCCACAACAGTACCAGAGAATGCATTTGTGGTCATATTTTTCCATTCTAAAGGAAAGCTTCTTTGTTTCATCTCAACTGTCATCAACTCATTGTCACATCTAATATAGTGCAACCACTATCTTTGAATAACAGGGTATAATTTTTCTCAATCAATTGGCCTACACTAACTAAATTCTGATTTATATCAGGCACAAAAAGTACATTAGAAATGTGTTTAGCACCTGTTGGAGTTTGCACAGCAATCACACTAATTCCTTCCACTTTCACATATTCTCCATTGCCAACCTTTACTTTTAATTTGTATGTGCTATTTAGGTCAACAAAGATGCTGGAATTTGAAGTCATATGATGTGTGCATCCACTATCTAGCAACCAAGTTCCAACACTGCCACACGTTTTGTAATTTGCCGCTGTGAACAAATGCTCTTGCTGTTGTTGTTGTTGCTAATTTTCAGCAACTTGAGCTTGCTGCTGTGATTGTTTCTTTTCAAGTTTTTACAAACCTTTTGAATATGCCCAAATTGCTTATAGGCTTTGTATTGAACTCCTGATCTATCCCAGCACCACTTTAGAGAATGACCGGATTTTTTGTAGTGAGGGCAAGAACCATAACTATCACTTTTTCCAACACGTTTATTGTTTTCAAACTTCTTCGTCTCAGTTTGTTGCTTCTCCACACTAAAGCTTGTTTGAGCTTTATATTTTCCTTTGACTATTAAAGCTCCTTCAACTTGTTCTTCCTGCCTGATCAGCCTCCTCTGTTCAGTAGATTGGAGTGCATTAACAAGTTTAGATAAGGTTATGATGGACAGGTCTCTTAAATCTTCAAGAGAGAAATTTTTTGCCTCAAATTTTTCTAGCAAACTAATCAAAACTTTTTCCACAGCTCTCTTATTAGGTAGATCATCCCCCCAACAACCTTATTTGATTCACCACTTTCATCAGCCTATTAGAAAAATCCTTAACTGTTTTTGATTCTTTCATCTTCAAGGTTTCATACTTCCTTCTAAGATTTAGAACTTGCATCTACCTTGTTCTTTCATTGCCTCGAAACTCTTCTTTTAATTTGTCCTAGGCTTCCTTAACAGTCTTACAAGTAATAATCCTAGTGAAGATTGTATTTGAAACGGCAGACTGAATGCAAGAAAGGGCCTTGAAGTTCTTTGCAACTTTTTCACTATGTTGCTTCAACTGGTGGTGGTTCAGGACCTATTTCTGTGATTTCCCACATGTCATAAGCCTTCAAATAAGCGTTCATTTTTGCAGCCCAAAAATCATAATTTTCTCCTTAAACACATAAGGTAATGGTGCTGAAAAGCAATTGAACCCATCACACACACTCACAAATCACTCGGCTATTTTGGTGAAAGGTTCCTTGTTTTCTCTCCTAATCCTGTCTTACAACCCTTGCGGTTACCTCTAAGATAAGGTGGCTCTGATACCACTGATAGATATATAAGTACAAAGAGGAAGAAATGATATATTTTTTTAAACCATACACAGCCGGCATCTTATATAAATTACAAAAGGATTTCAGCATACTTTAGGCAAGAAGTTTCTACCTACTACTACCTTACCTGTTGACAGCATCCCTCACTTTATATATGACCATACTATACAAGAATTTTTAACCACATAAAGACCATAACTTAGACTTGAATTAGGTACAACAAAAATACTAGACATTTGACAACAAAAGTGGCAATCCAATATCAATAGTTTCTATTGGTTGTTAAATTTTTTTCCATTATAATTTATTATTTTTTGCTGGAAATGATAAAAAATGAGAAATTCATGATCGTAGGTATTGAATGAGGGAGAAAAACCTTGAACTCATAAAATTTTACCTAAAAAAAATTATTATCTCCTGCATATCTTAATTTTTTGTTTCTAAATGTGAATCAACTTATTCGAAAGAGATCCCATGATCCTTAGAATTGTGGTAACTTTTTCTCCTTGCAGTCTCATCAAAATCTACGTATATCCGTGAGGTTTTTGAGGACTATATACAGTGCAGTATCATATTAACGATGAGGAAAACGTTAGTATAAGGTGTTAATTAGATTCATTCTTTCTTTACATTCTTAAAATGCCATTTTTACATTTTGTATATGTGCACAAGCTACATTTATATATTTACTCCTAATATAGAGATTTCTTAGGGGACATTGAGAGAGATGATGATAAAGAATTGAGGCCTGAGTATATCTTAGATGATGAAGAGATGCCATATGAGACTAAAGAAGAATGTGCACAGGTTAAACCTAAGGAAACGACACTGTTTCACAACTGGTGTTGGAGACTCCCATGAGTCGTCCCTCGGCTGATCCTGACAAGGTTTGTAATGACCTGAAAATTTTAGAATAAAAATATATTTGTCTTATATGTTATAGTTTTATATTTTGAAAATTTGAGAACTAAAATGAAATAGCTTCTAGTTTCATATTTTATTTGGGCCAAATAATTAAGTACCGATAGAAAGAGATTTTATATATCGATATTGGGCTTGTTTGATAGCTCTTATTTAATCTTGTATGGCCCAAGAAAAAGTTGATTCGGATAATCTAAACTTAAGATGTTGACGTTTAAAAAAATTGGTATTAATTAGTATTTTATTTGTTTTTAACATTTAACTGTGTCCACATGAATGGAGTTTTTTTTTTTTGGAATTTGAATTGTGTTTTCTAATAGACGTGTAGAAATGATAAAAAGAAAAGGGTAGGTCTTCTTATTTTTGGGATTGATAAGACTTGACAATTATTATTATTTTAATATTATTTAATTGCTTGATTTTAGGGATTTATAGTGATAGATTCCACGTGATGATAAGATAGGGGAAAATAACTGTAAATTGTACGAGAACGAGGTATTTTAGGGGAAAAACATGTCATGGAGTAATGGGATTGGGGTTGTTAAGGGAAGAACATGGCATTTTGCATATATCTAGGCCTCCAATATCCCCTTTTGTTTTTATAAATATCATAGGAGTACAATATATGTTTTCACTTTTCACCAAATAATAAAATCTGTTGAACACAGCACTATGCAAAAATAAAGATCTTGAACATGATTTTGGTTCGGCTTCTTAAAAACTGTTTTATCTATCGAGGTAGGATTACGAGGTGCAAGTGGTTAATCCTGTTTAATTTATTTTTTTATGTTGATAAATATTATACTCATGAAAGTTATGATATGATATGATTACGATATGATATGACATGACCATCCGGTAAAAATGATATGACATGATATGAGCTCTTACCGGAATCTAAAGATATGATATGATGGTATGATTATTTTGATGCATAATTTGATATTTTATTCGGGATCGCATCGTTATTCGTTTCCTACTAAGTATAAATTACTCATTCCTTCAAATTTTAACATTTCAGGTTAGGTTGGTTGACGTGGATGGTGGCTGAGCAGTGCGCGGGTTGCCACATAAAGGAATTTTTCAAGAAAATATTTTAAAATAATTCTATTAGGTTATTATGTGTTTCAGTTTAATTTCGTTTAGTGTTCTATGTTTATGAGACGTCATGTTTATTTAATTTGGGGTGTTACAAGGTTTATCAATTCACTTACTTCTTGGAGCTATAACACAACACATGTTCCTTTTTTCCTCTTAAATCTTAGGGACTTGTATTCAATTGGAACTTTTGAAGACTTTGATGGACATTTTTTAAGTGATGACTTTTGCGAATTTCATGGATCATTTATAAATTTGTATGGAATTAGTGGAAGTCTTTTGTAAACTTCTATGAACTTTCATTTTAAAATATTTATAGACTTTTGTAGAATTCAAAGGATTTTTTAAAACATTAATTTGAAATCAAATTTACGTAAATCTAGTATAATGATGTGAAATTCTCACATACGAGATGTTGGTTTTTCCTTTCCCCTTCTTCTTCCCATATAATAAAAAAAAATTAAAAGAATAAAAATTTAAGACCTTAATTAAATAAATAATAATCAAAATTACGCATATATATGATAAACAATAAATTTAATATTAAATATTCTTAATATAATAAACTTTTAAAAATAAATAAAAATCAATATATTTAAATTAAATTATAAATTTTTCATTTAAAATTTTATAATTTAATAAAAATAGATATTTTTCCTAGAAAAATGAAAGAAAGAAAGAAAAAAGGTTACAACAATCCAATTTAATTTTTTCATAGAAGATAGAGATAAATAATAAGAGAGAGAAATAAATGGAAATAAATATAATCAATAGAAAAAAAAAATTTAATCATACTTCTAATATTCGTAGAAGGAAAAAGGAAAGAAAGACTGAAAAAAAAATTTGTGAAAGCCTTCTAAAATCTCGTGATTAATGAGAGACAAATTCTAAAATTTTATATGAATATTTTTTGCTTAAAAATTAGTACTCCAGAGATTTTTATAAAAGTTTTTAGAAGTCATTAAAATTTGAATACCTTAAAACTTATAAAGACTTCAAAATTTTTTTGAATACATGGTAACCTTTAAAGACTTTTTAAAAGTTTATAAAAGTTTTAATTGAATACACCGTACTTTTAAGACTTCTTAAAAGTCTATAAAAATCTCAATTGAATACATCAATACTTTGAGAGTCTCAAAAAATTTACGTTGAATACCCCTAAATTTTTTAAATCCTAAAAAGTCATTAAAAGTCTCAATTGAATATACCAAATTTAATTTATCACTACATGCTAATAATTCAGAAAATAACTCTTATTGAATTCTTCATGCTAATTTACTACTCATGTAGTTATAAATTAACACATGTCACTAAAAAAGATTATATGATTGAGGCTAGTCACTAAAAGAGGGGAGGTCGGGAGCATAATTGTTTCATTAGTGGAGGGGAAGATTCGTAGGACATCTTTCAGATGTCTCCATGCTTGATGTTGATACTCTTGAGTGGTTCAAGTTTGAAAGCCATGGAGCACATGTATCGCCTCAAGGTGGGCGTAGACCAATTTGGAAAGAACTTATTTGTCTCTGGGGGTTTCTCTGATGAGAAGAATCTCTATGACCGAAGTAGCTTATGTTGGGTTTTTGATACCCAATAAATTCCGGGTTATGATGTTAATGTGGGTTAATTATTTTAAAGGCATAGACCGATGAATGAAATAACTCTAACAACCAAGTCCATGAGCTCCACCTGGTCCAATTGTATTCCCTTTTGGATGGCTTGAATCTTGGTCCATTTACCTCTTTCTTGGTCCAATTAAAAAGCCTAACTCTAGCATACTTATAAGGAATAAAACATAGCCACTTTCTAGTATGATTTGTGTGTGAGAAATGGAGAATCTCAGCTGCTCCTTGAAGTGTGTGAAAAATGTCCCCTAGATGTGTCCAAAATGCTTGTTTACTTTGTGTAATTGGTGGTTCCTTCATATCCTACCTTTATGGTGTATTCTCCTTGCCTTTGTGGCTGCAAATCATCACCATTTCTTGTCTTTCGTGGGTAAGATTGAATAGCAACCAAGGTGAATTATATTAGTTGTGAATCGGAGCTGGTTGGATTGGTTGTTGGTAGAGAAAGGTACGTTGGACTGAGCCCGAAAAACACCAAATTCAAGATCCTTGGAGAGAGCTTCCACAACAGCTTATGGACCAAAGTGATAGCTTCTGGCAGACTTTCCTCAGCAGGTGAAAGTCGGGATCGGCAGATGGGAAGTGCTCATGGGTGTTTATGGGTGGTTGCAATAAGACTCTTGAAATGCTGGATGACATGCAAATTAAAGATGAATGAAATGAACAGCGGATGGAGAAGTTATCTTTGAGGAAGCAGCTGCAGTTGAAATGCCAAGTACAGAACATTGGTGCTTTTGCATATGAGCTGACTTACATGAGAGTTGAACATGATGTCACCATTTACCATCCAAAGCCAATTTCAAGTTATACGCCATCAGCCAGACAAAATTTCTATTTAAATGAACAAGCCATTAATCTCCAAGAATACAGTTGACGATAATTCCAATTGGAAAGTGAAAACCACAACAAAATGACAGAACAAAGCAGAACGACAATCACAGCACAACTTAAGAAAGTGCAATACATGTGGTGCATTACACAAATGAAGTAATGCAAACAGATGATATTTACAATAAGAAGTGAGTACCTCAAATCCAGATGGAAGTTGCTTCAGCAGAAATGAAGAATCTAGCACCAGTTGAATCTTCGCCATCCAAAGAGGTTGTGGGAGTCTCAGATCCCTCCAAGGTACATATCTGATATTTATGGTGTAAGTCATGGCCGTAATTATACTTCATTCTCCAATGATGAAAACGTCCCAGGAAACTCTTCTGCAACTGGGATCCACAACACCACCTTTTTAAACTAAGGTGGAGAAAGGTGTGAAAACTTATCTACAGATTAAAATTCTTTGGCAGCAGGAAGGAAAAGTTTTGCAGCCAAAAAGGGCAACGAAATTGTATATAGGTTGAATCGAGAACAGTAGGAGACGACTCATTCCAAACTTGTTTGTAAATGTTTATTGGTAGATTGTATATCCCTCAGTCAAGAATTTTGGTACATTTGTTGCCTCAAATATAATGACGTTGAGCTATAATCACAACTCAGGAAAATTTCATTTGAAATTTTTTTTTTCCCATGTTTAAATATACACATAATGATAGGCATTGAATTTCCGTATCGCAATGAGGATTAATTTCTTCTTAATCTTCTTTTTTCTAAAGTAAGCATGTGTAGCATCATGAGCTAATTACTTTGTGACCACCAAATATTGTACTTTGACAATAACATTGCTTAGTTATTGGTAAAGAATTTCACAATGTATATGCTTTTACCTATTAAATAATAAAAATCATAGTTTGAGTTTAGGTTGAATTTTGGTTTTATAGAATAATGTTACAACAAAATCTCAATTCTCATGTAAGTTGATAAACCAAAACAATGCCAAGCCAATCTTAAGAAGGCTGGTGCTCAAATCAAGGAGTAATGATCTCCATGAGCATCAAAGTTTCAACTTTGCTCGACTTAATATGGTTAGGTGAAATAGGACTTCGACCTAATAGAAGCGAGTTCAATATGTAAAGAAAAGGAGATACGTATTAAGTAACCATTAACTTGTTAGAAATGTGTTAGATATTAATAGAAGTACGGTGTCAACTAAAGTCCCATTAAAATTTTGAATGTCGTATATATATATATATATATAGAGGTGGTAATTGCACTTAAAAAAGGGCCCATTCTCCTTTACAAAGGTCAAGTGATCGTTCAACTTACAAAAGAAGAATTCTATCCACTAAAACATAGTCAAGTCATCACCAAGAAAGCTTACTATGAACTTTCTCATCTCTTCTAGCTCACTTATTTCATCCCAAAATTGTACTTAATAAACATCACCTTGAGGCTATAATGACCTAAGCTTTTATGCCCAAATCGTTATATTATATATACTATCCATTTTGGAAGAGTTTAAGTCCATTTTATCCCTCATAGCTTTAAGTTGTGTCCTCTAATATTCGAACTCATGACTGTCTTAGTAGAAGATTTTATCTTATCTTTTAATTAATAAGTAACAAATTGTTAAAATCATGATTTAAATTAACAAATAAATAAAAACTGAAAAGGGCAAATGGGACAAACGTTTAGAGTTTAGTAATTGAAAGAGTTACTAAAAAGAATAATGCTATATAGTTCAACTAGATTAGTCATGTAACATTAAATGGTATGTATAATTAAATGTCGTCCAATTGTAGCACATATAATTGAATTTATCATTTAGCACCATGTGGTGCCATTCAAGCCGGCACCAGTTGGGTTATATAGCATTTTCCACTACAAATTCAAGAATTATGAAACATAGGAGTCCCATACTCTAATAAGAGGGTCTGTTGGAAAGCTTGTTGACCTAATGGTTGACTTCTCGTTTTGATTATCACAGACAAATTACGTGAACTTCTAACAAATTGAATTTAATTTTTGATAGTGTTTATCGCGAAATTAACGAAGAATGAAGACACAAGAATCGAGATTAAGAATCATGCACATGGACGAACGTCTTGGAGCCTAACGATCAAGCAAGATTGAAAATTGACTGCCTAACATAACATTGAAATCTTTCATCTCTAAAAGGTTTAAGTCCGCCAACAGTACTTTTTCGTCAATCTCTAACTTCATTGCATTAGTCAACTGATTTGTGCTAAGAGTTCTTCCCAAAGGAATGATAATATCTAATGCATTATCCTTTTTCATACATGCAATGTTAGACTTAGTGACAAAGGATCTTGCTTAGTTAACAGTGGTAATTTTCCTAGATGTTCTTTAGTCCATTATAACATTTTTCTTCCTTTTTAACACTTGAAAGAAGGGAGAGCATTTATGGGACCCTTCCTCTTAAACTTTGTACCTCATTCGATTTTGTTTGCTAGAGTGCTTTCTTGTCTAAAGAAATCCGGTATCAAATTGGTATCAGAGCTCCAGGTTCAGACCTTAGCTTGTAATGGAAAATCGTGGTTGAGGAAGACATGGTCTTGATGGTCATAGAGCAAATCATGAGCGTGATATTCGTGATGTAGAGAATGAAGATCTACGATGACGAGCGTAGCAATTGCAGGAACAACTGGTACAACTGCAAAGGCACAATACTTCTGATGGTGAGAGTGATGATGAAGATTCTGATAATGAGGATGATGTGGAAAATCCCTTTCACAATCACAGTCCAGCAATGCATCGTTCACACAGAAATTTTGAGCGAGACCTTAATATAAAGGTAGATATTCTAGAATTTGAAGGACGAGCTCAGCCGGATGATTTTATTGATTGGCTACATACGGTGGAGAGAATTTTTGAATACAAGGGTGTACCAGACAATTGTAAGGTGAAAATAGTGGCGATTAAATTAAAGAAACATGCATCTACTTGGTGGGAGCATCTTAAGAAGTTGAGGGCTCGAGAAGGAAAAGGTAAAATTGTCACTTGGGAGAAATTGCATAAGGCATTAAAAAAGAAATTTCTACCAGACAACCTCAGGCAAGATGCTTTCTGAAATTTCACAATTTTAAGATAAGGGATTTAAGTGTTGAAGATTATACTGCTGAGTTTGAATACTTGATGCTTCGCTGTGATATCGTGGAAGATGAAGAACAGACGGTGGCTCGTTATCTTGGAGAATTACGTCTTGAGATTGGAAATGTTGTCCAGTTACAACCTTGCTAGACTTTTAATGATGTGTGTAAGCTAGCAACTAAAGTTGAAAGGCAGCTGAATGAGTCTCGAAAGGGAGGGTATCGTTCCACAAACCCGGAACAACCTTTTAAAGGTGGTTCAGTTCATTTTAAAAATAAATCTGTGAAGGCTTCAACAACTAAAATTTCTACAAAACCAGAGGTTTCATGTTTCAAATGTCAATTTATGGGTCATATTGCATCTGATTGTCCCAACCAAAGAATTATTTCTCTAGTGGAGGAAGAGGATGGTGTAACTGAAGTATTGGATAATCCAACATTCGATGAAGAAATAATAGAAGAAGAGGCAGTCTATGCAGATGAAGGAGAATCATTGGTGGTTCAAAGGAATTTATCCTCTACTCATATTGAAGACAATTGGCTTCGCAATAATATTTTTCACACCAGGTGTACTTCCCATGAGAGAGTTTGCAATAAATCATTGACGGTGAAAGTTGTGAAAATGTAGTGGCAGCAACTATGGTGGAGAAGTTAAAATTGCAAACAGAAGAACATCCTCAACCTTACAAGCTTTCGTGGATTTGCAAAGGAAACGAGGTAAAGGTACATAAATGGTGCCTCATTCAATTTTCTATTGGACCATGCGATGTTATTCTAATGGATGCTTGTCACTTGCTACTTGGTCGTTCATGGCAATATGATCGGAAAGTGATCCATGATGGTTTTAAAAATACTTACTCATTTGTAAAGGAAGGGGTGAAGATCGTATTGGGGCCAACAAAGTTAGAAAATACTCCCGAGGCTTCTATAGTGGAGGGAGGTAATTTTCTTTACAAATCTAAGTTAGAAAAAGAGCTTGAAATTTCAACTGAAACTTTTATTCTGGTTGTGTTGGAAGAAAATGAGGAACAAAATGAAATCCCTCGTATAATGCAGTCTATGCTGAAGGAATTTATTGATGTGATTCCTGACGAAATTCCACCTGGTTTGCCTCCAATGGGAGACATTCAACATTGCATTGATCTTGTGCCTGGAGCTGTTATTCCCAACAAAGCAGTTTACAGAATGAGTCCTAAAGAAAATGCAGAGTTGCAGAGGTAAGTTGAAGAGCTTATTGGTAAAGGCTTGGTTAAGGAAAGTATAAGCCCTCGTGCTGTTCCTACCCTTTTTGTCCCAAAGAAAGACGGATCATGGCGGATGTGTATTGATAGCAGAGCAGTCAACAAGATTACAATCAAATACAGATTTCCAATCCCACGGCTTGATGATCTTCTTGACCAACTTCATTTTGCTAACATTTTCTCAAAGATAGATCTTTGCAGTAGTTATCATCAGATCTGAATGAGGCCCGGAGATGAATGGGAAACTGCATTAAAAATTAGATGGACTTTATGAATGGATGATCATGCCCTTTGGACTTTCTAATGCTCCTAGTACTTTCATGCGTTTGACGAATCATGTTTTTAGATTATTTATTGGTGATTTTATGGTGGTATATTTTGACGATATTTTAATATACAGCAAAAGTAAGAAGGAACATTTGGAGCATCTTCACCAAGGGTTCAAAACCTTACAGGAGCAGAAGCTATTTGCAAATTTGAAGAAGTACCATTTCTTCGCAGATAGCCTTGTATTTTTGGGCTATGTTTTCTTGAGCAAAGGAATTAAAATGGATTCCAGCATGGTTGATACAAGCATAAGTTGGACTACCCCAAAGTCTCTATACGACATCAGAAGCTTCCATGGCCTTGCATCATTTTACGGGAGATTTATCAAAGGATTCAATACCATTATTTCTCCAATTACATAATGTTTGAAAGGGGGATTATTCAAGTGGACTAGTGAGGCAGAGAAAGCTTTCAATTGTTGAAGAAAAAAGTAATTGAAGCCCCAATTTTGTCATTACCAAACTTTGATAATCTGTTTCAAGTTGAATGTGATGCTTCTAATGTGGGTATCGGGGCAGTTCTCAGTCGAGGGTAAACCAATTGCTTTTTTTCAGTGAAAAATTGGGTGATTCTAGAAAGAAATATTCTATATATGATAAAGAGTTCTTTGCCATCGTTCGAACTCTATCATTGGAGTCATTATCTCCTTCCTAAGGAATTTATTTTATTCACTGATCACAAAGCTTTGAAATATTTGCACACCCAACAGAAACTTAATAGCAGACACGCAAAATGGATTGAAGTTTTGCATTCATTTTCTTTTGTTCTCAAACATAAAGTAAGTATGGAGAATCAGGTGGCTGATGCCTTAAGTTGTAGACATTCTTTGCTTTCGACATTGTAAGTAAATGTCTTAGGTTTTGAAGTGATATAGGAGTTATACAGGGAGGATGTTTATTTTGCAAAAATGTGGGAAGAATGCTCAATAGCACCTTGTGGTTAGTATTTGTTGTAGGAAGGATTTTTGTCTAACGGGAATCAGATATGTGTTCATCAATGTTCATTGAGGAACGCAATTATTATTGAAGCTCACTCTGGAGTGTTGGCAAGCCATTTTGGAAGAGACAAGACAATTGCTCGTGAGAGAATTTTTATTAGCCTAAAATGGAGAAAGATATCTCCAGACATATTGACAGGTGCAGAATTTGTCACATCGCTAAGAGTTATGGCCAGAATACTGGGTTGTACACACCACTTTCAGTTCCTAATTCGCCTTGGGAAGAAGTCAGTATGGATTTTGTTGTGGGGTTACCGAAAACGCAAAGGAATAAAGACTCAGTTATGGTTGTTGTTGATCGATTTTAAAAAATGGCACATTTATTCCTTGCAATAAGACTCTAGATGCAACTTATGTGGCTGATCTTTATTTTCATGAAGTTGTTAAACTGCATAGACTTCCTAAGACTATAACTTCTGATCGAGATTCAAAATTTATGAATCATTTTTGGCGTACTTTGTTGAAAAAGCTTGGGATTCGATGGCAATTCTGCTCAGCCTATCATCGTCAAACAGATGGTCGAACAGAGGTAGTAAATCAGAGTTTGGTAAATTTACTAAGAAGTCTTGTAGGAAAAAATATTAGGCAGTGGGATTTGCTTTTGGCTGGGCATACTCCATTTGAAGTTGTTTATGGAAAAAATCCTATTAGTCCATTGGATTTGGTACCACTTCCTGTCAATAATCATTTTAGCGGAGATGCCGAAGCAAGGGCCAGGCAAATTAAAGAATTATATGAAGAGGCCAGGGAGAGAATTCTCAAGCAAAATGAGAAATACAAAAGGCAAGCCAATAAGCACAGGAAACCAGCAAGTTTTAATGAAGGCGATTTAGTATGGATTCATTTGAGGAAGGAACACTTTCCTGGAGGGCGTCATGCTATATTGAGGCCAAAAGCTGATGGCCCATTCAAGGTTCTTTAATAAATTGGTAAAAATGATTACGAAATAGAACTTCCTGGTGATTATGAAATTTCTTCCACATTTAATGTCTCTGATCTTTCTCCTTATCATGACGAAGAAGCAAGTCTTGAAGACAAGCATTTTCTCCAACCCGGAGGGAATGACACTGAACTTTGAACCAATGCTGTGAAGCCTTTAGAAAGAATCTGACACGACCCGTCCCGACTCAACCTAATTGACTCGACACGTGTCGTGCGCCGGTAGTAGATGCCAGTTAAATGCCGGACCCACCACCAAGGCAACTTTGACTTGCTTCACTGAAAAATATTTTTAACAGAATTTTG
>NC_036253.1:280399-281381 GCF_002742605.1 Olea europaea var. sylvestris | reverse complement strand
AAAATAAAAACATATTTCAAACTGAATTTTTAAAACGAAAGAAATACTAGTAAATTAATTTATATCTTCTATCACACCACCCCAACAAAATGGTCAATATTTCCATTTGGATCAGTAAAGAAATCGGAGACATCCAAATGAGTTACATCAATTGGACCATCATAATCAGCAAAATTAGTCTCCAATTTTTCTTTTCCCTTGATTGATTTTTGGTAGAGATTCACAAGATGTTTTGAGGTACGACGCGTACGTGCCCAATGCCCTTTCATTCCACATCTGAAGTAACTTTCTTCATACTCCTTTTTAGATTTGTCACTCTCGTTTGCTTTGTACCTTTTGAATTTATTGCTTTGTTGTTGATAACTTTGTTAATTATTTCTTCCATGATTTATTCCACGTACACGTACACATCCGTGTCCATGTCCACGTCCGCGTCCGCGTCCACGTCCTTGTCTTGATATTGTATTTGCTTCAGACAATGTAGTACCATTTGCTTCAGGCAATGGTACAGAACCAGTTGGACGTAATCCATGATTTTTCATCAACAATTCATTATTTTGTTCAGCAACTAGTAGACAAGATATAAGTTTTGAGTACTTTTTGAAGCCACGCTCACGATATTGCTGCTGTAGGAGCACATTCGAGGCATGAAAGGTGGAGAAAGTTTTTTCCAACATATCTTCATCGGTGATTTTTTCTCCACACAAAGTCAACTTTGAACATATTCTGAACAATTCAGAATTGTACTCACTAACCGTTTTAAAGTCTTGCAAACGAAGGTGCATCCACTCATAACAGGCTTTGGTGACGACTATAGTCCTCTGATGATCAAATCTTTCAGTTAACTTTTTCCAAAGAACTTGTGGATCTTTCTCAGCGAGATATTCAATTTTTAATCTATCGTGAAGATGGTGACGGAGGAAAATGAGTGCTTTCGTACGATCCTGCAATGATTCATTGTTTCCTTCTTTTATTGTCTCTC
>NC_036253.1:270378-274021 GCF_002742605.1 Olea europaea var. sylvestris | reverse complement strand
TCACCATCCAATGCACTTTTTGCTGGGGACCAAGGGTTTGTTCCTTCGATCGTCCAAGGTACTTTGTGTTAAGGGCCGAGGACTTGCTCCTTCAACCGTCCAAGGCATTTTGTGCTGAGGACCAAGGACCTGTTCCTTCCATCGTCCAAGGTACTTTGTGTTGAGGACCAAGGACTGACTCCTTCGACCGCCCAAGGCATTTTGTATTGAGGACCAAGGACCTGTTCCTTCCATCGTCCAAGGCACTTTGTGTTGAGGACCAAGGACTAACTCCTTCGACCACCCAAGGCATTTTTTTATAGAGGCTGCTTACATATTTGGGAGACTCGGGATTTTTTATAGAGGCATTCTTTTTGCAGGCATGGCTGGAACAAGTTCTGATGATAAAGTATGTTCTGACATGCACGAAATTGTTGAGTTTAAAAATCAAGGTAAAAGTTATCTGCGTTTCAAAGATACTGATGTGAAGTACCATGCCTAGACCAGCGTACGAGGTGAACTTAAAGTTAGTGTCCATAAGCCAACGACATTTCCTTCCCCCGACCTTCTGGAGCCATTGTCGGAGTTGCATATATCCACCATTAGTGATTGTCACGAGAGTTTAGATACTGGTAAATCCAATCGCTCTAGCAGTCATCTTCCCTTTTTGTGTCTTCCGCCTCATCATTCCCAGAGCATGGAGTACATCCCAAGGGCTGTGATTTGTGAGAGAATTGATAATAGAGAAATACGATGGGGAAGCGCACTGGTCAGTCGAGGAGAGATTTCTTTTCTTCCAAAATTTTGGGAGTGGTCTTTGTGGGTCCAGAAACTTCTGCTCAAGAGGAATCTCCAAAAGTTAGCTTTTGCGGTCGGTTCTGCTGCAAAAGATTACCATCGCCCAAACTCCATTTACAGAGCTCTTTGTGAGGTTTGGTGTCCAGAAACGAACACCTTTGTGACTGCCAACGGTGAAATTGGCATTTCTCTTTGGGATATCCACGAGATAAGTGGACTTTCGATCATGGGTCATTATTATGAGGAAGTAGTACCAAGCCTTTCAGAGTTGACGGATCATCTTCCCAAGTCTTGTTTGTATCTCTTTAATGTTTTCGCTCGATTGCCCATGCGAATGAATCTGACAAAATTACTCACGAACAGTGGGTTAATTTTTGGTTTCATGAGAATGGTTGTGTCCCGAACCCTCGACAACACAAAAATTATAAGAGTGCTGTGAATTTAAATCCATTCAAAAGGCACCATCAAAGAACATCTAAGGAAATACGGAGGCCCGTGGTGGCAGACAAGCCGAGAGACATTACTCGTAGGGATCGACGGCATTGGGGCAATTTTTCAGTATCTCTGTCTATGGAAGAAGAAGAGGAATTAGAGATAGCAGCCTATCTCTCCCTATGGCTTTGTCGCTTCGTTCTTCCATCTAGGGACGAAAGTATAAGAGTCGGGACTTTTAAAACATCTTCTAGGATGGCAGGCGGATACACTTATAGTCTGGTTCCACCCATATTAGCGAGCATCTAACTATCAGGCAAATCCAGACCTTGGGCTCAATTTCACATTCATTTTCTGGACATTTTCTTTATGCTTGGGTAGCAACTTATTTTGTCCGAGGTATTTATGCTCATGTAGACAAGAGTTATTCTCGCCCTATAATTCGAAGATATGCTGGAACTCTGAATGCTTTTCAATCTTGGGAGAAAAATGTCGTTGATTGTCGGGAATTTATCCGTGGAGCGATGAACACCGATAACTTTTGCTGGAATCCATTACCCTCATCGTCTCATCCTGATGTACGTGTGGACGACCAACCAAGGTCTGCAGATACTTCAGAATTCATGATGAGTATTCGATTTGGATTTGTTTCTTATCATTGAGGAAATTCACCTTTCATTCTTGAGGCGTATAATCCTCACAGGTTTGTGAGACAGTTTGGCTTTAGAGAGAAACTTCCCGGTTTACCAAGAAAGTTGAATATTTTCCCTAGTGTAGGCGACATGTATCGGGTTTGGTTGTCCTTAACTCGGATAAAAAGTGGGTCTGTATTTCATATTCCAGAGTATGTGAGGGGTATACATCAAAACATTGATGTTGAATACCAGGCTTGGTGGAATAGCAAAGTGTTACCACTCTTGACCAAGGTCCAGGTACAAGTCTTATTTTCTAGTGAGAGCCGTGACTTTGTTCTTGGCTCAACTCCAAACAGGGTTTTAGCTTGAGGGTTAAACTTTCCAAATGCTGCTCTTGAAGAGGCTTCTCGAAAGAGAGTTCTAAACCAGCAAAATGAAAGAGGTATTAAGAGAATCAAAATTATAGTTCCCTTGGCAAAGGTTGCTGCCACCTCTGAGCCTGCTGATAAGGTGCCAGAAGCAATTTTGATTCCAGATCACAGTAGTCCTGGAGATCGAGCATCACAAGCACCAGGAAAAAAAATTGGTGACATGTAGAAACCTATTCACATATTATGGCATGAAATTCTAATTATGTAAAATTAAAAGAATTGAATTAGTATTAACCAATTAAGGCATGAAATTTGCAGAAACCAATGGATTTGAGAGAAAAGATGAGTTGGGTACAATTATTTGTTAATTGTATATTATATATATGGAATTAGCCAAAATAGAGATCTGGAATTGAAGCTTGCTTACAAAAAACATTGACCAATTAAAGCAAAAAAAATTATATGCATGTGTAGAACGTAAAGGGCTAATTTAAATATAAGGAGGGTATAGGAACATGAATTAATGCATATCAATTGATTTAACATAAATATATCTCCATAAAAATGCACGTGGATTGATGTAAAGGAAAAAAACATTAATTAATTCAAAAAGAGGTACAAAGAAAACATAATGATCGAGAAAGATGAGATCACGTATTGCAGATTCAACATATGTATATGTAAAGTTCACGTATTATCAAATTAATTTTGATATACATGATAGATGATTATGAAAAAAAATTACTACCTTCTAAGAGTCTCGTACTGATAACGTGTTATAAAATGAGAGGAAAAGAGAATAGGGAAAACTCAATAAACTTTTTGTATGTATTATTGAAAACCAAAGCCCTATATTTATAGTTAAGAATTAGGGATACAATGATAATAATTTCTAGGGCTATAGGGGTACAAATGTCATTCACCAATAAACTTTAATGGACTTTCCATTTACAACAACTTGCAATTTTTTACGATGTTCTTTCTTCTCTATTTTTGCATGTCGTAAAATTAAGAAAGTATATCATTTTTTGGAATACTTAAATTGGTCAAGAATTAGCTGTTAGAAATTGTGGAGTCTACATTTTTTATAGGGTATTATTTAGTAGTGGATTGGTTCAATCCAGTTATATCTAGAATGAAATAAAATCTGTCAAAATTCTATTACATAATTAGCTTAATCTACTGTTCAGGTGCTTCTCAAGGAAAGACACCTTTCCGCTAAACTATATATGAAGATACTGCTGCGAAAGAGTCATACCTGCTCATCTTGGGGTAACAAAATATTATTGTGATTGGAGGTGAAGATTCATGGGATAGCTATCTTTCAGACGTCCACATACCTGATGCAGATACTCTTTGTGTGCAAGTTTGAATGCCATATGGCACATGTACCACCTCTATGTGGGTACACGCCATTTTTATTTCAGC
>NC_036253.1:264131-270278 GCF_002742605.1 Olea europaea var. sylvestris | reverse complement strand
CATCGAATAAAGATAAAAAATAGATCAATTTATAAAAGTTTGAGCTACTCCTCTTAATAAAGTTGACCTTTTAATATGGAACCTTAAGTCTTTTCATGGTATCAAAGCCTATTAAACTCTAACAAGCAATCCGATCCAATTAAGTCTCAAAAAATGAGTAAATAGATTTCAAGATTGGTCTTTTCAAAAAAGTCATCATCTTGCAGAGGCATGTTAAGGAATATAATCACACATTGAATAAAGATGAAAACATAGACCAATTTATAAAGATTTGGGTTACTTCTCTTAACAAGGTTGACCTTTTAAGATGGAATCTCAATTCTTAACATAAAGATCTGTGGGTAGTGGTAGTCCAATGCTGTTGATATGGTGGTGATGGTTGATTTGTGCTCGTGTGGTGGATGTGTGGTGCACTATTGTTGAAGGTAAGGGTTGGAATGGTGGCCATTTTTCTCTCTATCTCTCTATGGCTATCGGAGGTGTTGGCACTGGTGATATGGGTAGTGTTGGTGAGGTTGTGCATGGGTATTGGTGGTGGCGGTCATGGTGGGTTAGTAGGTTAATTCTGGTTGGTGGTGGCGATGTGGTCGTGGTGTGGTGTTGTTATTGTTAGCGGTGGTGGAGGTAACGGCGACAACAGGATGGGATGAAGAATGTTTGTGACCAACTATTGGGTTGATTTGTGACCAAGTATTGGTGATGGCGACCGGTAACCTTGTCTTTAAAAAATCCCTCAACGCTTGAAGCATCAAAGGTGGATTTCAGCAAATGTCATGAAAACTAACTCAAAATTGATCCTCCATCACCATTACAGACCCTACCTGAACCATGAATACTGGCATTTTCAACACTCACACATGAAGGGACAACATCCATCAATTTTTCTTGTTTCTTTGAAAATGGTGGTTTTTTTCTTCTATGTTTGTGTAGTTCATCTATATTGTTGTGTTCCTCTTTTCAACCCAATAATCTGTTTCGCTCCTTGGTGTGGGATTTGTTTTGTCTATTGTTTAGTTAATCAATTGTTTGCTTTGATTTGATTTGAAAAGTCGAGCATATCAATTTAGTTATGTGAAAAATGAGGTGCATACAGACTGCTTGCTCTCACTTTCAGATTTTATGTTAGTTAGCCCAATTTTTATTTAAGACCTTTTTGGCATAATTACCCACCTTCTTTCTTTCCCCAGCTTGTTTTAGTTTGTTGATCTTTTCAGTTTTTTGTTTTTGTGATAGATATAGAGGATAAGCATGACTTCAATGATATTTATTGAATGGTGAAGATAATAGTTTGTTCGAGAAGAATCTAATGGAGCGACAATCAAATGAGAAGAAGATGATCATGAGGGTAGTGGTGTAGGTCAAATACCTGGAGGCCAATGATTTGGAATGTCCATCATCTGAATGAATGTTGTCTGATGTGTCGTCGATTTTCAAAATTTATGGCTGAAACGGATAGACGTGATCTATAATTTCAGGTGGGTCAGTTGTTCAATTCTGTATAAGAAATTAAGAAAGCAATCCGAACTTATAGCTTAGTAAATGGATGTAATATGAAAGTATAGTTCAAGGCATCTGTAAATCAGAGTGCTACTGGAGAATATGGACTTCTACGATGAACAATTCAAAAACAGTTCAAGCGAAGTCATATACGCCTCAACACACATGTAGTAGGGACTAATACCATCGTCATTGGAGTATATGGGTGCCATCAATCATAAAAGATCAACATGAGCATAGAAAAATCAGGGTTTCAACATGGATGTAGAAAACTCATTGAAGAAGACGAGTACCATCATTCACAAACTATAGAAAAATAGCTCGTAGCATTGCCAAACTGAGACATTACTAAACCAAACTTTGAGCACAAGCCACCATTCACAAATGATCAAAATTACATATTTAAACTAATTCCATTAACTTAAATAGTCTCCAGTGCATCACATAATGAAAGATTTAAGATACGTAAACTTTACCAGTTCAACATCAATAACATTACAGTTTAAATCATGAAAAGTCTCGTTCTTCATACAAAAACATTAAATTTGAAGTTACATCATCTCGTCAAGTAGAAAGTTGGAATTCATTCACTAACATCTTACTTTTGTTTCTCATTTTTCATATCTCTTTTTCCCTAGCGGAATGTAATTTCGATGGATATCTCGATGTCCATTGTAAGGTAGTTCGAGTACAAGTTTTGAAAAAACTTGACAGATCTTCAGTTTGATGTGTAGGATTATAAATGCTAAACAACTACATATTGATTCATGTTCATCTTTAACACTACTAGATTGACCTTCATCTTGTAATGGTTTTCGTTTGTCAGGCAAAATGTTACTCCAATCGAAAAATCCTCAATCTCCAGTGTAACAAAAGAATAACCACCTATGTTTGCAGTCTTCTTTTCTATAGCCATCAGCACAACATGGACATCTTTACTTTTTTAGCATACATGTAATTTATGCCCTAGTTTGTCTAAAATTGTGGCAAATCCCATTCTTCTTTCCTAAAAAACAGAAAATGCATTGTATCCATGAATATGCAATAGATATATTTCATAAATATAATAAACGTGTACATGCCAAATTTCACAATGACTTGCAACAACAATTGACCAAATTTTCATGAGGTTTAGACGCTACTACAGGGTTCGTGTCAAGGAAACCTAGCTAATTTCAACAACTGGCTGTAAAAACACCTATCCAAAATCAAGCACATTTTGCTATAGAAGATTCAGTAAGTGTTGCTAATTAGCATTCAATTAGCCGCAACAACCATTACATTCAGCAGAAGAATTCAGCAAACATTTTCAAATGCTTCCTGCCTCATTTGGACAGTTCATTTAAATATGATGTGGTTCAACATACAAAAACGCACAGGCCAAGTCTTATAGTTTCCCTACCACTTACGTATAAAAATTTAGAAAGCATAAAGTTTTGACAAAAAAATGAACAAGCACAAACTATTGGGGAAGGGACTAGTTGAACAATCATAAGTCTTGCTACTTTTTGGACTTTACAGTTGGTAACTACTTTCAAATTATGGCACATTAGAAATCTCTTTCAACAACAACAAAGCAAGTGGTTTTGGAAAATATTACTTGGAATAACAAAGCTAGCAGCAGTGGTATTAACATAAAAAAGATTCGATTTATCTCTATTTGTTCTCTCTGTTTCAACGGTCTTAAGAATCACCCTTCCCAATGGATCAATTTGGTTTTGGGTCAGGGTTCATGCAATATGGGAATTCCGAATTTGAGAGACATATCTCATTCTTTTGTAAATAGATTTCATCTCATCTCACGCTTTCAAATTAAAATGGCATTTTTGGGAGATAGGGGATTAATGATATGGCAATTCATTATTGACTCGGAGTTATTTAAGGACTACATGTCAAGGCCATCCACGTGGGCATATGGTATAGACGGAATCAACCCGGTGAGTGATAGAGTGCAAGTTTACATGGAGATGACGTCAAATACGATTTGGATCAGCTTGGATAGGGATTTCGAACTCTAGGAAAGGCAAGGCAAAATGCCAATTTTTTCGAGAATCCGTTATCATATTGACATGCTTAATGAAGGTTTCCTCATTTACAATGATATTTAAATTAGGTTGCGCGATAGGAAGGGGAAAAACCAATCTAGAAGCTTTTTTTTGATGAGGAGAGGGTAAACCCCTTCCTAATGTTGGGCAAGATCAAAGTTCAGTGAGTGATTGGGTGTAAAGTAAAGTTCAATTAGTAAAACATAACACTTTGAAAAGTTAAGTGAGTGTTGAAACAATTATCCTATCTGAGTTTGTGATGGAGGATAAGGAGGAAGGAATTAAATAGAATTGAGTCATTGGTCCCCAATTTAATGTCCCAAGAACATTTTAGTCTCCAAATTTCTGAAAAGAACACGTTTGTTCCTCAATCCTTAATGGTAATTTTAAATCAATCCTCTACAAAACAAGTTAAAATCTATGGTTCTTGCTAAAATACACCTCGCTCTAAATTTTTGGGGAAGATTTTTCTATTTGATCTGTCACTATTCCTTTTTATGGAAATGTCTATATTACCCTTAATGAAATGATTCTTTCTATATTTCAACATATGTCCTAATCTTTTAAATATTTTATCTTCTACTTACTCTATTTTGGATGTTTGAATATAAAATCATTCTATAATCTAATAAATAAGAATAATCCGCAACATATATATCATATTTTCTTAATAAAATACCATATTCTTCAAATGGTAAATTTGTATTTTTTTTAATTGAGATATAATATTCTTTATTTCTTCTAACATTCTATCTAATAAATTACCTAATCCTTCAACTGTATATCCTGACATTTATCAAAATAATCATCATGCAATTATCCCTGCGATTCTTTGAAGATCTTAAAAAGATTCATTCTAATTTTAGCAAAAGCTTAATAGTTTTATCTTATGTTTGATCTTGACTTGTATTCTTAGAATCAAGTGACTTTCGAGCTCTAAATTTGTAAACTGCTTCCTTCAACGGCTTCCTACCTTCATGGAATTGTTACTATTTTAGGTACTTGGTCTCACTGTATCAACTTCTAGAGAATAAAATTCTAAACTTCTGTTAAGGAAAACTCTCTTTTTGCTAAAATAAGAAGGAAACTTTCTATTAGATCTTTCAAGAACCTATGGGAAAAAGATTTAGAAACTCATATTGATATCAAAATATTGGAATTTCATTTTTATTAGAATTGATACAAGACTTATATTTGGTACAAAGGGATTTCCAGAAAAACTGATTTTTTAAACTCAGAATATGCTATTGCTTACAACTCGAGAATTCAAGATAGGATGAGATGATCTTCTTCTTATGGTAATGTCTCTATTTATACAAGTTTTTGAGACTTTATTACATCATTGAATATATCAGCAAGGCACATTTGCCTTTCTATTTTCTTCCTTGGGCCTACATCTTCACATGCTGGTTCACTTTTCTATCCAAAGGACATCTTTTTCTATTATTGCTCTTTATCTTCAATGTCTTCACATGTAGTATTATTGTCCTTCATACACCTTTGTCTTCTTCTTTTATTTCTTCACATGCAGTTGGGGCATTCCCTTAACTGGTAGGATTCTTTTATAGTGATAGGACATCCTGAGAATTGATGTATATCAAATCTTGTAATATAGTCTTTTAAAATTTTTGATATTGCATATCCTCAATTGGATACCAACATCCAATTTTCATATTGGCACAGGCACGAGAATTTTTCATCAAACAAATTTTTGGCAATGTTGTAGATGGCTTTAATTCCAAGTGTTCTTCTATGTCTGATCCATGATTTTGTCATTGTTGGGACTTTTTTATTATTTTCTGTAACATCAATTTGGAAATTGACTGCAACATATTTAATTGAGATTATGTGTTCAACTGGATAGTAAACAACTCCATCATATTATGGACTAATTGAATAGAATTTTAAAAATATCTTCCTTCCCTTGGCAAATCTGGATATTTCCTTAATGAATATGTCATCAAACTTTGAAATTTCAATAAAATCTTTTCCTGGATAAATCAAATCCATGAATCCATAGCCTGTGATGATTTTTATAAATAAAGGGTCACTTCCTTCCATGGTTGTTATTCTGGGGTAAACATTATTTCCCGGAAAAATGAAATACGAATCACTTATTTGTATTTTATAAGCAATTTTGACTATTTCGACATATTTTTCTTCGTTTGGATTTAAAAGGATTTTATCTTCTTGGTCTATGATGTTGATTGTTTTGGTATCTCTTTTATCTCCATGTATCATAACTTTCTTGGTTGATGATACAGAAATGGAATCTCCTTTATTATCAGTTGGTATGTTGTCACGTCTGGGTCCACTGCTGCTTCCAACTGTCCCTGTTTGGTATTGATTTGGAAAACTCATTTCTGAGCTCTTTGGTATATCTATTTCAAACAGTATATTTTTTAGTTGTGCTGCAATAGCATCAACTTGATTTTTGAGTTCTATGGCATATTTATGATGCTCAGTAGTGATATTCAACAATATTTTCATATTCGAGTTGAACATCTCTGAGATCTGGATTGTTCCAGAACTTATATCCTCATATTCTTTTTTAAGAAAATTTGTCCTTTCTTGTATATGTATAATAGATTGGTATAACTCCATG
>NC_036253.1:243831-263442 GCF_002742605.1 Olea europaea var. sylvestris | reverse complement strand
TTTTTATATAATATTCTTTTATTTTTTATTTCATTATTGAGAATTGGTTTTTTCTCCCATTTATCACCATGCTGGGCTGGCTGAACTCTATAAGGTTTAAATTCTTTAGGAATTTTTAATAAGTGTCCACAAGGTATTTGTAACATTATCATATAATTATTTTGTTTATAATATTGAAATTGTTGTATGAAATCATTTCCTAATAATATATCACATTCTAATTTATCATATTTATAAATTTTATTTATTGTTACTTGTTTACTTCCAAGAATTATATTAACTTTATCAGCACTATTAATTATTTGAGTACTTTCTCCTGTAACACCAATTATTTTTATATTACTATTATTATTCCATGATTTTATTAAAAAACTTTTAAATATTGTTATATCACTTCCTGTATCTATTAAAATACAAGCTGTTATATTTGTTTCTACAATAGTAATTTGTATATACACAGCTAATGAAAAATTTATTTAATTATTCATCTAATTCTTTTTACATAATGTAGTTTGTCTATTATAAACAATATATAATTCTTCTTTTTTTATATTTTAATCTTCTAATCCGTTTAGAAAACTCATTCCTAAAAGTATATGAGAGTTTATATCCATACTTTTATCTATATAACATGGTACTAAGAAATATATTCCTCCTATTTTTATTAGTACTTTAACTTCCAAATATGTTATATGTACTTGTCCATCAAAATTTACATACTTATATGGTTCAGTTTTACGAGTTATTAGTCCTTTGTTTCTAATCGAAGCTATATGACATTCACTAACTCTTGTATCTATTAATATATTTGGTCCATTTATATTTTCTCTTCTATTATAATATTTTCCTTCTATTTTCATATTTCCAGCATTTCTATACACTTTTATTTCTTTTATTTTGTTGATTTCTTCTAACTGGTTTTTATTAGGTATTTTAAAATTTTTTTATCTTTTAATTAATTTTTCATTCTTAAATGTTATGTTATTAGAATATTCTCCTTCATTTAATTCTGTTATTTAAGGTTTATTTTTTGCTATACTAAATTCATATTCTTCTAGAATTAAACATATTTGTTTATTTTGTTCTATTATTTTACTAATATCTTTACATTCTTTATGAATTTCAATATATGGTTTATTGGAATAAATATTCTCATAATTAGAATTGGTAAATGTGCATAAAGCTCTATATTCTGTAGTCATAATTTGATCACTTGGTTGCATAATATCCTTTCTATGAAGTTTGAAATGTAGTCTCAAAACTTCATTAAAATTTCTATCTTTTAATGATACACAATATTTTGGATAACATGTAAACATAGTTTTTTGATATGCTAAATTTCCTTATATTGTTCCTAAATTACTATCTTTTAAATTTATTATTCTTCCATCATGTAAAGTTATAGTTAAGGGTGAATCTATCCCTTCTCTAAATAGTGATTTAAACATTATTTGTATTCCTGCTAAATAAGCATATTGGATTTTTTCACTTTGTTTTTTATTATTTTTTGTTAATAGTTCATCATCTGTATTTTTTGTTAAAATATTTAATTTATGTTGCCCATAAGTTGTTCTTACATCTATGATTTTTTCTATTTTGTGATATTCGTTTATTGTTATTCTTCCTCTTTTCCAAATTCTATCAAAGACTTCCCATTTTCCTATTTTTAAGTTTAATGATAATTTTTACAATTTTCTAAACTTGTTAATGTCAAAAAGTGACTTTTAATACATATTCTTCTATTCCTTCATATTCTTATATATTTATATTATTACTTTTTATTTCTTCAACTTCTTTATTCAGATCCCGATTCATCTTCTTCTGTTTCACTTATATATATTTCTTGATCACAGTATTCTTCAATATCTGATATTTCACTTAATTCATCTTTTATTTTTAAATATTTTTTTTGTAATATTCTAACTTTCTTTTTATCACAATCAGGACTTATATGACCTATTTCTCCACAATTTCAACATTTACATTGGCTTTTATTTTTCTTATAATTCTTATTTTTCTATTGGTTATATGAATTATTTTTTCTTTTGTAATATCTTCTTCTAGGTTTTATATATTTTTTATTAAAATTTCTAAATTTTTTAAACTTTTTATTTTTATATTTTCTTTTATTAATTCTTTTTTCAGAATTATATCATCATTGCACAGGGGTTTCCATATTTTCACAACATATTCTAGTTAATTTTCTTAATTTTTCATTAATTGTCTTCGTTGACATATATATGCAAGTTTTTCAAATAAAAATTTTATTCTTGAACCTAAAGTTATAGGTATTCCAGTATTATCTCTAATATATTTTTCAAATTCTATTTTAAAATATATTCCCCAAGAACCTGGTAATTTATTATAGTACATATCTTGGTATACTTCTTGATTTTCATTACTATAAAATTAAACATAATAATAGTTTCTAAATTCACAAATATATTATTTAATTTTACACATATCACATATTGTTAAATTTATTAATTTAATCCTAACACTATCTTTTTCTCTTATTTATTCTCTTTTAGCATTTTTTATCCAATTTTCTCTTAAAAATTCATCAGAAATATATTTCACTAATTTTTTTATACCTTGTCTATCTGATTTGATTATTTCTGTTTATACATTTCTTTTTATTAATATTTTTGTATAATTAATTATTCCTTTCCAACAATTTCTAACATCTCCTTCAAAGAATGCTATTAAGAAATCTATTCTTCTTTTAGTACTTTCCCATGTATTATCTTTATTATATAGGAAGAATAATATCATCGAGTATGCCCAAGTTAATAAAGTTTTTTTAGTATCTATTTCACAATTTAAATCTAGTTTTGTTCCTCCATGATTAATTGGTTTATCATAATTATCATTTAATTCAAACCTATCTTTATATTTATTTCCTTTAGGTGGTTGTCTATCTCTTACTTTGTCATAAAATTGTCTATATGATTTATTATATATGGGTGCATAACTTTCATCTGTATCATGTAATTCTTGTTTAGAGGTTCCTGTTGAATTAGGTCCTCCTCCAGTATTCATTAAAACTTGGTATTCACTTATATCAGTTAAGTTTAATTAATCAAAAGTTTCTATTAATAAATTTAACTCTTCATTCATTTTTATCTTCTTTTTCTTATATTTTTAATTTTTCTAATGATTTTTTTCTAAATTCTTCTTCTTCTTCTAATATCTTTGGTAATATATTTTTTCTAAATTCATCATCCATACTTCCTGTTTCTACTACTATATTTTCTTTTTCTATATACTTCTTTCCTATTCGATTCATTTCTTTTTCTATAAGTTTTTTTTATCTATTTTCTTATCTTTATTCTTATTATTTTCTTTTAATTCTCTAATCTCAATTTTTAATATATTTATATCATTTCTTGTTTCTTTTACTTCATTTCTCAAATCTTGTACATTATTTATTAACATTTTTATTAATGATTTTAATTCTTCCATATATTCACTTATTGACATCTTAATTTTTTCTTATTTCTAACTCATAAGTTAATTTGCATTTCTTATCTTCTTTTTTATCTATTATTTTTCTAAATCTTCTCTCAGCTGTTTCTGGATCTACTAATTCTTCTTTTACTATAGTGAAATATTTGCTCTCAAGTCTTAGTTTTTCACATTTTAATTTTGTTAATTGTCTATTTTTTGATATTCTCATTCCTTCTGATACTAACATTATATTTCTTATTTCTTCTTGTATTTTATCCATTTTTAAAAGTAATTTATTCAATTTTTGATGTGTATTATCAATTATACTCATATTTTTCTTTATAATACAAATTATTTTCTTCATCTTCATATATATTAATAATTTTTTCATATGTATAAATATCTTTTATTTTTTCTATTATTAATTTTTCTAATATTTGTTCCTTTATTTCTTTAGGAAGTTCTTTAATTATTGTCAAAGTCATTATTTTTAATTTATTATGAATAGGTTTTAAAAATATATAACTACCTTTTTCTTCTTCTAAACGCCAATAATTATCTATTTTTCTTATTTTAATTTCCATGACCTCTATGGCTCTGATACCAATTAGGGGGGCTACTTAGAGCGAACAAAAATCAAATAAAAATATTAATCAAATAAATCAAATAAAAATTATCAAATTTCATCCAACATTTAATTTTGAGGACTAAAATAGAAAAATTTTATATTATGATGCCTTGTTATGTAATATCCAAATGGAGGGCATTTTTGATATGTAAATTGCCTAAGGGCCATTTTGGAAAAGTAACCCTTTTGAAAAGGTTATTTCCATATATTTTCCAATTTTTGGAGACTCGTCAAAGTTAAGAAGTAAAACTTAATTCCATAAAATTGGGCATGGAAAAATACGATTGATAGAGATTTAGATTTATTTATTTTTAATCATAAAAATTTAAAGATGTACTTATTACTGGAGTAATAAATTGATTATCGATAATGAAAATTTTCTATTGTCTAATTAAGCTCCAAAAAATAAATACAATTTTGTGAAACTATTAATTTAAAAAGATTATTAGCAAAAAAAAAATGGAAATAAATAATTAAAAATGATTGTGGGAGAAAAAAATGAAAATCTGTCATTTTTTTATTATTTCTATGTACATTTCCTTATGAGAGAACTTCTTCATTTACTTAATATTTTATAATCCATTTTTCCTTTCTTATTTCTTAAATATACGCTCAAAATATTGTTCATCTATAAAAGGAAGTGGGCTGATTTTGAAAGGAAGCAAATGTGGAAAATGGATTCATGCAATTTACATTGTAAGTTTAGTATTGTTTAACGGAATGAAGTGCTTGACAAAAAAAATATATAATAATAATAATAATAATAATAATAATAATAATAATAATAATAATAATAATAATTTAATAAAATAAAGACGGAAAAAGAAAGAGCGAGAAAAAAAAAGTCTAGTTGACCCAACACTAACTCAAATAATAATGAAAAATTTTAATACAAGGAAAAAAAAATTCATCTAAAAAATTATTCTCGTATCCTTCATTTAAATAAGTTCAAGTGAGGTTTACGTGTTGACATTATTTAGGGGGTGTTTGATTTGTGCTTCGATTTTTGATTTCTAATATTTTTGAGAGTCCGTATTAAGATTAGTATAGACTCATTTATCATTTTAAAAATTATTCTCAGTACATAAAATTAGAAAAAAATGTTTGGTTTAAAATTTTCAAAAATTATTTTATGACATTTCATTCCGTGAAAATTGATAATTTAGTAAAAACAGAATAATTTCATGTTAACAAATTATTTAGTAATATATACATTTTAAAGTTGGTGAACCTTAGAATATTTTTTCTCTCTACAAATGTAAAATAAAAATAATAATAAATTGAGTTCAAAATATCGAAAATAAAATTTTATCTAAATGCTTGTTTTTCATAATTTGAGTGTTTCCATTAGTTTCACTAAAAATCTCTAAGCCTTAAAAATGGGTTTTGAGTGTTATGTTATAAATTTTTCTTCACTTTCAAAAATGTATTTTCAGAAACATTAGACTAGACACGTTTTTACTATTTTTCGAAATTGAGAACCAATTGAAAACAACAAATCAATCATGCCCTTAGTTATTTGATCGAGTTGCTCATGGCTCTTGTCGTTTTATTTTTAGTAATGGGAATACGATGGTCCACATAACTCGTATTCATTTGCCTGCACTTCATAATTGCTTGGAGTTTGCTCCTACAAATATAGTCATCTCTGATTCTCACGTCAATTCCACGGGCCTCTTATTCATTCTCATTGAATCGTGGTAGGGGAGCAAATTCAAATAGAAACTCACATTAAATTTAGAGATAATCATGCTCGAACTCGTGGCTTCCCAAAAAAAAAAAAAAATCACACCCAACAAGCCCGACTCTCCAACCATTATCAAATGTATTAGTTAAATTAATTTTTCAAAATTATTTTGATTGATTTTAAAAATTACAAATATTTTGTCCAATTTAATTTGAAATAAAGTTAGTGTTGTCACACTGGGACTGGAAAAGTGTCTTTACAATGAAAAAATATAAATTGAGGGGACTCTCTCTCTCTCTCTCTCTCTCTTTGGGATTTGCATAGTTGCATTGCTTATAGCAGTTTCGCATAGATAAAATGGATATTGCCTTCACTCTGCATAACTCATAGTCATTCGTTTGCACTTCATATTTGCTTGGATTTCAGTCTTACAAATATAGTCATTACCACTCACTCGGGTCAATTCCACAAGCATCTTATCCATGCTCACTAAATCACGGAGGAGGAGCAAATCCAAATAGAACTCAAATTGAAGTTTGGTATAATCAAGCTTGAATTCATGACTTCCACCATATTGCGGTGACACGTTACTTCTGAGTCACATTCCTTCTCCGTCTCATCGAGAAATGATGGATCTCGATAGGTGAATACTAGTGATAAAGAATTCTTTAAAGAAGTAATTTTAAAACTTGGGTAAAAAAAAACTAAAGATATCTAAACATCTTGTAGATAAAAAGTACGTCTACTCATAAGTTTGGAAATAAATAATTTTTTATTGATCATAGTTAGGGATAACAACGAGTCGAGCTGAAAATCAAGGCTCGAGCTTTTTGAAGATGGGCTTTTTTTGTCCGAGCCGACCAAAAGCTCGGCCAAAAAATTAAGGTTCGGCCCGAGCTTTCGACTCGGGCCTTACCGAGCCGAGCTGACTCTTTTTTCCCCATTTTTTTCCCCTTAAAAAGCAGTTGATAGCTACCTTTATTTGAGCTACTACCTTTTAACATTATTATTATTGTTATTTTTTGCGAGCTGGCCCTCGAGCCAAGATGGGGCTCGGCCCGAGCCTCTAGCCGAGCCGGCTCAAGCTTTTTGCGGGCCGAGCCATGAGCGGCCCGAGCCCTCAAGCCTTTTTGTCATACCTATTCATAGTTAATAATAACTAAGCTACTTATTTTGATATAACTATACGTAATAATTACTTCTAAAGGAAATAAATAATTTTCGTACTCAAAGTACAATAAAATAAGTCATTACAAACATATTTGTCGAAAAAAGTAATTTTACCTTTTCTAATTTCTAAACAAAAATTTTGTAATAATTTTTTTATTATTTGTATTTTCTAATACGATATGGTATTAAACGTTACTTCAATCCACCTCGAAAGTTAATACAATTCTCCTTAATCCTATTCCCTCTAAGTCAACATAGTATACCAAGCTCACCCCTCAATGTATTACCGTTTGATGCACAATTTGCATAGATCAGTCATGGTATTGTTTGATCAAACTTTACCATGAATAACTTTAAGGATTTAGAACCAATTTGCTTGATAATGTGCGCACTACAAAATAATATATATCTATGTGCTCTTTTGGTGAAATATTGGTTAGTAGAGTGAAAAAATGAATCGAATAGGATCCATAAGTTATGAATATTCATCATCGATTTATTACGTAAATTACATTACTATGCAGTTTTGGGTTTTCATGATGCACACAAGACATGTGTTGGGATTCTTTTTCTAATAAATGGTATCAGAGTCCACTGTTCAAACTCTAAAATCCCTACAAAGATAAGCTCAAAGTTGAAGTGGAACGAATTGACGAAAAAAGTAGGATAAAAAAAATTAATCTTCCTATAAGAAAAAAAAAATGTTGCTTTCATGTCCTCCTACTAGTTGGGTCCTTGTGGATAAATTGTTTGACAGTTATATGTCTTTTGGTTCTTAATGAGATTGGAAGAAAATTCCACGGATGAGAGAGAGAGAGAGAGAGAGAGAGAGAGAGAGAGTATATCAAATCTAGACCTGGTCCTTAACAGCGCATAGACAAATGGACAATTAATTGACCCCAAGAATTAATGGACCTGATTCTGACTGCTGCAATTTTAACTTTCTCAGTATTTTATTTTATTTTATTTTCTATCAAATCTGTCCATTTGTTCAATTTGTGAGCTTGCAAATGATTTTCAGCACAGAGAAAATTCTAAATCCAACTGGTATAAGATCTATTGGATATTATTTAGGAATAAAGTTCAAATCTCGTTTAATTTTATCTAATGTTGCATGCAAAACACAATATATTTGGCATGCATGAAACATAAAAAGGATTATAAAGAAGTTCTATTACAAGAGAAAGTCAATGTACCCTTTCAATTATTATGACTCCAAGCAACAATTTGGTGCAGATTCTGATAGTTTGATTTCATGGGATTGTGTTAAATTAATCATCAAAATGGCAATTCCAAGTGAAATAACAAAGTTTGATTCAACTAACACCTAGAGGGTTGAATAGATATAATGCTCGGAATTAAAATTTGTCAACCAAATAATTGCAACAAGTCACAATTAATGAATCTAGATGAATTAAAAACACGTATCTAAATTCTATCAATCAAACAATAATATCAAGACTGGAATGTAAAAAACATAAAGACTTATAAAGACCAAAAGTAAATAATACCAGAATTTGTTTAAGAAACAAAATCCAATAAAAACTCTTTAAAAGTAAAATCCTCTGGACAAACTTATTAGTAAATAATCCACTATAAAAGAATAACTTGCAGGATTGGCCTCTAAACACAACTTAACTTTAGTAGATTCTGACTCCCAACCTATAATCATCGAAGAACTCCTCAGTTGTGTGCTCTAGAACCTCTGGATTCTTTTCTCCTCTCATTCTTTAAAACCAAAATTTCGGTCTCATTTCTAGGTCTTCAAAACTCTGACGAAGATTGGAAGTGGTTTATTTGGTGTTTTGAAAATTTTGGGATTTTTAATATTTTGATTTTATGGTTGAATTAAGAGATCTTTGGTGTGTGTTCTTGATCTTCAATAATATGTTCTCTTGAATGAAAAGTGGTTCTACCAACTAAAATTTTGGGAATTTTTATGCTTTGATCTTGTTTTGAATCAAGAAATTTTTGAATCGTGTTACTGATCTTCAACAATATGTTATCTTGAATGAATAATTGTTCAACCACGCCTAGAAACGAAATCTGGCTTAGGTATATATAGCACCCGTTTGGCCCCCATTATTTAGAAATGAAAATGGGTGGAATAGTGTTTCTTTGAAAAATGAGTGATTGAAAAAAAAAAGTTTTTGATTTATGTGTAATATTATTTTATGGAAAATTGTTTGGTTGAAAATAGGAGAGAGAAAAATTAAATGTAATAGAATAGAATTTAATGGGGCCAAACGGGGACATAATATGGAGTGTTTGTAGTGGTAAAACAAGTTGTTTATGCAAACTAGGCTTTTGATGTAAAACACAATCGCTCGAGCGCCTTCATTCACGGCCAGCAAGGTGTAGGCCATCGCTTGAGCATCCAAGTCGCGCCCAATAAGTGGCCATCCATCTGCTTTTTTGGTTCGAGTAAGCAGTGGGCATTTAACTAACGTTTTATGGTGAATTTTTCTCCTTATTCTGTCTTTGACTCCTTCAAGACTTATACTATTAATCCTTGACTCTTTTAACTCTAGTTACATTTCACTAACTATGATTTTGTGCATGAGAATAGCCAATTACAATTTGGGCATAACACCAAGAAATGATCCTTGTTAGCACACTCAACCCATTAGCACACTTGGCCCCATTCATTTCTATGTATGTATATGTGAATCCATTTTATTTTAAGGTACGTTCTCTAACCTTAACTGATGTGAATCCGGATAGTTAGATCGCTATTGAACCCACAACCAAATTGAAATCAGATCCTAAGAAAGCCAACAATCAAGGTTTAGGATTTAATTTATAAATTACGGCCCAAGCAACCAATAGTATATTAAACTATTGACCTCTTGACCACGAAAATCTATAAATCTCACCTGGATTGTGGATTTGATACAAGAATTTGACGAATCAAGCAACCCAACAAGAACGGTGCAGTAAAAGACCTCTTGATTACGCAACTAATTGAATCACACCTAGAATTTGAACGCCAAAAGATTGAAAATCTTGATAAATTCGATTTGTTCAATCCAAAACAAAGAATTGGAAGCAAAGCCTCACGATTTTTATTTCTTCAATATTAAAGTCTTCAAAATAAAATAATGAAATAAAATTCATATTTATACTAAAGTCTAGAAATATGGAAAAAAACGTGATTTAAGAGTCGTAAAATAATAAACTTGCCAAAAATAAGAGATTGAGTTAAAATAGGATTCTCGAGAGAAAATCGCAACTTTGGTCCCGAAGTATACTATGCGGCACAACTCGAATCATATCATCCCCTCCCTCTTTGAAAAGATTCTTCCTCGAATCCGGAACTTCAAGCTTTGCAATGCCATGGAATGTTTTATTCTTCTCCCATTTGCCATCTTGGAACAAGTTCAATTTTATGTCCGACTTTCCATCTGTTAGAACATCAACCTACCCATGTTCAAGAATCTGATACTCCACACTACCATGGTTGACTGACTCTTCTTCAATACTCCACAAATGCTCCAATTGCAATGTATCAACCGGATATTGAAATGGCGATACTCCTTTTAGAAAGTCCTCATGCAATAGATTTTCACATTCATGCATCAAAGATAAATTCAAACTGTGGAAGTGTTTGTTAGTCCTCACTAGCTTACTCTTACTCTCAAGTTCACATTTTTTTGCATAGAGACTCACTTTAGCATTGTCTCACCTCTCATCAGCCTACTTTTCTTTTCTCTCATGCATTTTTCTTTCTCCCTTACCTTTCAATTTCAACTGATATTCATACACTTGTTGTGGTATCAAAGGAACAAGTGTGATGGCTCTCCCATTCATGTCAACACTGTACCTATTTCTAAATCCATCATGCTTTTCCTTCCTATCATATTGCCACGGCCTACGTAATAGAATGTGGCATGTATGCATTGGTACAACATCACACAACACTCTATCCTTATACCTCCCAATTGACAAATTCACTAACACCCTCTTGTTCACCTTAACCTCCCCATGATCATCTAACCACTATAACCTATACAGTTTTTGGTGTTTAATTGTTTTCAAACCTAACTTCTCAATTAAGGTGGTACTAGCTAAATTTGTGCAACAAACTCCGCCAATTTTTAAATTACATACCTTATTTTCCACGTGGCATCGTGTGTGGAAAATATTTTCCCGTTGTTGTTCCTCTTCATCCACCTTGATTTGTGAACTGAGTGCACGCATCATCACGAATGCTTCTCCTTCAACTGCACACTCCACCCCATTACCATCAATAACATCTTCTAACTTGGGCATTCCATCTTCATCACTGTCACTTACCACTTCTCCACTATCCTTCAAAAAATAAGAGAGTATATCAAATCTAGACCTGGTCCTTAACAGCGCATAGACAAATGGACAATTAATTGACCCCAAGAATTAATGGACCTGATTCTGACTGCTGCAATTTTAACTTTCTCAGTATTTTATTTTATTTTATTTTCTATCAAATCTGTCCATTTGTTCAATTTGTGAGCTTGCAAATGATTTTCAGCACAGAGAAAATTCTAAATCCAACTGGTATAAGATCTATTGGATATTATTTAGGAATAAAGTTCAAATCTCGTTTAATTTTATCTAATGTTGCATGCAAAACACAATATATTTGGCATGCATGAAACATAAAAAGGATTATAAAGAAGTTCTATTACAAGAGAAAGTCAATGTACCCTTTCAATTATTATGACTCCAAGCAACAATTTGGTGCAGATTCTGATAGTTTGATTTCATGGGATTGTGTTAAATTAATCATCAAAATGGCAATTCCAAGTGAAATAACAAAGTTTGATTCAACTAACACCTAGAGGGTTGAATAGATATAATGCTCGGAATTAAAATTTGTCAACCAAATAATTGCAACAAGTCACAATTAATGAATCTAGATGAATTAAAAACACGTATCTAAATTCTATCAATCAAACAATAATATCAAGACTGGAATGTAAAAAACATAAAGACTTATGAAGACCAAAAGTAAATAATACCAGAATTTGTTTAAGAAACAAAATCCAATAAAAACTCTTTAAAAGTAAAATCCTCTGGACAAACTTATTAGTAAATAATCCACTATAAAAGAATAACTTACAGGATTGGCCTCTAAACACAACTTAACTTTGGTAGATTCTGACTCCCAACCTACAATCATCGAAGAACTCCTCAGTTGTGTGCTCTAGAACCTCTGGATTCTTTTCTCCTCTCATTCTTTAAAACCAAAATTTCGGTCTCATTTCTAGGTCTTCAAAACTCTGACGAAGATTGGAAGTGGTTTATTTGGTGTTTTGAAAATTTTGGGATTTTTAATATTTTGATTTTATGGTTGAATTAAGAGATCTTTGGTGTGTGTTCTTGATCTTCAATAATATGTTCTCTTGAATGAAAAGTGGTTCTACCAACTAAAATATATATTTGGGAATTTTTATGCTTTGATCTTGTTTTGAATCAAGAAATTTTTGAATCGTGTTACTGATCTTCAACAATATGTTATCTTGACTGAATAATTGTTCAACCACGCCTAGAAATGAAATCTGGCTTAGGTATATATAGCACCCGTTTGGCCCCCATTATTTAGAAATGAAAATGGGTGGAATAGTGTTTCTTTGAAAAATGAGTGATTGAAAAAAAAAGTTTTTGATTTATGTGTAATATTATTTTATGGAAGATTGTGTGGTTGAAAATAGGAGAGAGAAAAATTAAATGTAATAGAATAGAATTTAATGGGGCCAAACGGGGGCATAATATGGAGTGTTTGTAGTGGTAAAACAAGTTGTTTATGTGAACTAGGCTTTTGATGTAAAACACAATCGCTCGAGCGCCTTCATTCACGGCCAGCAAGGTGTAGGCCATCGTTTGAGCATCCAAGTCGCGCCCAATAAGTGGCCATCCATCTGCTTTTTTGGTTCGAGTAAGCAGTGGGCATTTAACTAACGTTTTATGGTGAATTTTTCTCCTTATTCTGTCTTTGACTCCTTCAAGACTTATACTATTAATCCCTGACTCTTTTAACTCTAGTTACATTTCACTAACTATGATTTTGTGCATGAGAATAGCCAATTACAATTTGGGCATAACACCAAGAAATGATCCTTGTTAGCACACTCAACCCATTAGCACACTTGGCCCCATTCATTTCTATGTATGTATATGTGAATCCATTTTATTTTAAGGTACGTTCTCTAACCTTAACTGATGTGAATCCGGATAGTTAGATCGCTATTGAACCCACAACCAAATTGAAATCAGATCCTAAGAAAGCCAACAATCAAGGTTTAGGATTTAATTTATAAATTACGGCCCAAGCAACCAATAGTATATTAAACTATTGACCTCTTGACCACGAAAATCTATAAATCTCACCTGGATTGTGGATTTGATACAAGAATTTGACGAATCAAGCAACCCAACAAGAACGGTGCAGTAAAAGACCTCTTGATTACGCAACTAATTGAATCACACCTAGAATTTGAACGCCAAAAGATTGAAAATCTTGATAAATTCGATTTGTTCAATCCAGAACAAAGAATTGGAAGCAAAGCCTCACGATTTTTATTTCTTCAATATTAAAGTCTTCAAAATAAAATAATGAAATAAAATTCATATTTATACTAAAGTCTAGAAATATGGAAAAAACGTGATTTAAGAGTCCTAAAATAATAAACTTGCCAAAAATAAGAGATTGAGTTAAAATAGGATTCTCGGGAGAAAATCGCAACTTTGGTCCCGAAGTATACTATGCGGCACAACTCGAATCATATCATCCCCTCCCTCTTTGAAAAGATTCTTCCTCGAATCCGGAACTTCAAGCTTTGCAATGCCATGGAATGTTTTATTCTTCTCCCATTTGCCATCTTGGAACAAGTTCAATTTTATGTCCGACTTTCCATCTGTTAGAACATCAACCTACCCATGTTCAAGAATCTGATACTCCACACTACCATGGTTGACTGACTCTTCTTCAATACTCCACAAATGCTCCAATTGCAATGTATCAACCGGATATTGAAATGGCGATACTCCTTTTAGAAAGTCCTCATGCAATAGATTTTCACATTCATGCATCAAAGATAAATTCAGACTGTGGAAGTGTTTGTTAGTCCTCACTAGCTTACTCTTACTCTCAAGTTCACATTTTTTTGCATAGAGACTCACTTTAGCATTGTCTCACCTCTCATCAGCCTACTTTTCTTTTCTCTCATGCATTTTTCTTTCTCCCTTACCTTTCAATTTCAACTGATATTCATACACTTGTTGTGGTATCAAAGGAACAAGTGTGATGGCTCTCCCATTCATGTCAACACTGTACCTATTTCTAAATCCATCATGCTTTTCCTTCCTATCATATTGCCACGGCCTACGTAATAGAATGTGGCATGTATGCATTGGTACAACATCACACAACACTCTATCCTTATACCTCCCAATTGACAAATTCACTAACACCCTCTTGTTCACCTTAACCTCCCCATGATCATCTAACCACTATAACCTATACAGTTTTTGGTGTTTAATTGTTTTCAAACCTAACTTCTCAATTAAGGTGGTACTAGCTAAATTTGTGCAACAAACTCCGCCAATTATTAAATTACATACCTTATTTTCCACGTGGCATCGTGTGTGGAAAATATTTTCTCGTTGTTGTTCCTCTTCATCCACCTTGATTTGTGAACTGAGTGCACGCATCATCACGAATGCTTCTCCTTCAACTGCACACTCCACCCCATTACCATCAATAACATCTTCTAACTTGGGCATTCCATCTTCATCACTGTCACTTACCACTTCTCCACTATCCTTCAAGATCATGGTTCGTTTGTTTGGACACTGAGAAGCAATGTGTCCCGTACTCAAGCACTTGATATCCCGACTCCTGGATTGTTGTGGTTCCACCTTCGGTGCAGTCTTGCTAGCAATGTCATCCTCCTCCCTAGGTGGTTCAATTTTATTGTTTACAATAGTCCCATCAACCTTTTCTTTATCCAATCTAGACCTCCAAGTTGAATTAGGCCCTGTTTGATTTCTAGCTACCCCCTTTTGCTTCAACTTCCTTTCAACCTTCATTGCCACGTGTAACATGTCCTCTAACTCCATATAGTGTTGTAGTTTCACTATATTAGCAATATCCCGATTCAACCCATTCAAGAACTGTGCCATAGTGGTTTCCCGATCCTCTTCCACATTCGCCCGAATCATTCAAATTTTCATTTCTTTGTGGTAATCCTCCACACTCCTCAATCCCTGGCATAAACCCTACAATCTTTGATGTAACTCCTTGTAATAGTGTCCTGATATGAATCTTTTCCTCATAACAGCCTTCAACTCATCTTATGTACTTATCGGTCTCTTCTCATTCCTCCATCGTGAAGTGGCCATTTGATCTACAAAATGATGGCATAATCAGTGAACTCTAAGACTACAAGCTTTACTTTATTCTCCTCCGAATAGTTGTGGCACTCAAATATCAGCTCCACTTTTTTCTCCCACTCTAGGAACGCCTCTAGATCACTCCTACCCCTAAAACTCGAAATGGACATTTTTATACTATCCATACCTCCATCACCGTCACCTCCAATGTTATGTCTACCTCTTTTTCAAACCTACCACCTCTATTACTCAATCTTCTCATCTTAACTTCTTCAAATTCATCATCATCTCACTCACTACCATAGCCATGTTCATTTTGCACCTCCACTCTAGGCTCTCGTCTAATCGCCCTCCTGGCATGTGGTATGTTTGCCCGTTGACCTTGGCTAAGGCTTGTAACCGTCACGTCTAGCCTTTCCAACTTATTCTCCACATTGATTACAATGTGCTCAAACTGCTGCATTATATCGTCCACCATGTTATTTTGATTTTCCATCCTGCTCGAAGTAGTTTTTTCTTGTTCTGACATTCTCACAATTTTTCTGCCTCACAGAATTTTTCACTCGGGAATTCACTCAATTTTGGCTTCTACCCTCAATTGATCTCACCGCTAAGCCTTTTACCACTCAAGCCTCCAATTCAATGTCTCAAGCACAAATCCCGATTAATTCTTATGGAATTTCAATGAAATTGTGCGAGATTCAAGATTCAAGAATTTAAAAGGGACTAAAGGAATTGGATAGAATTTTGGAGGCACTAAAAAATTTATTTTTTTAAATGAACAATACTGGGTGAACAGTTAAAAAAATTTCAAAAACCCGTGAACAGTACTTTCATAAGGAATGAACAGTGCGTGAACGGTATTTTTTTTAAACAAAAAACAGTTAAACTATGAAAGACTTGTAGATCTAAGACTCAATGAATGGGAAACATGAAGAACAAATGAAGAAAACATGAAAAGAAAACAAAGACAAACTCAAAACAAAAATAAAAAAATCAAAGGAATATAACTTTGATTTTGGTACCTAAGCTCTTATACCACTTGATGTGAACCCGGATAGCTAGATCGCTATTGAACCCATAGCCAAATTGAGATCGAATCCCAAGAAAGCCAACAATCAAGGTTTAGGATTTAATTTATAAATTACGATCCAAGCAACCAATAGTATATTAAACAATTGACCTCTTGACTACGAAAATCTATAAATCTCACCCGGATTGTGGATTTGACACAAGAATTTGACGAATCAAGCAACCCAACGAGAACGGTGCTGTAAAGGACCTCTTGATTACGCAACTAATGGAATCGCACCCGAAATTTGAACTCCACAAGATTGAAAATCTTGATAAGTTCGATTTGTTCAATCCAGAACAAAGAATTGGAAGCAAAGCCTCACGATTTTTATTTCTTCAATATCAAAGTCTTCAACATACAATAATGAAATAAATTTCCTTTTTATACTATAAGTCTAGAAATATGGAAAAAAACGTGATTTAAGAGTCCTAAAATAATAAACTTGCCAAAAATAAAAAATTGAGTCAAAATATGATTCTCGCGAGAAAATCGCAACTTTGGTCCCGAAGTATGCTATGCGACGCAACTCGGATCATATCACTAAGAAAACCCCCTCTCTGGTCTCTTACACTCATTTTTCTCTCATCTGGGCATTGACTTAACCTTCGAAATGCAAATGGTCGCCAAACCTTTTTCTCGATCGACGTTTTTACCTCCTAATGGGGTGTGCAATGTGTAGGTGATGTTCACGTAGAGGAGACGAGGTCGGGATTCTGTTGACACATTTTTTGGTGTCAACAGATTGACGTTGTCTGTGAAATCGATACATTAACTATGTTACCATTACATTCAAAAAGCCACCAAAAAAAAAAAGACTACAATCAAGAAAAGGTAGACTTATTCATTACACATCCACACATAGGTCTATCCAATAAACACACAAGAAGAAATGAAAATGAAGAGGCGGAACACCGTTGTTTGGTACTCCAAGCATTAAAAGAAAAAAAAAATCAGCAACAACTAACAAAATGGCGGCCATTATTAGTCCTGTTATAGAGCATTTGGCGGAAAGAAGCTCATAGCAAATGAAAAATGGCAGAAAGCTAGAAGCTTTGCTTCACAGATACAACCAAGCCTCAAATTAATTAGCTCTACTACAACATGAGGATATATGGGCTGTGCTTTTCAATCTCACCCACTACCGAAATCTCTATTACTTCTGGCAACCACAGTAATGTCAACTATCGGTATACTACACTGACCAACGAAGAACAGTTCTTGTTTTTACCGCTGGATCGACGTTAAATGTTGATGGTTGCGTATTCGACATTTTTGCAGAACATTTTCCAACACACGCAGCCAAAGTCGGTCCTGTTGTGAGGCTAATGAGGCCTGCGCCTCAGACCCAGAACCGGAGGAGCCTCATTTTCTGTTCTAGATTTTTTTTTTAAAATATCATATGAAGTAAAAGGAAATCAAATTTTCGTTATTTTTTCCCTCCCACGACTGCAACTGCTCCCTACCTTCAGCCTCCGGGCCTAACCGCTCGATTCACCACCTCCAGGCTCCTCCAGCAGCCCAGCCAATCACAGATGGAGCCACAGCCACCAAGAGGGGGCCAGACGGGATAATCCTAATAATTTAAAGCTTGTAGAACTCGAAGGAGTTGGCCATCTCTTCCAGGAACTTTTACATATCCCCATCGGCGATACCTTTATGCCCTTTTAAATTCAGTTCCACTTACCAGTTCTGAGCCGTCTAATGATGCCACTGCCTGTTCTACTATCACAAAGTTTGTTTGATTTTTCTTAAATTGGGGTTCTCTGCTGTTTGGTACTGCTATAACTTCGAAGTTATGTTAAAATGAAGAATTTTTGGGGTTGTTTATGTTATTATGTATGTGTTTAGTAGTAATCTTATAGCTTCAAAATTGTTATTTTGCTAATGCCTAAAAGAATGTAAGTTGTGCGAACTTTAGCCGTTATCTTTAGTATATGTTGTTTTAACTGTGTGCTCATAGCTGATTGTTTTTTTTTTTTTTGTGTGGAATTCAAGGATTGGACACACGGAATGTGTCAATGGGTACCTTTTTTGTATCTATGTATGTTTTGTTTAATTTATTTCAATTAATTGACTTGATTTTTATGCTTCTGTAGGTCATGTATAACTAAAGCTTGTGAAATTGTTTGCATGGTTATGCATTATGTTTTTCATAGTTGAGAATTGTAATTTGCATAGGATTTTGAATTTATGATGAATAAATTAATGCAATAGAATTATGTAGTAGTATTGATAATTGACTGTTTGATGTTAAATTTTTATTTCAAGCTTGTGAACTATGACATTGTAATTCTCAAGGGCGTGATTTTATAATTTTCCTCGAAATTCTACTTCTCAGGTAAGCAATGGATTGCCCTAACATATTATTGAATATATTGGAAATGTCTGAAGCTTTGTCGACTAATATAATTGCGGCTTGGTCAACTTATATGATTTGTTATTGCACAATCAACAATTGCACAGACGCGCATAGTAACTATATTGAAAACTCTAATTGTGATATGGTTGAGATATTTTGTAATTATCTTTTAAGTTTTAAGTTGGCAATGAATTGCATAATACACTATTAAATTTTACATTTATGTTGACTTTTTTCTGGGAGGCGAATTTATGCCTCAGGCCTAGACAATCACAGGATCGTGCCTGCACGCAGCAGGCTTCTGCAGCAATCTATGCCCTGTTTGGCCCCCATTAATTTCTATTTCATTACATTTTGTTTTTTCTCTCTCCTATTTTAAATTACAAAATCTTCCATAAAATAATATTACATGTAAATTGAAAATTTTTCTTTCTTTTTCAACCACTTAGGGGCTGTTCTCTTCTTGTTTTAGTTTTGCATTTTTTAGTTTTGAATTCATTTTGAATTTTGTATTTTGAATGCCTATTTTGAAATTGCTGAAAATACGTTCGTTAATGTTTTAATGTTCAATAAATTATAATATTTTAATGTTAATATAGTATTACATAACATATAAATTTTTAAGTTGGTTATTCAAGAAACCCAAATATTGTCGTTGGCTTCGACAGTGACTCCTTGTAGCCATGTTACCCTCTATCACGTATTAAATAAAAATTCAATAAAAAAACATGTAAATTATATATATTATAATTATACAAGACAAATAATCAATTTAGCCCTTTGAATATAAAACAAACATGTTGGATTTTATGCGCAATATTAAAGAGATGAAAAAAAAAAAAGATAATCAACAAAATAATTTAATGGGA